>NC_135801.1:23438860-23754743 GCF_964213995.1 Mustelus asterias | reverse complement strand
CCTCCAGACCCCAAGAAGTTCAGCTTCACTTAAGCGGTAAAGAAATTGAATTTCATTTTTATTTCAATTGCAAATAAAGGAAATGGCCTACTTTATATCATTGCAATGCTTCGGCTTTCTGATAAGTGTTTTATAAATTTCTCATATGATTGTAAATAGCTAAATACTGTCAAGGCACAAGGTACAACAGCATTGAGCTGGTGAATGTCTATTCAAGGGATTACTTATAATGAGCACTCACATTCTGTTCTTCTCTGCTGCTTTCGGATCAATCACTTTTTGCAGATATCAGTCCATCAGAGAGTATACAAAAGCTGATTGAAATCACATTGCATCATTCAATTTTCTTTCAAACCTTTCAAATCCATCTTCTCAGCAGTAAAGAGGGATCGCTCTTTGACACGTTGCATTGTGTCTGTGAAACCAGTCTGAAGAGAAGAAATTGGATGACACTGCATCCAATATTAAAACCTGGAATGGCTGCTTGAGGGTCCAACATGGGAAGCAGTCCACTCATTCTGCACCAAAATAGTGCCAGCTGTCATGTTGTTTGGGGTTTCTCCATTGGTGTACAAGGATTGTGGGGTTGGGCGATTGCTTTTTTAATTGGGGCCTTAATCATAGAATCCTAGAACCATAGAATCCCTACAGTGCGGAAGGAGGCCATTTGGCCCATCAGGTCTGCACTGACTCTTACCCAGGTCCTAACTCTGTAACCCTATCCCCTTAACCACACATATTTTGCCCCGCTCATCCCCCTAACCTATGTATCTTGGGACACGAAGGGGCAATTTAGCACCTAACCTGCACATAGAAACAGAGAAACTAGAAGCAGGAGTAGGCCAGTCAGCCCTTTGGGCCTGTTTCAACATTCAGTTTGATCATGACTGATCATCAAATTCAATATCCCTTGAACCTCCCTTCCCCCCTATATCCCTTGATCCCTTTAGCCCCAAGATCCATATCCAATTTCTTCTTGAAATCAGACAATGCCTTTGCTTTATTTCCTGTGGTAGTGAATTCCACACATTCACCATCCTCTGGGTGAATAAATTTCTCCTCAGCTCAGTTCTAAAAGGTTTACCCCTTATCCTCAAACCATGGCTCCTAGTTCTGGACCCCCCACCATTGGGAACGATCTTTCTGAACCTACCCTGTCTAACCATGTTAGAATTTTATCAGTTTCTATGAGATCCCCTCTCAGTCATCTAAACCCCAGTGAATATAATCCTAACAGACTTAGTCTCTCCTCATATGACTGACTTGCCATCCCAGAAATCAGCCTGGTAAACCTTCACTGTACTCTCTCTATAGCAAGGACATCCTTCCTCAGATAAGGACACCAAACTGTACACAATACTCCAGGTGTGGCCTCAGCAACGCCCTATCCAATGATAGCAAAACATCAATACCCCTATACTCAAATCCTCTCATCTTTGGACTGTGGGAGGAAATCGGAGCACCCGGAGGAAATGTGGTAAACCATCGTTGGTTCCCACTGTGGGATTGTTCTAATGTTGTTGTTGGGTTGTTCTAATGTTGTTGTTGGGCTAGGGTGGGATTGATACACCTGTGGTTGTTACTGTTGTGGCACATCCCAGTCGGGCTCCGCCTCCTGGGAGAGGTATAAGACCCCCTGCTCGGGCGGGACCTCTTCAGTCTGGGATAGTGTGTTAAAGTTCTGTTAGTTCCATTGTTAGTTAATGAAAGCCTTCTTTTACCGAAGCTTTGTGCCTCGTGTCCAATTGATGCGCATCAATTTTATTAACTAACATTAAACTCTCGACGGAAAAACAAAAGAAAGGAGAGTATGGAGCAAATCCTAAAGCCAGAACGTCTGACGCTAGATCCACGTGCGGTGGGCGCTTCTAACACCTTCGACCACTGGCTGAAGTGTTTTGAAGATTACCTGGCAGCCTCCGCAGCGGTCACCACAGATGATGACAGACTCCGGGTCCTCCATGCGAGGGTAAGCGACACAGTCTACCTTGCGATCCGTGCGGCCACCACTTACCCGAGGGCCCTCGAGCTTTTAAAAAAGCGCTATACGAAACCTCCCAACGAGATCTACGCTTGTTACCTCCTCGCTACACGACGTCGGCAGTCGGGCGAAACCATGGAGGATTACGCCAATGAGCTCTTGCAGCTAGCCAGGGGCTGTGACTGCAAAGCCGTGTCGGCTGAGCAGTACATGGACCTCGCCCGAGATGCGTTTGTGGCCGGGGTCGGGTCTTCATACATCCGTCTCAAGCTGCTAGAAAAGGGAAATCTCAACCTGACCCAAGCTATGGAATTAGCTGAGATGCTTGAGGCGGCTTCGAAGAGCTTGGTCCTGTATCCCGAGGACCACGTGGAGACAACGTGGCAGGAGCAGTCGCAAATCCCTCCTCGCCCCACGGGCTCGAAGTGCAGTGTTATGGCGTGCTCCCATGTGGACCAGACGACGGCTGCAGCCCCATGCGGCCCGCGGTGCTACTTCTGCGGAGGAGCCAAGCATCCACGACAAAAGTGTCCCGCTAAAGCGGTAGTCTGTAACTTATGCGGTAAAAAGGGGCATTATGCGAAGGTGTGCAGATCGAAGCCCAAGAAAGGCAGTGCGGCCTGTGACCCTTCGGAACGGGGATCATCACCATCGTCGTCGAAGTACTCATGGGGTTCGTACACGTGCGAGTCCAGGACGACGCCATTGCGGTCGACGGAGTCGGAGGAGGATGACCACCAGGAGTCGCTACGTTTGGCGCCCTCACCCATGTGCGATTCATGGGGGCGGCCATTTTGGTTGACGATGACCATGAGCGACCAGCAGGGGTCCTCAGCATCGACCTCAGCTGCCTGCAGTGACGTTCACGGACCAACGGTGGCGTCGGTCACCCTAGACCAGGCTAAGCATCACAGGCTTGATTGTTCGATGATGGATATACAGGTAAATGGTCGTGCAATTTATTGTCTGTTTGACAGCGGGAGCACTGAGAGCTTTATTCACCCTGACACTGTAAAGAGGTGTGGACTCCAGATTCAACCTGCCAAACAGACAATCTCTATGGCATCAAGGTCCCGGTCTGTCCCTGTGCTAGGACGTTGTGTGGTAACTTTGAAAGTGCAAGGCACAATTTACGAGCGATTCAGGCTCCTTGTGTTGCCGCATCTTTGCGCACCAATTCTCCTCGGACTAAACTTTATGGTCCACATGAAGAGTGTGATCCTACAGTACGGTGGGCCACTCCCTTCGTTGACAGTGGGGGAACAGCTGCAGTCTCCAAATTGTCCAAATCGCCCCGCATGCAATCTTTCTACATTAAAGATCACCATACCCTCTTTATTTCAGAATCTGGTACCAGGCTGCAAGCCCATCGCTACTAAAAGTAGGCGTTACAGCACTGAAGATCGGATCTTCATCAGATCTGAGGTTCAGCGACTCCTCAAAGAAGGGATCATACAGCCCAGTGTTAGTCCATGGAGAGCACAGGTTGTGGTGGTCAAGAGCGGGAACAAAGCCCGGATGGTCATTGATTACAGTCAGACCATTAATCAATATACGCAGCTGGATGCGTATCCCCTCCCGCGCATATCTGATATGGTCAATCAGATTGCGCAGTACCGGGTGTTCTCCACCATAGACCTTAATTCCGCCTACCACCAACTCCCCATTCGCCCAGAGGACCGACACTACACGGCCTTTGAGGCGGATGGTCATCTGTATCAGTTCCTTAGGGTTCCATTTGGTGTCCCCAATGGGGTCTCGGTCTTCCAGCGTGCTATGGACCGAATGGTGGACCAGAACAGGCTGCGGGCTACCTTCCCATACCTGGAGAATGTCACCATCTGCGGCCGTGATCAGCAGGACCATGACACAAATCTCCAGAACTTTTTGCGCACTGCATCTCGCCTGAATTTGACCTACAACAGGGAGAAGTGTGTATTCCGTACGTGCCGGTTAGCCATCCTGGGATACGTGGTGGAAAACGGGGTCATTGGCCCTGATCCAGACCGTATGCGCCCCCTTGCTGAACTTCCCTTGCCCGCTAGCGCAAAAGCACTGAGACGGTGCCTAGGCTTCTTCTCCTATTATGCGCAGTGGGTCCCCAACTACGAGGACAAAGCCCGTCCGCTTATTAAGTCCACGACTTTTCCACTCACGCCTGAGGCCCAATTGGCCTTCAAGGAATTGAAACATGACATCGCGAAAGCCATGATGCACGCGGTAGACGAATCCATCCCTTTTCAGGTGGAAAGCGATGCATCTGATTTCGCCCTGGCCGCCACACTAAACCAGGCGGGCAGGCCCGTCGCGTTTTTTTCCCGCACCCTCCAAGGTCCCGAAATTCGGCATTCAGTGGTGGAAAAGGAGGCCCAGGCCATTGTGGAGGCCGTCAGACATTGGCGCCATTACCTGGCGGGAAAGCGGTTCACCCTGATCACGGACCAGCGGTCCATGGCGTTCATGTTCAACAACACGCAGAGGGGCAAGATCAAGAATGATAAGATCTTGCGGTGGAGAATTGAACTCTCCACCTATAACTACGATATCATGTATCGTCCAGGGAAACTCAATGAGCCCTCGGATGCCCTCTCGCACGGAACATGCGCTACTACGCAGGAGGATCGCTTGAACGCCCTACATAATGACCTGTGCCATCCTGGGGTCACTCGGCTCCACCACTTTATCAAAGCCTGCAACATGCCTTACTCGGTGGAGGACGTCAGGTCGGTGACAAGGAGCTGTCGGATTTGCGCGGAATGCAAACCGCACTTTTACCGACCTGACCGGGCACATTTGGTCAAGGCCACTCACCCCTTCGAGAGGCTGAGTGTGGATTTTAAGGGCCCCCTTCCCTCAACAGATCGGAACGTGTACTTTCTGAACATAATAGATGAGTACTCCCGGTTCCCGTTTGTTGTCCCCTGCGCGGACACGTCGACTGCCACAGTGATCAAGGCATTCCGTGATCTTTTTACCCTGTTCGGGTACCCCAGCTATATCCATAGCGACAGGGGCTCGTCGTTCATGAGTAATGACTTGAGGCAATTCCTGCTCTCATACGGGATTGCCTCTAGTAGGACCACGAGTTACAACCCTAGGGGTAATGGACAGGTGGAAAGAGAGAATGCTACAGTCTGGAAGGCTGTCCTATTGGCGCTGAAGTCCAAAGGCCTTCCAGTCTCCCGTTGGCAGGAGGTCCTCCCTGATGCGCTTCACTCCATTCGCTCCCTCCTGTGTACGGCAAACAATGCTACTCCCCACGAAAGGATGTTCTCATTCCCTCGGAAGTCGTCCTCGGGGATATCTTTACCAGCCTGGTTGACGTACCCAGGACCCGTCCTCCTGCGGCAACATGTAAGGGCCCGCAAGTCCGACCCCTTGGTCGAACAGGTCCACCTCCTCCACGCCAACCCTCAGTATGCCTATGTGGCATATCCTGACAGGCGAGAGGACACAGTCTCGATCCGAGACCTGGCGCCCGCAGGGGACGTAGCAACTCCTGTCGCTCCCATACCCCCAGTGACGAATCCCTTATCCCTTATTTCTCCCCCGGACGTGGCGCGGACAGCACCGGGACCGATGCTTAACAGTTTTACTCCAATGCACAGCTTGCCTGAGCCCCGAAGATCGGCGCCATCGCAGAATGTATCGGGATCCCCTGCACTACCGTTTCATCAGGGTCAACCGGCCTGTGAGTCCATGGGAGAACAGCTGGACGCTGTTTTGGGGAGAACGCCACCGCAAGCACCTACTCCGGTGTCACCGCCGAAATTGAGGAGGTCACAACGACGGTGCGGTCCTCCAGACCGTCTGAACTTATAATCTGTTGACATTTTAGTCTCTTTTCGTACCCCGCCGGCCTTTGTTCTCAAAGGAGGGGTGAATGTGGTGAACCATCGTTGGTTCCCACGGTGGGATTGTTCTAATGTTGTTGTTGGGCTAGGGTGGGATTGATACACCTGTGGTTGTTACTGTTGTGGCACATCCCAGTCGGGCTCCGCCTCCTGGGAGAGGTATAAGACCCCCTGCTCGGGCGGGACCTCGTCAGTCTGGGATAGTGTGTTAAAGTTCTGTTAGTTCCATTGTTAGTTAATAAAAGCCTTCTTTTACCGAAGCTTCGTGCCTCGTGTCCAATTGATGCGCATCAGGAAACCCATGCAGACACGAGGAAAGCGTGCAAACTCCACACAGACAGTCATCCAATGCCAGAATTGAACCCGGATTCCAGGAGCTGTGAGCCAGCACTGCCAACCATTGTGCCACTGTGCCGTCCCCCTATCAGGCTCCTGCAGAATAGAAAGGGGAACGTTTGCAGCATTCACCATTCATATGGTGATAATTTCCTTAAAGCATTCAGCAACAAAACCAGCACTCCTTAAAGGGACTATTAGAAGTTGCCAGCAAAAAAGAGGGTGCTGACCCTGTCTCATAACTCTGCATTATAACTGTGAGCTGCTCCCAGCTACTGTTTGAGCCTCTCTTATATACGTTCCCCATCCAGGCTACATGGACCTAGACTGTGTTTGGTTTGGCTAATATTGTTACACTATCACGGTGATCCACTGAGTGAGAGGCTGCGATGAGCAACCTTAATTCATGAAGATCCCAAGCCTTTTTATACTTGTATAAAGAGCAAGAGGGTAGCCAGGGAAAGGGTTGGCCCACTCAAGGACAGGGGAGGGAATCTATGCGTGGAGCCAGAGGAAATGGATGAGATATTAAATGAGTACTTGTGTCACTATTCACCAAAGTGAAGGACTGGGTGGATGATGAGTCTGGGAAAGGGTGTGGAGATAGTTTGAGTCATGTTGAGATCATAAAGAAGAATGTATTGGGGTTGCTGGCCAATGATTTTTTTGTGACCCATTTCGCCCTCCCTACTCCTTGCCTAAGTTTCTTTCTACTTTCCTTGTATTCCACACTTGCTTTGTGTGTTCCCAGCCTCCTAGCCTTGGGGTTCTTGAGCAACATTAAGATAGATGCGTCTCCAGAATACTGATGGGTGCATGGGGTCCTTAATTATGCTAGCTGCCTTTCCCGAGGCAACGGGAAATGTTGACAGAGTCAATAGACGGGAGGCTGGTTTGCGAGATGGGACTGGGCTACATTCACAACCCTTTGTAGTTCCTTGCGGTCTTGGGCAGAGCGGGAGCCATACCAAGCTGTGATATAACCAGAAAGAAAGATTTCTATGGTGCATCTGTAAAAGCTGGTGAGAGTCATAGCTGGCATGTCAAATTTCCTTAGTCTTCTGAGAAAGTAGATGGTGGGCTTTCTTAACTATAGTGTCGGCATGGCGGGACCAGGACAAGTTGTTGGTGATCTGGACACCTAAAATTTGAAGCTTTCGACCCTTTCCACTTCATCCTCGTTGATGTAGACAGGGATATGTTCTCCTCTATGCTTCCTGAAGTTGATGACAATCTCCTTCGTTTTGTTGACATTGAGGGAGAGATTATTGTCACTGCACCAGTTCACCAGATTCTCTATCTCATTCCTGCACTCTGTCTCATCGTTGTTTGAGATCCGACCAACTACAGTGGTGTCGTCAGCAAACTTGAAAATCAAGTTGGAAGGGAATTTGGCCACACAGTCATAGGTGTATACGGAGTATAGTAGGGGGCTGAGAACACAGCCTTGTGGGACACCGGTGTTGAGATGATCGTGGAGGAGGTGTTGTTGCCTGTCATTACTGATTGTGGTCTGTGGGTTAGAAAGTTCAGGATCCAGTTGCAGAGGGAGGAGATGAGTTTCATTGGAATAATGGTGTTAAAGGCTGAGCTATAGTCAATAAATAGGAGTCTGACATAGGTGTCTTTGTTATCTAGGTGTTCCAGGGTTGAGTGCAGGGCCAGGGAGATGGTGTCTGCTGCAGACCTGTTGTGGCGGTGGGCAAACTGTAGTGGATCCAGGTAGTCTGGGAGGCTGGAATTGATTTGTGCAATGACTAGCCTTTCGAAGCACTTCATAATGATGGATGTCAGAGCCACCGGCTGATAGTCATTAAGGCACGCTGCTTGGCTTTCCTCTGGTACTGGGATGATGGTCATCTTCTTGAAGCAGATGGGGACCTCAGATTGTTGTAAAGAGAGGTTGAAGATGTCTGTGAATACCCCCGCCAGCTGATCCGCGCAGGATCTGAATGCTCGTCTGGGTACCCAATCCGCGCCAGTCGCTTTTGGGTTGACTTTTGAGAAATCTGCTCTGACATCTGCAATGGTGACCTCAGATACAGTTCATCCAGGGCTTCCAGGATGGAGGGCATGCTCTCACTGACCTCTTGCTCAAAACGGGCATAAAATGCATTGAGCTCATCAGGGAGGGGTGCATTGGAGCCGGCGATTTTACACGCCTTCATCTTGTAGCCTGTTATGTCAAGCAGACCTTGCCATAGTTGGTGGGGGTCTGTGTGGCTAGCCTGGGACTCTAGCTTGGTCTGGTACTGTCTTTTGGCATCTTTGATGGATCTCCTTAGATCATATCTGGCTTTCTTGTATAGGGTCACCTGACTTAAACACCTCTGACCTAGACTTCAGCAAGCAGTGGATATCCTTGTTCATCCATGCTTTCCAGTTAGGAAACACAGATTTGATTCTTTGGCACACAGTCTTCTACACACTTACTGATGAAGTCAGTTACTGTAATGTGTACTCATTTAGGCTGGTCACAGAGCTTGTAAATACTGACCAGTCCACTGACTCCAAGCAGCCCCGCAGGAGATCATCCAATTCCTCAGACCAGCATTGCATCTTTGATGGATTCTCCTGTTTTAGTTTTTGCTTGTAAGCCGGGAGCAGGAGCACAGCCTTGTGGTCTGATTTGCCAAAGTGTGGGGGGTTGGGAGGGTGGGGGGGTGGGGTGGGGGGGGGGGGGGGGTGGGGGGGGTGGATCAAGTGGTGGGCGTGTTTGATATTTGTGTAGAAGTGGTCTAGGATGTTTGGGCCTCTGGTGGAACAGGAGATGTGTTGGTCTATATCCAATCATTATTGTCCCCTCTACTACTTTAATTAGAAGTGAAACATTCACTGGATTGTACTTGTCAGTGAGAAAACTTCGACACAATTGTCTGCCTACTCTGATTGAGGGCACTAGGGCCAGATTCAAACTGTCCTGCAAAAGGGAAAGTCTCAGAGATTGCTAAACCTATTTTTCTTCAAGGTCAGCAGCAAGCACCATTGTCTCATCTCTAACTATGAAATCTTGCTCTGTGAAACGAATATGGTGCTAACATGCTCGGCTGAGAGAGAAGCCAGGGTAAGTTAATTAGTATTTGAGGTTCTCTGAGAATTACATTTTCATCCCATCTCGATCATTTCAAGTTCAGATTAAATTAGCATGAGCAGTGAGTGAAAGAAGATGGCTTTGAGAACCAAACCATTATCCTTTCCCTGCCACTAGTTTCCACATGAATCCAGTGGCAATTGAGTAAGCATATGTTTGAGATACATTTAATAATATTTATTTTTCATTTGGGGAGAACTATTAGCAGCTGGGGCTATCCAGCATAGTTGGGAGGCTTACATCTGTCAGAACTGACTACTATATTCCTGGCACTCTGACCAGTTGGAGAAAACTTTTGTATATTTTTCCACTAAGAATGAGTCCATCTCCTTATTTTATTAATGCAACAGGTACACAATGACTTCTTCCTTGAAGTTTGCACAACGTCCATTTTCATGACTAAAGTTTCCGATTTACTTCATGAATAACTGAATAGTTACTGGGCGGCACGGTAGCACGGTGGTTAGCACTGCTGCTTCACAGCTCCAGGGACCTGGGTTCGATTCCCGGCTTGGGTCTCTGTCTGTGTGGAGTTTGCAATTTCTCCTCGTGTCTGCGTGAGTTTCCCTCCGGGTGCTCCGGTTTCCTCCCACAGTCCAAAGATGTGCGGGTTAGGTTGATTGGCCATGCTAAAATTGCCCCTTAGTGTCCTGAGATGTGTAGGTTAGAGGAATTAGTGGGTAAATATGTAGGGATATGGGGGTAGGGACTGGGTGGGATTGTGGTCGGTGCAGACTCGATGGGCCAAACGGCCTCTTTCTGTACTGTAGGGTATCTATCTAGTCAAGCTTTGAAAAGAGAAGATCTAAAGAAGCAGAAATTATCAAAACGAAAGTATTGGACTTCATTTTTTACAACAGTTCAAAGAGGTCTCCTTGCACTTCAACTTTTGAAGCAGATTTTAGCTATTTTTAAAAATCCCACATTGGTTTGTTTATCCAGGGAGTTTGTGGCACAGTGATTAGCATTGTTGCCTCACAGCGCCAGGGACTCGGGTTCAATTCTGGCTTGAGTCACTGTCTGTGTGGAGTCTGTACGTTCTCCCCGTGTCTGCGGGGGTTTCCTCCGGGTACTCTGGTTTCCTCCCACAGTCCAAAAGACGTGCTGGTTAGGTGCATTGGCCATGCTAAATTCTCCCTCAGTGTACCCAAACAGGTGCCGGAGTGTAGCAACTAGAGGATTTTCACTAATTTCATTGCAGTATTAATGTAAGCCGACTTGTAACTAATAAATAAACATTTAAGTTAGGGAAGCATAACCATGGCTTATATATTATGTTTATATATATATGAGAAAATGCATTACAGCAACTCACCAACGCTGCTTCGACACCACCTTCCAAACTCGTGACCTCTACCACCGAGAAGGACAAGGACTTCAGAGGTAAGGGAGCATTACAATTTACATGTTCCTCCCCAAGTCACAGACCATCCTGACTCAGAACTACATTGCCGTTCGTTCACTGTCACGGGGTCAAAATCGTGGAGCTTCCTCTCTTCCAATACTGTGGGTGTAACTACACCAGATGGACTGCAGGGGTTCCAGAAAGCAGATCACCACGGGCAATTTGGGATGTGTGATAAAAATGCTGGCCTAACACCTCCAGACGCTGAAAGACGCCCTCATAACAACAGGATATGGCGCTCGACTCATCGATCGACAGTTCCGACGCACCACAGCGAAAAACTGCACCGACCTCCTCAGAAGACAAACACGGGACACGGCGGACAGAGTACCCTTCGTCATCCAGTACTTCCCCGGAGCGGAGAAGCCTTCAACATGTCATTGATGAGGATGAACATCTCGCCAAGGCCATCCCCACATCCCCACTTCTTGCCTTCAAACAACCGCACAACCTCAAACAGACCATTGTCCGCAGCAAACTACCCAGCCTTCAGGAGAACAGTGACCACGACACCACACAACCCTGCCACAGCAACCTCTGCAAGACATGCCGGATCATCGACACGGATGCTATCATCTCACGTAAGAACACCATCCATATGGTACATACACTTGCAACTCGGCCAACGTTGTCTACCTGATATGCTACAGGAAAGGATGTCCCGAGGCATGGTACATTGGGGAGACCATGCAGACGCTATGACAATGGATGAATGAACACCGCTCGACAATCACCAGGCAAGAGTGTTCTCTTCCTGTTGGGGAACATTTCAGCGGTCACAGGCACTCGGCCTCTGATCTATGGGTAAGTGTTCTCCAAGGCAGCCTTCACGACACACGAAAGCGCAGAGTCGCTGAGCAGAAACTGATAGCCAAGTTCCGCACACATGAGGACGGCCTCAACTGGGATCTTGGGTTCATGTCACATTATCTGTAACCCCCACGACTTGTCTGGGCTTGCAAAATCTCACGAACTGTCCTGGCTGGAGACAATACACATCTCTTTAACCTGTGCTTAACCCTCTCTGCACACACTTTGTCTGTACCTTTAAGACTTGATTACCTGTAAAGACCCGCATTCCAACCATTATTTTGTAAATTGAGTTTGTGTCTTTATATGCCCTGTTTGTGAACTGAAATCCCACTCACCTGACGAAGGAGCAGCGCTTCGAAAGCTGGTGGTTTTTGCTACCAAATAAACCTGTTGGACTTTAACCAGGTGTTGTGAGACTTCTTACTGTGTTTACCCCAGTCCAACGCCGGCATCTCCACATCTTAATTAGTTAGAACAGGTGTTTTCTTCACCAACAATCCATCTTACAATCGACTTAACTAGGGAAATCCTTTCTCCCAATTAGCAATGGGATCTTACTATATCAGCAAGTTATTTTTTACAAATAGTTGAGACTAAGAGTATGATCTGAGGTACTTTGTTGCCTCTGTTTTAGATACTGGTCAGCTGCCTGTCACAGCATTGTCAATAAATCATACTCTTACTATTTCTATAATCGATGAATTGATATAGTAAGGAATCTCACAAAACCAGGTTAAAGTCCAACAGGTTTATTTGGAATCATGAGCTTTTGGGGTGCTGCTCCTTCATCAGGTGAGAGTCATTTTGCCCTATTCTTAAATCAGGTGCTCTTTAAGACTTCATCACCGACACCACTAACTGAAACCTTCTTGATATGTGACTCAGTACTATATATGGGTTGTAAAATAAGACTCACCTGATGAAGGAGCAGCGGTCTGTAAGCTCATGATTCCAAATAAGCCTGTTGTACTTCAACCTGCTGTTATGAGACTTCTTGCTGTGTTCAGCCCAGTCCAACGCTGGCATTTCCACATCCTGAATTGAGGGGGCAGTTTTTGGCTCAAAACTAAATAAATTTCCATTCCTAAAGTGAATAAAATTGGACTTCTTAGGGTTAAGACCCAAGTGATCATTTAATTTCTGACATGTCTATTTCTTCAAATAATTTGTCTGTTTTGCATATCGCCTCTTTGTTCATGTAATGAATGTTGAGTGAGCATTTGGCATCTGTGGCGGGAGCTAAAATTAAAACAGCTTAAATTAATTTCTGTATTATAGTGAGGGGAAAGGTACAATGCTGTCTGTTTGATATTCATCTTTTGATATTCAGTATGATATTCCATATCCTTTTCCCCACGAGGCTAATGGGAAGAGGAAATGGACTGTCTTACTGAATATTCACTCATCAGTCTTACTTCTCAGTGGCATGTGTGTGAATGGTTATGTATCTGTCTAATCAGTGCTAATCAAAAGAGGAATATTTAATAGCAGCGGGCATTTATCTGATTCATTGTATACAGACTCAATTTATGGTCGGCAATCCTCAGAAAATTGTTCACCCCACTATCCTTCTCTCCCATCCCCACTACCCAACACCCCCCTCCCCCCAACCCATATATAGTACTGAGTCACACACATCAGGAAGGTTCCAGTTAGTGGTGTCAGTGGTGGAGTCATAAATGGCACCCGATTTAAGAATCGGGCAAAATGAGTGGGCTTCTTACTCCCGATTGCTATATTGTGACAGAGGTCACGCGTTCCTGAAATATATACAGATTGAGGAGATGTTTGGGCTCTGAAGTTTTCCTCACAACCCTTTGAATAGTTTCCAAGCATTGACTGTCCAGTCTCACCATGTGAACAATAACTGCACCCGGAGGAAGCCCACGCAGGCTCAGAGAGAACATGCAAACTCCACACAGACAGCGACCCAAGCCGGGAATCGAACCCGGGTCCCTGGCGCTGTGGGGCAGCAGTGCTAACCACTAGACCCGATAGAGATGAGGAGATGTCTTTTTGCTCAAAGATTGTGCAACTTTGGAACTCTCTGCCTCAGACAGCAGTGGAGGTGGGGGTAATTGAATATTTTTAAGGCAGCAATAGATAGATTCTTAGTAGGCAAGGGAATCAAGGGTTATCAGGGGTAGGTGGGAATGTGGAACTTAACACAAACAGATCAGCCATCATCTTACTGAATGGCAAAGCAGGCTTGAGGGACTGAATGTCCTATTTCTGTTCCTATTTCGTATATTGGTATATTTGTTCAGCTGTCTAGTGCCTAAGCACTGGAATTTCCTCCCTAAACCTCTTCAACCTCTTCTTTCGAGCTGATCCATGTGACTTACCTTCTTGACCAAGCTGGTGTTGCTCCTTGTGTAGAAACATGTGTCATTTTATTATGTGAATGGGCATGCAGGTTGTTGCTTGGTATTTGAGTTATTTTAATCTGGAACGCATTGGCTGAAAGGGTGGATGAAAGCAGATTCAATAGCGATGGGAATTGCATACATGTTTGAAAGGGCAACACAAGCAGGCCAATGGGGAAGGAGTGTGACAGTGGTTAATCCTTTCAAAGGGCTAGCACAGGCTGGGTGGGCCAGATTGACTCTGTCTGCACTCTGATCCTGTGACTCTGTATGGGACACTACAGGATTTTGTACTTGAAGTACGAGAAAACATGGTATTCAAAAATAAGTTTCATCGCCAAACTACAAATCCGGAAATGTTTGTTCCTTCAGGTGGCTCAATCATATTTCTGTGCTTCGTCCTTTGACTCGCAAGAAAGAAAAGAGAAAGAATCAGCCTTTATCTGGCATCTTTCGCATCCTGAGGATGTCCCTAAGTATTCCCAGACAGTAAATTGAAGGACGCTATTGTGTAGCTGTTTGTTTAAAACTGCTATGTGGCAGCCAACTGGTACACAGTGAGATCTTACAAACAACAATGGAATACATGACTAAACATTTTGGCGATGGTATTCAAAGGATAAATGTTACCCTGGACACAGGAAACATCCTGCTCTTTATGTATTGGCACACTTGCATTTAATGCCAATATTATGGTGCAGGAATACTCGGAAATGATGGACTGAATGAATTATGCCATGGCTTTACGCCTTGCCATGATTTCTGGCAACTTTTATGTTGGGAGTTAGGAAAAACAGCTCGGATCAGTATATTTCTCTGTTTTTACTGCTATTTCATTTTAAGGTATACAAGACCAGTTGGGAGTAGTTTTCTCAGTTCCCAATTTTTAATGTTTTTGACTTGTGTCGTATCTCGTGTCATTTTATTAAGTCAGTTTGCATGATACAGATGCAAGTTGCTGTTTAGTGTTGAGTCATTTTAATGTGGAACGCATTGGCTGAAAGAGTGTTTTTTTCCCGACCCACGCCTCCCCCTCCCCCCCAACCCTGCCCGCAGCTATTAAAATTAATGACAATTGTGCATTTGCTGCATTAGGGCGGCACGGTAGCACAGTGGTTAGCACTGCTGCTTCACAGCTCCAGGGTCCCGGGTTTGATTCCCGGCTCGGGTCACTGTCTGTGTGGAGTTTGCACATTCTCCTCGTGTCTGCGTGGGTTTCCTCCGGGTGCTCTGGTTTCCTCCCACAGTCCAAAGATGTGCGGGTTAGGTTGATTGGCCAGGTTAAAAAATTGCCCCTTTGAGTCCTGGGATGTGTAGGTTAGAGGGATTAGTGGGTAAAATATGTGGGGGTAGGGCCTGGGTGGGATTGTGGTCGGTGCAGACTCGATGGGCCGAATGGCCTCCTTCTGCACTGTAGGGTTTCTATGATTTCTATGATTAGCACAACATTGCTGACGATTAGACCATTGCTGAACGGTGCTGGTGAGATACAAAATGACACTGGTGAGATACAGAATGAAACTATTGCTCAGGAAGTTGCCTACATTTAAGAAAGGGCTTCATTTTGTAATAATGATGAAGTATAATGATGTCTCAAACTTAAAGGAATCCTTGAGGGCAACATTTTACTGACTTCTTCTTGGAAACTCATTAAAATCATAAACCCTACTTAAATAATAAAGTAAGTGTTTTAACAGCCAGGCACATTCCACTAGGGTGGAGAATCAATGGCTGCTTAGTTAGTGTACCAACTTTGACATTTTCATCTATTTGAACATATTAGAATAGACCCACATCATACAGTCTGACAGTATAAGGACATAAGAAATAGGACCAAGACTAAGAAATAGGAGCAAGATCATTTGATCCTTCCAGCTTGCTCCTTCAATACGATAATGATTCTTTTTTTTATTCATTTATGGGACAGGGGCATCGCTGGCTGGCCAGCATTTATTGCCCACCCCTAGTTGCCCAAGGGCAGTTAAGAGTCAACCACATTACTGTGACTCTGGAGTCACATGTAGGCCAGACCAGGTAAGGACGGCAGAGCTCCTTCCCCAAAGGACATTAGTGAACCAGATGGGTTTTTCTGACAATCAGCAATGGTTTCATAGTCATCAGCAGATTCTTAATTCCAGATATTTTTTATTGAACTCAAATTCCACCATCTGCCGTAGCGGGATTCAAACCGAGGTCCCCTGAACATTAGCTAAATTTCTGGATTAATAGTCGAGTGATTATACCACGAGGCCATATGCTCACCAGACATAACTCCACGACCTGTGTAAGACAGCAGATTAGTGAATCAAATGGGCAAATTAGTAACTCAGATGGGTTTTTCCGACAATCAACAATTATTTTATGATCATCAGCAGATTCTTGATTCCAGATATTTTTTATCGAATTCAAATTCCACCACAGTGGGATTTTGAACCCAGGTCCTCAGAGGATTAGCTGAGTTTCTGGATTAATAGTCTAGCGGTAATACCACTAGGCCATCAGCTCCTCTTCATCATCCTATACCTCAACTTCTTGCACAAATAAAGACATGCAAAGTCGGAGCAGAAATTGGCAGTTTAGCCCAACTATCACTCAGCAACATTGTGACTGATCTTCGACTTCAACCCCACCTTCCTGCACTAATAATAATAAATTGACAAATATAATTCTGCTAATGAGACAAATGTGTGGAGGCCTCCTTTACATGAACTCTGGGAAAGGTAAGCCCTTTTGGAACTCATTTACAACAGTACCACAATGAACATTGCTTCAAAAGTATTTCATTGGCTGTGTCGCACTTTAGGATGTCCCGAGGTCATGGAACATGCTATATAAATATAATCAGTTACTGTGTGTAAAACTGATAGAAAGATGATTTTGTGAATACCAGTGGTTAGAGTGCCACCATGTTATGACCTTCAATAGTTTGACTTGTGAAGTATGAACCACCAGCACTGTATCATCAGCAGACTTCTGGATAATGACCCAAAGTAAGCTGGTGATATGGTACTAATTGTGGGTTCATATGGAATAACAAAGTAAAAGGTATAGTTGCCATAGTCCCAGATGCCCATGGACTGCTGTCCCCTTTTTGAGGGGGAGAGCTGACTGGTGGTGATTTAACCTGAGGGTCATCACACCTGAGGCGCAGGGCAAGGTTAAGAAGGCAGGGCCTTCATAACTAACATCAGCCTGTACAGGAATTGAATTGTTGGCTTAGTTCCACATCACAAAGCAGCTATCCAGCCAACTGAGCCAACCAAAGTAAACCACAGGAACACAATGGAGAAAGTCATAAAATAGCATCATAACAATTTGCTTAACCTGAAAGATAACAGGTAGGATTTTCCAATCCATGTTAAAAAGGACACTTAGTGGACGGTTTTAGCGTTTTGATTTGAAGTGCTGAATCTGGGCGTGATTCAGATCCGACTTGTAAACCTGTTCTCAGCCGCCCCATATGCACTCAGCCTGAAAATAAAGCAGCGAATCTGAATTGCGCTGTGGGCGCGGCTTATCACACTCGAAATGCTGCTCTTCCGATCGGAGCCTTCAGCTGCACATGCGCAGTAAAAAAAATTGAAAAACGCTCCCCTGCCACATCGCTCCCAATGGCATTTGCAACCAAATAAACCTGTTGGACTTTAACCTGGTGTTGTTAAAACTCTTACTGTGTTTACCCCAGTCCAACGCCGGCATCGCCACATCATCGCTCCCTGGGCCAGATAATGCCTCCCCTTGGCCCCCACTGACATCGCCCCACCCCCACAACATAACTGTCCACCTTATCCACCCACCCCCCACTACCAAGACCGATCGCGACCCCCTGCCCTGCTTCCCCCCCCCCCCCACCGATTACCCACAGTGTGGCAGCGGACACCCCCTTCTCCCCCTCCCACCAATCGTCCGCAGAGTGGTAGCAGACCCCCCTGCCCATGCGCCCTCCCCCCCCCCCCGCCAACAGAGATTCATTTGGCCCACCTCCCTGCCCCCCCACCAGAGATCCATCTGGCCTCCCTCCTCCTCCTCCCTCCCACCCCACCAGAGAATGATTTGGCCTCCCTCCTCCTCCCCCCCCCCACCAGAGAACGATCGGGCCTCCCTCCTCCCCCCATCAGAGAACAATCTGGTCCTTGTCCTCCCCCCAAACCACCAGAGAATGATTTGGCTCTCTTCCTCTCCCCACCCCGACCATAGAACAATCTGGTCCTCCTCCTCCTCCACCCTCCAACCAAAGAACGATCTGGCCCTCCTCCTCCCCCCACTCCCACCAGAAAACGATCTGGCCTCCCTCCCCCTCCTCCGCCCTCTACCAGAGAATGATCTGACCCGCCTCCCTCCTCCCCCACCACCGATCTGAGTCACAGAGCCGCCGGAAGCTCTGAACTTACCTCTTCAGAAGCTGGAGCGCCCGAAACAGACCTTTGTGGACCATGTTTATTTTGCACTGAATCCGGACGGGCGAACGCGATGGTAAAGGGGGAAGTGCCGGTAAGTTTGGGCATCCAGCTCATTAAGCCAGTTTAAATGCATGCAAATACATTTAAATTGACGTCGTGCCCGTTTCAATTGCCAATCGCAGCCATTTTCGGGCCTTAGTAAAGGGGGAATCAGCGCAGATGCGGTTGCGGATCACGCTATTCGCCTCATGCTCGACTTTACCAAATTTTCGCGCCCGCAAACGGGCGCAACTCAATGATAAAATCAGGCCCTTAGTAACTGAGCTGGTGTGTACTTTGTCACCAGTAAATTGAGTGAAATAAATAATTTTTAAATTCCATTTAAATAATTGAGAAATGAATTGAGCACATCAGATCAGTGTTAGTTTTTTGGGTGCTACAAGTACCCTTAGAGTTCCCAAATGGCATCTGTGGTACACACATTGTGGCATAAATCATGGGTGATGCACTATTGGTGAAGGTGTTAGATTATGCACTTTGGAAGGAGGAATGGAGGCATAGACCATTTTCTAAATGGGGAAATGCTTAGGACAAAGGGACTTGGAGTCCTTGTTCAAGATTCTCTTTAGGTTGTGCAAGTTCAGTCAGGAGTTAGAAAGGCAAATGCAATGTTAGAGGGCTAGAATACAAGAGCAGGGATGTACTTCTGAGGCTCTAAAAGATTCTGGTCAGACCCCATTTGGAGTATTGTGAGCAATTTTGGGCCCCATATCTAAGGAAGGATGTGCTGGCCTTGGGAAGGGTCCAGAGGAGGTTCACAAGAATGATCCCTGGAATGAAGAGCTTGTTGTATGAGGAACGGGGTTAAGGGCTCTGGGTCTGTGCTCGTTGCAGTTTTAGAAGGAAGAGGGCAGGTCTTATTGAAACTTACAGGATACTGCGAGGCCTGGGTAGAGTGGACATGGAGAGGATGTTTCCACTAGTAGGAAAAACTAGAACCAGAGGGCACAACCTCAGGGTAAAGGGACAATCCTTTGAAACAGGGATGAGGAGGAATTTCTTCAGCCAGAGAGTGGTGAATCTGCGGAACTCTTTGCCGCAGAAGGCTGTGGAGGCCAGGTCATTGAGTGTCTTTAAGACAGAGATAGATAGGTTCTTGATTAATAAGGGGATCAGGGGTCAGAGGAAAAAGGCAGGAGAATGGGGATGAGAAAAACATCAGCCATGATTGAATGGCAGAGCAGACTCGATGGGCCGAGTGGCCTAATTCTGCTCCTATGTCTTAGGGTCTTATAGTATTATGGTTAGTTGTGACGATTGGTTAATGTGACAGACCATAATGTTAGTCAGCATACAGAATTGATTTGACATCAACTGTACTATTCTGCAATGCAACACTTCAGCTAATGTGTCCTTACCTACACCATACAGCTGAGCGCGTGTTCAACAAAAGGAAGAAAACCTCATCAGCAATATTTAAAGGGATTTTCAACTTCGTAGTTTATGTCTTATTTCCTCTGGCTGTTGCTACAGACAGTTGAATATATTTTTGGTGTTCCAGGTTACAAAAGTCTCCAGGGAGCGCCGTTTCAACTGTTAAAGGACATTTTCTGACTTCAGGACTTCTCCACAAACCCACACATCGGTGTACTAAGAGGCATTCTGCTTGGAATACAGATGACTTGGAGAACAAATAGATGTTATATAGAATCATAGAACAGTACAGCACAGAACAGGCCCTTCGGCCCATGATGTTGTGCCGAGCTTTATCTGAAACCAAGATCAAGCTATCCCACTCCCTATCATCCTGGTGTGCTCCATGTGCCTATCCAATAACCGCTTAAATGTTCCTACAGTGTCTGTCTCCACTATCACTGCAGGCAGTCCATTCCACACCCCAACCACTCTCTGCGTAAAGAACCTACCTCTGATATCCTTCCTGTATCTCCCACCACGAACCCTATAGTTATGCCCCCTTGTAATAGCTCCATCCATCCAAGGAAATAGTCTTTGAATGTTCACTCTATCTATCCCCTTCATCATTTTATAAACCTCTATTAAGTCTCCCCTCAGCCTCCTCCGCTCCAGAGAGAACAGCCCTAGCTCCCTCAACCTTTCCTCATAAGACCTACCCTCCAAACCAGGCAGCATCCTGGTAAATCTCCTCTGCACTCTTTCCAGCGCTTCCACATCCTTCTTATAGTGAGGTGACCAGAACTGCACACAGTATTCCAAATGTGGTCTCACCAAGGTCCTGTACAGTTGCAGCATAACCCCACGGCTCTTAAACTCCAACCCCCTGTTAATAAAAGCTAACACACTATAGGCCTTCTTCACAGCTCTATCCACTTGCGTGGCAACCTTTAGAGATCTGTGGATATGAACCCAAGATCTCTCTGTTCCTCCACAGTCTTCAGAACCCTACCTTTGACCCTGTAATCCACATTTAAATTAGTCCTACCAAAATGAATCACCTCACATTTATCAGGCTTTTATTTAACTGTTATGCACAATAGGTCAAGCTGCTGGAAGAGGGAGGATTGGGAAGAAAGGGAGGAGAGGGCTACTCACAAGGCCACGCCAGTCTGGGATGTTCAGGGAGTGATTCTCTTACCTGATTCTGAGCAATCAAAGAACAATCGCTGGAATTCTACCACTCTGCCCATCACGGGAATCAGAGCAGGCGAGGGGCGGACAATGGGAAGGTCGAGCAATGCCGTAAAATCCCGCCCAATGTATGCGATGTCTGCACCTCACAAAAATCTGCCACCTACTGTAGGCACAATGTAACCTCAGATCAGGACAAGGGCCACATCACCAATGGTTGTGAACGTTACTGTGTGAACTTATCTTGGATCCTTCCGGGTTGGAGTTGGCGATATTTGGAACACCTCGCAGTTTGCCATCTGGCATTGCTTAATGGTGATCACTGAGGGACTCTGTTCAAAGAGATCTAACTACATTTCATTCTGTCTTGCTAAAGACAAGCATGTGGTTGCACTGAGATTGTAGGCTCCCAGCTGTGGTATTGACTGCGTACACAACACTTTGTGGGCGCTGTATGTCAACTGTTCCCTATTCAGGACAGCAATAGATTCCATTCCATCAATGTCCAGCTGCCGTGTGACTGCAGACAGCAAATCGTTCAGCTCAATGTTTGATATTTGTCACTGTCCGTTACAGAATCTAGTTGCCCACAATGCAAAAATAAAAGTCGCCACAAAATAAGCATTCCACATTTCTGAATGAAGTTGTGCCATATCGCCTAGAAAAGTCAATAATCACTCGAATGCATTCCTTTAGTGCCTGTCCTGCATGTGCCATTGCCTGTCCTCGTGCTCCTATACAATACAATCCCAATAGCTGCAGCATGGTTAGTGGAAGGTTGGCTGAATTTCAATGGAGAAGACTGCAGATGACCTTGGAGGATGACCTTGTGCAGCTATGGGCTGAGAAGTCCAGGTGCCGATTGTGCCACAGATGGCAGTAATGTAGGCTGGTTGGCTGGCAGGCAGAGGTACTGGCCGTGTAGTAGTGTTGGGAAGGCAAATGCTGCCATCCTGCCTCTCCTCTGGGGAAATAGCCGTAGCATTACTTGTAATTTGTTGGGGGACAGGTTGCTGCACTGCTGTGACACCCTGCCAGTAGTTTTGCCGACAGACTCTACTGCCATGGACAGCAGCACTCAGAGTTTGCATGGCACCAAGCTGACCTCGCATGGCAGCAGTCGAGCTTCCATTGACTTTGGGTGGAACCTTCTTGTGTTGCAATGGGAATTGCAACATCAGCCATTGGGTATTGCAACATAGTTGTGTCCGCTAGTGTGCAAATGGAGTTGGCCACCATGTTGGAGGGGCTAGACTTCCTGCACAAATCCTTGCGCCGAATTAGTGCTGAACTCCTCCATGTTCTCTGACATTGATAGCAAGCTTTCTGCAGGCTTCCCAGTCCATCAAGCATTTTGTTGTGTCCATCCATCAGCATTCTCCTGTCATAAAAACAGAAAATGTTCGACATACTCAGCTGTCTGTAGCGTTGCAACTGAAGAAATATGGACCCTTGACATCAATTCTGTTGCTCTCTGCACAGATACTGCCAGATCTGCTGAACGTTTTCAGAATTTTTAGTTTTTATTTCAAGTTTCCAGCATCCCCAGTATCTTATGTTGATACAAGTGCTCTGCTGTAAACCTGCCCCATTGAAGCATTCACCTAGATGTGGAGCCCCTGTGCAAGCATTCCTTCCAACAAGCTGGCACCGGTATTATCCTGGGCCCTGCCGCGGCTGCAGACTACCCGTGCTCAATGTCTCACCATGTGTAGGTCCCACCTCTAATCCATCCTTTAAAATGTGACATGACTGTCTGCACCTCTCCCATGGTGACATCTGTGACTACGTGGTCCCTGGAGAGGGAGCATGTGGTATCCACGTGTACCATCGAGGGCTTCCGTGCCCATTGGGCACCGCAGGGACTGGTGTGCATTATCCTCTTTCATCAGCTTTTGATCTGATGTTTTAAGATTCATGTGTGCTTTGTGTTGGATTTGGGCGGGGGGCCCTTTAAGAGGCTGCCCTTCTTGCTTTGTCTCTTTAAGGTTATTTAATTTAGTTTAACTGGTTTAACTCACAAGAGTGGTAATCTTTAATTGTTTGCATGGCGCATTCTAATATGTTGTTCTGTGAACAGGGCAGAAGAAGCCGTCTCTTACTCTCTCTCCAGAACCTGACCAACATAGCATTTCCAGAATGTTCTCTCCTTATTCCGGTTTTCCAGCATGCTCAGTATTTTGCTTTGGTACTAAGTTTAAGTTTATTGATTAGTGTCACAGGTTGGCTTACATTAACACGGCAATGAAGTTATTGTGAAGATCCCCGAGTCACTCTGGCACCTGTTCGGGTACACTGAGGGAGAATTTAGCATGACCCATGCACTTAACCAGCACACCTTTTGGACCGTCGGAGGAAACTGGAGCACCCAGAGGAAACCCACGCAGACACGGGGAGAACATGCACAGACTCTGCACAGACAGGGACACAGCCACTACTGTGAGTGAGGGAGGTAGCGAGTGAGGGAGGTAGTGAGTGAGGGAGGTAGCGAGTGAATGAGCGAGCGAGTGAGGTAGCGAGTGAGCGAGTGAGGAACCTGAAAATCGAACCTGGGTCCCTGTGATGCAGCAGTGCTAATCACTGTGCCACCATGCCACTCAATATTAAAATTGTCCTGCTTGAATAACTCTCAGTTAAATATTTCAAGTGTTCTACAGGGCAGGATTGTGATTCATAACTTGATTTGAATGGCAACTATAATTGTTCTGCTTCTTGTCACATAATGTGTGCTTCGATGTGTTTGTTTTTATTCTTTTGTACATTTGGGTATGTTCTCTTGACCCCACATAATTTGATTAACTGATGGGACTTGTGTACACTAAATCTAATTTATTAGGAAACATTATGTGTTATTTTTTTAAATGGCAGGTCCATTATATGGATTAACAACACAGGTTACTGGGTGAAAGAGTCACTAATTCAAATATTGTGACTCTCAGGCAAGTACAATAACTTAATTATCTTTCAGTTGTGATGCAAAACTATCATGGGATTAAGGGTTTACTATATATTGGACCAGGATTCATTGCCTATGAGGAACCATTGGAAATAAAGAGGGGGAATAGGAGAGATTTGCTGTGCATGGTGCACGAGTTGCATTTTAATGCAGGACATCAGAAATTGTGATCCTGAGTGTTTTCACCTATTTCATTTTCTTCTGCTTGTCTACAGGTGGTAACTGATGCGCATCAATTGGACACGAGGCACAAAGCTTCGGTAAAAGAAGGCTTTTATTAACTAACAATGGAACTATCAGAACTTTAACACACTATCCCAGACTGAAGAGGTCCCGCCCGAGCAGGGGGTCTTATACCTCTCCCAGGAGGCGGAGCCCGACTGGGATGTGCCACAACAGTTACAACCACAGGTGTATCAATCCCACCCTAGCCCAACAACAACATTAGAACAATCCCACAGTGGGAACCAACGATGGTTCACCACATTCACCCCTCCTTTGAGAACAAAGGCCGGCGGGGTACGAAAAGAGACTAAAATGTCAACAGATTATAAGTTCAGACGGTCTGGAGGACCGCACCGTCGTTGTGACCTCCTCAATACCGGCGGTGACACCGGAGTAGGTGCTTGCGGTGGCGTTCTCCCCAAAACAGCGTCCAGCTGTTCTCCCACGGACTCACAGGCCGGTTGACCCTGATGAAACGGTAGTGCAGGGGATCCTGATACATTCTGCGATGGCGACGATCTTCGGGGCTCAGGCAAGCTGTGCATTGGAGTAAAACTGTTAAGCATTGGTCCCGATGCTGTCCGCGCCACGTCCGGGGGAGAAATAAGGGATAAGGGATTCGTCACTGGGGGTATGGGAGCGACAGGAGTTGCTACGTCCCCTGCGGGCGCCAGGTCTCGGATCGAGACTGTGTCCTCTCGCCCGTCAGGATATGCCACATAGGCATACTGAGGGTTGGCGTGGAGGAGGTGGACCTGTTCGACCAAGGGGTCGGACTTGCGGGCCCTTACATGTCGCCGCAGGAGGACGGGTCCTGGGGACGTCAACCAGGCTGGTAAAGATATCCCCGAGGACGACTTCCGAGGGAATGAGAACATCCTCTCGTGGGGAGTAGCATTGGTTGCCGTACACAGGAGGGAGCGAATGGAGTGAAGCGCATCAGGGAGGACCTCCTGCCAACGGGAGACTGGAAGGCCTTTGGACTTCAGCGCCAATAGGACAGCCTTCCAGACTGTAGCATTCTCTCGTTCCACCTGTCTATTACCCCTAGGGTTGTAACTCGTGGTCCTACGTGAGGCAATCCCGTATGAGAGCAGGAATTGCCTCAAGTCATTACTCATGAACGACGAGCCCCTGTCGCTATGGATATAGCTGGGGTACCCGAACAGGGTAAAAAGATCACGGAATGCCTTGATCACCGTGGCAGCCGACGTGTCCGCGCAGGGGACAACAAACGGGAACCGGGAGTACTCATCTATTATGTTCAGAAAGTACACGTTCCGATCTGTTGAGGGAAGGGGGCCCTTAAAATCCACACTCAGCCTCTCGAAGGGGCGAGTGGCCTTGACCAAATGTGCCCGGTCAGGTCGGTAAAAGTGCGGTTTGCATTCCGCGCAAATCCGACAGCTCCTTGTCACCGACCTGACGTCCTCCACCGAGTAAGGCAGGTGGCGGGCTTTGACAAAGTGGTAGAGCCGAGTGACCCCAGGATGGCACAGGTCATTATGGAGGGCGTTCAAGCGATCCTCCTGCGTAGTAGCGCATGTTCCGCGCGAGAGGGCATCCGAGGGCTCATTGAGTTTCCCTGGACGATACATGATATCGTAGTTATAGGTGGAGAGTTCAATTCTCCACCGCAAGATCTTATCATTCTTGATCTTGCCCCTCTGCGTGTTGTTGAACATGAACGCCACGGACCGCTGGTCCGTGATCAGGGTGAACCGCTTTCCCGCCAGGTAATGGCGCCAGTGTCTGACGGCCTCCACAATGGCCTGGGCCTCCATTTCCACCACTGAATGCCGAATTTCGGGGCCTTGGAGGGTGCGGGAAAAAAACGCGACGGGTCTGCCCGCCTGGTTTAGTGTGGCGGCCAGGGCGAAATCAGATGCATCGCTTTCCACCTGAAAAGGGATGGATTCGTCTACCGCGTGCATCGTGGCTTTCGCGATGTCGTGTTTCAATTCCTTGAATGCCAATTGGGCCTCTGGCGTGAGTGGAAAAGTCGTGGACTTAATAAGCGGACGGGCTTTGTCCGCGTAGTTGGGGACCCACTGCGCATAATAGGAGAAGAAGCCTAGGCATCTTCTCAGTGCTTTTGCGCTAGCGGGCAAGGGAAGTTCAGCAAGGGGGCGCATACGGTCTGGATCAGAGCCAATGACCCCGTTTTCCACCACGTATCCCAGGATAGCTCACCTGCGCGTACGGAATACACACTTCTCCCTGTTGTAGGTCAGATTCAGGCGAGATGCAGTGCGTAAAAAGTTCTGGAGATTTGTGTCATGGTCCTGCTGATCACGGCCGCAGATGGTGACATTATCCAGGTACGGGAAGGTAGCCCGCAGCCTGTTCTGGTCCACCATTCGGTCCATAGCACGCTGGAAGACCGAGACCCCATTGCTGACACCAAATGGAACCCTAAGGAAATGATACAGACGACCATCCGCCTCAAAGGCCGTGTACTGTCGGTCCTCTGGGCGAATGGGGAGTTGGTGGTAGGCTGACTTAAGGTCTATGGTGGAGAACACCCGGTACTGCGCAATCTGATTGACCATATCAGATATGTGCGGGAGGGGATACGCATCCAGCTGCGTATATCGATTAATGGTCTGACTGTAATCAATGACCATCCGGGGTTTGTTCCCGCTCTTGACCACCACAACCTGTGCTCTCCACGGACTAACACTGGGCTGTATGATCCCTTCTTTGAGGAGTCGCTGAACCTCAGATCTGATGAAGATCCGATCTTCAGCGCTGTAACGCCTACTTTTAGTAGCGATGGGCTTGCAGCCTGGTACCAGATTCTGAAATAAAGAGGGTATGGTGATCTTTAACGTAGAAAGATTGCAGGCGGGGCGCTTTGGACAATTTGGAGACTGCAGGTGTTCCCCCACTGTCAGCGAAGGGAGTGGCCCACCGTACTGTAGGATCACACTCTTCATGTGGACCATAAAGTTTAGTCCGAGGAGAATTGGTGCGCAAAGATGCGGCAACACAAGGAGCCTGAATCGCTCGTAAATTGTGCCTTGCACTTTCAAAGTTACCACACAATGTCCTAGCACAGGGACAGACCGGGACCTTGATGCCATAGAGATTGTCTGTTTGGCAGGTTGAATCTGGAGTCCACACCTCTTCACAGTATCAGGGTGAATAAAGCTCTCAGTGCTCCCGCTGTCAAACAGACAATAAATTACACGACCATTTACCTGTATATCCATCATCGAACAATCAAGCCTGTGATGCTTAGCCTGGTCCAGGGTGATCGACGCCACCGTTGGTCCGTGAACGTCACTGCAGGCAGCTGAGGTCGATGCTGAGGACCCCTGCTGGTCGCTCATGGTCATCGTTGACCAAAATGGCCACCCCCATGAATCGCACATGGGTGAGGGCGCCAAACGTAGCGACTCCTGGTGGTCATCCTCCTCCGACTCCGTTGACCGCAATGGCGTCGTCCTGGACTCGCACGTGTACGAACCCCGTGAGTACTTCGACGACGATGGTGATGATCCCCGTTCTGAAGGGTCACAGGCCGCACTGCCGTTCTTGGGCTTCGATCTGCACACCTTCGCATAATGCCCCTTTTTACCGCATGAGGTACAGACTACCGCTTTAGCGGGACACTTTTGTCGTGGATGCTTGGCTCCTCCGCAGAAGTAGCACCGCAGGCCGCATGGGGCTGCAGCCGTCGTCTGGTCCACATGGGAGCACGCCATAACACTGCACTTCGAGCCCGTGGGGCGAGGAGGGATTTGCGACTGCTCCTGTCACGCTGTCTCCACGTGGTCCTCCGTACAGGACCAAGCTCTTCGAAGCCGCCTCAAGCATTTCAGCTAATTCCATAGCTTGGGTCAGGTTGAGATTTCCCTTTTCTAGCAGCTTGAGACGGATGTATGAAGACCCGTCCCCAGCCACAAACGCATCTCGGGCGAGGTCCATGTACTGCTCAGCCGACACGGCTTTGCAGTCACAGCCCCTGGCTAGCTGCAAGAGCTCATTGGCGTAGTCCTCCATGGTTTCGCCCGACTGCCGACGTCGTGTAGCGAGGAGGTAACGAGCATGGATCTCGTTAGGAGGTTTCGTATAGCGCTTTTTTAAAAGCTCGAGGGCCCTCGGGTAAGTGGTGGCCGCATGGATCGCGAGGTAGACTGTGTCGCTTACCCTCGCATGGAGGACCCGGAGTCTGTCATCATCTGTGGTGACCGCTGCGGAGGCTGCCAGGTAATCTTCAAAACACTTCAGCCAGTGGTCGAAGGTGTTAGAAGCGCCCACCGCACGTGGATCTAGCATCAGACGTTCTGGCTTTAGGATTTGCTCCATACTCTCCTTTCTTTTTTTCTTCCGTCGAGAGTTTAATGTTAGTTAATAAAATTGATGCGCATCAATTGGACACGAGGCACAAAGCTTCGGTAAAAGAAGGCTTTTATTAACTAACAATGGAACTATCAGAACTTTAACACACTATCCCAGACTGAAGAGGTCCCGCCTGAGCAGGGGGTCTTATACTTCTCCCAGGAGGCGGAGCCCGACTGGGATGTGCCACAGCAGTTACAACCACAGGTGTATCAATCCCACCCTAGCCCAACAACAACATTAGAACAATCCCACAGTGGGAACCAACGATGGTTCACCACAGTAACGTACACTGGGACATGGTTTCAAAGATACCAGTAGTCATCTGGGTCCTTACCTCAACCGTCATGAGAAGGTAGTGAGGGATAACACTCTAATGCAGGGTTTCCCAAACTTTTCCGGCCCCTTTGACCTCCCAAGCCGACTGGCAGAAGCCCAGAGAAACATTATTATTGGTTGTTTTTGTGCAGTAGGTACAAACATACAGAAACCCATTGATAAAGCAATTTTCTATTCCTTATATGCATACATTTATTATAATTTAAAATTTCTCTTATTCGACAAAGTGATTAAGTCTTACCTTCTTTCTGTCATTCGTAATGGGATGAGTGATGCTGCTTCTTTCACTCACAAATTTGTTCAATATTAGGATGGCTGCTGGAGAATGGGATTCTCCGAGCTCTCACTCACTCACTCGCTACCTCATTCACTCGCTACCTCATTCACTCACTACCTCCCACACTCGCTACATCCCACACTCGCTACCTCCCACACTCGCTACCTCCCACACTCGCTACCTCCCACACTCGCTACCTCCCACACTCGCTACCTCACCCCTCTCTCTTTCACTCTCTCTCACACACACTCACCACTCTCTCTCACGTGCATAAACTCACCTTTCCCACACACTCTCACCTCCCTCCTTCTCTCTTTCACACACACACAAACACACTTATCTCTCTCTTTTACACTCACATACTCGCCTCTCTCTTATGCACTCTCACCTCCCTCTATCACACACATACACACCCCTCACCTCCCTCCCTCTCTCTTTCACACTCAAGCGCCGACCTCACTTTCTTTCTCATTCACACTCACACACACTCTCTTTCAAACTCACACATTTCCACGCACACACTCGCATGCATTCACACTCATTCACAATCACAATCACTGACACTCTCACCTCTCTCCCTCACTCCATTGCTCCAAAGTCACTACCTTTCCTACCCATGGCCACTTCTCCTCCTGCTTCATGACCACTGCCTATCTTGCTCCATTCCCTGCTCACTTCCTCACTCTTGCCCTAGTTTGGGCCTTTGAGGTCATTCCTCCCTGCAGGTTCCAGCTTGTCCAATCACAGGCTGGGTTTTCAATGCATTGGGATTGTCATGGCTTCACTAGTGAGCCAATCAGCAGCCCTTGCAGGGCGAAACCAGTCCCTGATTGGACAAGCAGCTTCAAAGCATTTGTCAAATGTTATATATCAGCCTGGAATCCCTGGATGTATCCAATGGAACCCCAGATTTTCGCAGAACCCAGTTTGAAAAATCCTGGTCTAATGCATTGTTAGGAAAATTACTATAAAGTTCAAACGTGTCCTCACAAACCCTCCATTCTCCAGGACAAGATACTGGACAACAGGGAGAAGGGTTGCAATGTTTCCCAAATTCTTGAATGGCCATTGGGGTTGTGGTTATTGCTGTTCCAGCTTTTCCCTGCTACCTGTCTATAGCACTTCTAATTTTAATGTCTTTGCAGCATGCCATAAGAAAAGGTACCTATGACCTGGATAATGCGGCTGTGAATCAGAAATGGTTTGATTCTTGTTAAGCCTCCTGCTTGGAAGCAGTGTGTGGGGTAAAGAACAAAGAAAATTACAGCACAGGAACAGGCCCTTCAGCCCTCCAAGCCTGCACCGACCATGCTGCCCGACCTAACTAAAACCCCCAACCCTTCAGGAGACCATATCCCTCTATTCCCATCCTATTCATGTATTTGTCAAGACGACCCTTAAAAGTCACTACCGTATCCGCTTCCACTACCTCCCCCGGCAATAGGTTCCAGGCACCCACTACTCTCTGTGTAAAACATCTGCCTCGTACATCTCCTTTAAACCTTGCCCCTCGCACGTAAACTTGTGCCCCCGAGTAATTGACTCTTCCACCCTGGGAAAAAGCTTCTGAACAAAGAACAAAGAACAATACAGCACAGGAACAGGCCCTTCAGCCCTCCAAGCCCGCGCCACTCCCTGGTCCAAACTAGACCATTCTTTTGTATCCCTCCATTCCCACTCCATTCATGTGGCTATCTAGATAAGTCTTAAACGTTCCCTGTGTGTCCGCCTCCACCACCTTGCCCGGCAGCGCATTCCAGGCCCCCACCACCCTCTGTGTAAAATACGTCCTTTTGATATCCGTGTTAAACCTCCCCCCCTCACCTTGAACATATGACCCCTTGTGAACGTCACCACCGATTTGGGGAAAATCTTCCCACCGTTCACCCTATCTATGCCTTTCATAATTTTATACACCTCTATCAGGTCACCCCTCATCCTCCGTCTTTCCAGTGAGAACAACCCCAGTTTACCCAATCTCTCCTCATAACTAAGCCCTTCCATACCAGGCAACATCCTGGTAAACCTCCTCTGCACTCTCTCTAAAGCCTCCACGTCCTTCCAGTAGTGTGGCGACCAGAACTGGGCGCAGTATTCCAAATGCGGCCGAACCAACGTTCTATACAACTGCAACATCAGACCCCAACTTTTATACTCTGTGCCCCGTCCTATAAATGCAAGCATGCCATATGCCTTATTCACTACCTTCTCCACCTGTGACGTCACCTTCAAGGATCTGTGGACTTGCACACCCAGGTCCCTCTGCGTATCTACACCCTTTATGGTTCTGTCATTTATCGTATAGCTCCCGCCTACGTTAGTTCTACCAAAATGCATCACTTCGCATTTATCTGGATTGAACTCCATCTGCCATTTCTTTGCCCAAATTTCCAGCCTATCTATATCCTTCTGTAGCCTCTGACAATGTTCCTCACTATCTGCAAGTCCAGCCATTTTTGTGTCGTCCACAAACTTACTGATCACCCCAGTTACACCTTCTCCCAGATCGTTCATATAAATCACAAACAGCAGAGATCCCAATACAGAGCCCTGCGGAACACCACTAGTCACAGGCATCCAGCCAGAAAAAGACCCTTCCACTACCACCCTCTGTCTTCTGTGACCAAGCCAGTTCTCCACCCATCTAGCCACCTCCCCCTTTATCCCATGAGATCCAACCTTTTTCACCAGCCTACCATGAGGGACTTTGTCAAACGCTTTACTAAAGTCCATATAGACGACATCCACGGCTCTTCCCTCATCAACCATTCTAGTCACTTCTTCAAAAAACTCCACGAGGTTAGTGAGGCATGACCTCCCTCTCACAAAACCATGCTGATTATCATTAATGAGTTTATTCCTTTCTAAATGCGCATACATCCTATCTCTAAGAATTCTCTCCAACAACTTCCCTACCACGGACGTCAAGCCTATAATTTCCCGGTTTATCCTTACTACCCTTCTTAAATAACGGGACCACATTAGCTATCCTCCAATCCTCTGGGACCTCACCTGTGTCCAGTGATGAGACAAAGATTTGCGTCAGAGGCCCAGCGATTCCGTCTCTCGTCTCCCTGAGCAACCTTGGATAGATTCCATCAGGCCCTGGGGATTTGTCAGTCTTTATACTCCCTAAAAAATCTAATACTTCCTCCCTTGTAATGGAGATTTTCTCTAACGGGTCAACACTCCCACCCGAGACACTCCCAGTCAACACATCCCTCTCCTTTGTGAATACTGACGCAAAGTATTCATTTAGGATCTCCCCTACTTCTTTGGGCTCTAAGCATAATTCCCCACTTTTGTCCCTGAGAGGTCTGATTTTTTCCTTGACAACTGTTTTGTTCCTAACGTATGAATAAAATGCCTTGGGATTCCCCTTAATCCTGTCTGCCAAGGACATTTCGTGACTTCAGAAACAGGAACTCGGTCCATGCCTCTCATAACCTTGTAGACTTCTATCAGGTCACCCCTCAACCTCCGTTGTTCCAGTGAACACAAACCAAGTTTCTCCAACCTCTTCTCATAGCTAATGCCCTTCATATCGGGCAACATCCTGGTAAATCTTTTCTGTACCCTCTCCAAAGCCTCCACATTCTTCTGGTAGTGTGGCGACCAGAATTGAACACTATATTCCAAGTGCGGCCTAACTTAAGGTTCTATAAAGCTGTAACATGACTTGCCAATTTTTAAACTCAATGTCCTGGCCAATGAAGGCAAACATGCCGTATGCCTTCCTGACTACCTTCTCCACCTGCATTGCTACTTTCAGTGACCTGTGTACCTGTACACCCAGATCCCTTTGCCTATCAATACTCTTAAGGGTTCTGCCATTTACTGTATATTTCCTATCTGTATTAGATCTTCCAAAATGCATTACCTCACATTTGTCCAGATTAAACTCCATCTGCCATCTCTCCACCCAAGTCTCCAACTGATCTATGTCCTGCTGTATCCTCTGATGGTCCTCATCGCTATCTGCAAATCCAACAACCTTTGTGTCGTCCACAAAATTACTAATCAAACCAGTTACATTTTCCTCCAAATCATTTATATATATTACAAACAACAAAGGTCCCAGCACTGATCCCTGAGGAACGCCACTTGCCACAGCTCTCCATTCAGAAACGCACCCTTCCACTGTTACCCTCTGTCGTCTTTGACCGAGTAAGAAGTCTCACAACACCAGGTTAAAGTCCAACAGGTTCATTTGGCAGCACTAGCTTTCGGAGCCCCAAGCCAAAGCTAGTGCTGCCAAATAAACCTGTTGGACTTTAACCTGGTGTTATGAGACTTCTTACTGTGCTTACCCCAGTCCAACGCTGTCATCTCCATATCATTTCTTTGACCGAGCCAGTTTTGTATTCACTTGCCAGCTCACCTCTGACCCCATGCGACTTCACCTTCTGTACCAGTCTGCCATGAGTGACCTTGTCAAAGGCCTTACTGAAGTCCATGTAGTCAACATTCACTGCCCTACCCTCATCAATCATCTTCATCACTTCCTCGAAAAACTCGATCAAGTTCGTGAGACACGACCTCCCCTTCACAAAACCATGTTGCCTCTCATTAATACGTCCACTTATTTCCAAGTGGGAATAAATCCTGTCTCGAAGAATCCTCTCCAGTAATTTCCCTACCACTGATGTAAGGCTCACCAGCCTGTAATTACCTGGATTATTCTTGCTACCCTTCTTAAACAAGAAAGGTAGCAAGAGCTGAATGCCATCAACACTTCAAACGGCATTGTCAGTGCAGTACTGGTGATGATCCTTGGTTGCAAGAATTGTTTACAAGAGATGTCACAGTTCATTGATGGCTTCTTTAGCGAGGCACAGCCTCCCCACACATCACTGTTCAATAAGATAGCCCTGTTATCAAGAGTAAACATACTGCTGAAGGAGTGATCTTCGTAATCCTCTCCTGTATCCTTTGACCTCTCCACCTTTTCCACTGTTTGTCCTCCTGTAGTAAAACTTGCTAATAAACCGATAACAATGGCAACCTTGACTGAAATGTTTGAGCCGCTCTTTAAAATCTTCTGCTCTATGTTGGATTGCTGCCAACACTTTCCAAGTATCACAATTATAGTGGATTCATTAATGCCGTGTGGGTCCAAAGAAAAGTACATAAACTACACATTTCCATTTAATTTGTGACTAATAATGCTTCGCAACGCAAGAAATAAATATTAAAGCAGGTCTCATGCATTAAGGCATGATAAATTGGGGCAAAAGGGATTAAAGGATATGGGAGGAAGGGTGGGATCAGGATATTGAATTTGATGATCAGCCGTGATCTGAATGAATGGCGGAGAAGGCGCGAAGGGACAAATGGCCTACTCCTGCCTCTAGTTTCTATATTTCTACAAAGGCAGTTTGGTCACATGAGAATTTCAAAAAGAAATTTCAATGTTGTTGTATTATCATAAAATATTAACGCAATCTTAATGTGTGCATTAGTTCTGATCCATGTAGAAATCTTACCCGTTCATGCTTCAGAATAGAAAAATGCAACACTTGAACAAATTAAATTCTAAGCTGCCAATAATGAATGAAAAATTCAGTAACTAAAGGGGTTGCAGGGCCTTGAGCTGTACAATCTATTTGCATGCAAAGGGGTTAAATGGGTACTGCAGCTCCTTATTATGATTTAGAACCCAGTGCCATCTATATTATTCAGTGGCTCTGTGATTGTTTTGGTGGGGGGGGCGGTTGGGGGGGGGGGGGGGGGGTGCGCGCGGGGCCGGGGTGGGGGGGTGGGGGGTGCGTGGGGGAGGCTGTGTTGGCCTTGGAGAGGGTCCAGAAAAGGTTCATGAAATTTTTTGAGCCCGCACTCTCCATCTTCAAGAATTGATGCTCAAAATCTGGAGAGCATGATTCGCGCCAGTGAGTTTCCGGGTTCCGATCTTACCGAGCCCTCGCTGGTGGAGTGGCGTCAAACATGGCGTGGGACTGCAGAAAGCTTATTTTAAGGAGGGCTGCTGCCATCGTTTCCTGATACTCTACGACTCTCCCTTTGCAGCTCCAGCAGCTGTGGTTCGACTGGGCCCAGGGGCACATCATCGGCAGGGGGCTCAGCAGAGTCCTGGGCTCCGGCATCTCCCCGAGTGCCAGTTCCCTGGGATGTCCTGCCTCCACCTACTGTGGATCTTCAGCTGTGAGGCATTCACCAGTAGATGACCCAGAGGCCTGTTTACTTTGCGACCCCACTGAGGTGTGAGTATCTGTGCTGTTGCTGGGTGCGGGTGACAGCTGTGACACCTCTCCTACGGTGGAGTTGGAGAAGTCCTCCTCTGAACTGCTGGAGCCCAGTGGATCCAGGGGGCATGAGGATGGTCTGGTCTGTTCTGCTAGTCGGCCTGCAAGAGAAGGGGCATGGTATCAGTGCATTACAGGGGATGCGGAGGGAACATTGATTATTCACTTGAGACTTGAGGAATTGACAGCATATGTGTTGAGATTTCTCACATTTCGCTACTGCCCCCCCATCACCATTAGTGCAGGCACGCTCTTCCTCCTCCCCAGCCAGGTCGAGGGCTCGCTTCTCAAAATATGTGAGGGTTCTCAGCTTGGGCATGACTCCAGCTGGCTGCACCACTGATGCCTGTTGTGGTTGAGTTTGTCCTGCAATGACACAGAGAGGAAGAGTGTCTGTGGGAGTGTTGACATTTAGGATGGTGATGAGGTGTGGGGCTTGGGTGGGAGCTGGAGTGTGAGGAGCATAGCAGCTACCGGGGAACATGGTGATTGTGGGAGGGAGGGAGGGGGAAACCAGGTGCCTGGTGTTGGCAAAAGCCAAGCTGGCAGAGTGAGAGAAAGGGTTGAGGGTGCGAGGGAGTCCAGCGGGAGCCATTTATATGGAGTTTCCCAGTGCTTGCAGCAGTTAAGTCATTACAAGATGGGCGAATCAGAGAGACCATGCCGCTTGAGCAGTGTGAATCCCGTGGGCATAAAAATGATCATGAATGAGGAATAAGATTCGGCTCGAAAACACATCGGTGCCATTGGTGGAACCATTTTTTGGTAAGATTTTGCCCAGTATCTAACCTGTATTTAGTGGATACACCCCCTTTGTCTTTTGTTCATGACATCTTTGACAATTTCTTCTTAGCTCTGACCTATCCTTGACCTTCCATTCTTCCCTAACCCCTCCTCCAACTATATAATTCATGATGTGGAGATGCCGGCATGTGGGATGTGCACAGTAAGAAGTCTCATAACACCAGGTTAAAGTCCAACAGGTTTATTTGGAATCACGAGCTTTCGGAGCACAGCCCCTTCATCAGATGAGTGCTTCCTCCTTATTCTTCTCCCAGCTCCTCTCAGCTTGGAGGGCCGAAGAGTCTGTTCCTGTGCTGTAATTTTCTTTGTTCTTTGTTCTTCTTTGATCGCTCCTGTCTCCCGAATGAAGGAGCAGCACTCCGAAAGTTCATGATTCCAAATAAACCTGTTGGACTTTAATCTGGTGTTGTGAGACTTCTTGTTATATAATTCATTGCATTTCTATCCCTCTTCATTTCTTTAGAAGGGTCACACAGACTCAAAACGTTAACTCTGTTTCTCTACACAGATGCTGCCAGACCTGCTGAGTTTATCCAGCATTATCTGTTTTATTTCAATGGATCAGCCCTCTCTATAGCAGCGATTAAAGGCCCTTGTTGCCCATTAGCCCCATACGTTACTGAGCAAGTCAGGCGCTGGGCAAAACTATTTCACAAAAACATTCTAAAACAAACAAGGGCCCTTATTTAAATATTTTAGCGAGCATTTTTAATTTGGTCTGGAAGCCTTGTGGTGCAGTGTTAGCTTCCCTACCACTGGACCAGAAGCTGTGGGTTCGAGTCCAACCAGGGCTTGTTGGCAATGGAAGGAGTGTTCAGTCGATTGATAATTAGCTCTGGACTCCTTCCAGCACTTTCCCTCACCATTCCCCAAAGGGCAAAAGACAGCATAAGTGTGAAGATACACTAAGATAAACTTCTAGTTATCTAGGACGTCTACAGATAGGCCTGGTACAAAGGATTGGTAGCATATTTGGACTCAACATGTGCATGCTGCTTGCTGGATTGTTATATTTAGGCACAGGTCTACCAAGGAAGTTCTGGATTGGCAATGTTAAGAGTGACTTGTCACAGAAAGGGATACAGATAAATGAAATGGCCAGGCTAGTTCAGAACAGGCAAACCTTAAACAGAATGATACTTGATCCAACTTTGAAGATAACTTTTAAGGTGTCATTTTACTAAACTTCCATTTTGTTGATTATGAAATAACCATTCATTGAGCAGAATTTGTGTAAGGAAGAAATAATAGCTGTTGGGAATCACATCACACTTGTCTCTCCTGAAAGAGGACAACTGCGTGGCACTGTGATTGTTTACCACACTCTGACACGATAATGGATTCACTGCACCCTTTGATAACACTTTGATTGGTACTTGACTGAACACTGATCAAAATATCATCAACTTTATGGCGTTACTGCTACACCAACAGTTTGTTGCCTGGATTTGATCTGAAGCAACAATGGCAAGAATTTTACGATGCTCAGGAGGGCGTCCGACCCGAAACTCGAGAAATCGCCTGAGAAGATGTCGGGCGCGTGTCCTGATATCATCACGCACTTGCATGATATTTCAGTCGGAAGGGCACCCGCTGACAACTAAACAGGCAATTAGTACCATGAAGGAGTCCACTTTTATGGCTGGCGAGTGCGCCAATTGGCCAGGCAGCCTTTACGTTTTAGCTACAACCTCAATCCAGGGCAGGATAAAATGTCAGTTCTGCTGTCAGGTGTTTGAATGTGCTGCTAGACATGGTTTGTTGCATATTTTCAACACATTTAATTTGTAGGCAATTGCCACTCCCTGAGACAGCTTCACAGCAGCTGTCCGTTCTGAGCGAGCCCATTAGAAGCAAAAGCTTGCTGTTAGAATGTAACCAGTGACAACTTTGTATTGGATGTAATATGACCAATGGGAACAAGATGTAAGGGTCAGCTGACCCAGTAAACCATGGAACCAATTACAGAGTGCAGCTGATCAGCTGATTCACTATAAATAAGGAACTATGTAGAATTGTGGGAAGCTTGGAGTGGCCCAGTGGCCCCAAGTTTGGAGTAATGATGTTTCTTTATTAAACTCTTTCTTTGATTTATAAGTTGGAGGAAGTCTTGTTGTATTTTCATTAGCTGCATTTTCAAGACTTCCTTCTGAAGAAACACTTGCACCCTCATTTATCACGGTGCCCCCCTCTCTCCCACCTCCCCTCCCCTCGGTAGTGCTGAGCTTCCTCAGTGCGCGTCTCACACTAGCTGCACGTGAATAGCATTCCAGGGTCGATCACAACCAGAAATGTGCTTGACGTCCACTTCCAGGCCCACTGGCTGCATTTGCCCGATGGCTGCCACATTTAGGCCTTATTTTCATAGAATCATAGAATCTACAGTGCAGAAGGAGCCCATCGAGCCTGCACTGACAACAATCCCACCCAGGCCCTATGCCCGTAATCCCACATATTTACCCTCCTAATCCCACTAAGGGGCAATTTAGCATGGCCAATCAACCTAACCTGCACATCTTTGGACTTTGGGAGAAAACCAGAGCACCCGGAGGAAACTCACGCAGACATGGGGAGAATGTGCAGACTTCACACAGACAGTGACCCAAGCCGGGAGTCGAATCCAGGACCCTGGTGCTGTGAGACAGCAGCGCTAACCACTGTGCCAGCATGCCGCTCTTCACAGTGGGTGAAGAGAAACTTGAAAGTATTTTCTCTTTTCCAAATTACTCCCATGCCCCAAGCATCTTTATCTGTCAGAGTTTAAAATTCATTCACTGTTGACGTGCTATAAATACTGGGTAGTTGTTTTGAGGGAAGCAAGAGATTGCTTGCATGGTACATTCAGCTGGATTAAGATACTCTTCACAGAATATTACTACTAACGACTAAATATCTGTCTGCCAGCATGGGAGCGATGATGGAAGCAATTTTAATTCACTCCATTGTTGTCTGTTCTGAACCAGCCTGGCCACTTCATTCATCTGTATTCCTTTCTGTGACAAGTCACTCTTGACATTATCTATCTAGAACTTCCTTGGTCTTCCTCAGCTTCTTATTCCACCTGCCTCAGAAGTGCAGAACCGTAGAAAAATATCTTGTTTCCATTTTTGAAACATGGCAGGCCCATCTTCCTTGCATCTTGTGGACATGTGTTGTTTCATGTCCGAACTGTACGCTTGTAATTATTTTTTGTCTCCCAGTTACTTCCAGTATTTCTCTCCATCAACTTCCCTCGGTTGCTGGTAACTGTGTCAAAATACATCAAACTGATATTTTAAATATAACATCCCTTTATTTATTGAATAACCAATTTATTTTAAGCAGCTTAAAACTTATTTTCAAATAGCAGCCAGAATATTTTTTGAGCGTGCTAAACTTTTGTGCCTCAATATTATACACTGTTGTTTAGTGTACATTAGTGTCACAAGTCGGCTTACATTAACACTGCAGTGAAGTTGCTGTGAAAATCCTCCAGTCGCCACACTCCGGCACCTGTTCAAGTACACGGAGGGAGAATTTAGCATGGCCAATGTACCTAACCAGCATGCCTTTTGGATCATGGGAGGAAACCGGAGCACCCGGAGGAAACCCATGCAGACACGGGGAGAACGTGCAGACTCTGCACAGACAGTGACCCAAGCCGGGAATTCAATCCAAGTACCTAGCGCTGTGAGGCAGCAGTGCCACCGTGCCGTCCTTGTCCCTAGCTTTATAACATTGTTATAAATAGTAAATTGCAATATTCTACAAAAAAATGACTTTGTATTCATTCTGTACATTGGCAATAAATCCTACACCGAGCACATGAGCGGAGTAGAAATATCACAAATAAATGAAATCAAAAGAAGAAAAAGATATTTCTTTTAAAATAAATCTATTTATCCAATAATAAATGTTCGTGATTTGTGTTCAGCACTTGTCAAAAGTGCTTAGCACATATTGTAAAATCTATTCCTCACATTAATGTGATCCATGCTATAATTCTGTCAGTATGCTGAGTCCTGCTTTGCTAACGGTAGATGACAGTGGTTGTGTATGTCTCCATGTATTAAAGAGGTCCTGATACCTGAATTGCTTTACCTCGAATTACTCAGACCCATTCCTGAACAGTTTCTCACGACTGGTCAAACTACAACTCCTGAGTTCAGTCAACATATTTGACCTTCAATTCAGCCAAGGAATTCACCTGATCCTGCTTGGGAAGCTCCTTAACTAGGTTCTGCGGAGAGATAGCACTGTCAATCCAGAATCTCACTCCATAGGGAAGAAGAAGGCTGAAGAATGGCACTCGGTGATATGTTCATTTGAAGAGCTGGTAATGACATGATAGTCATGATGTGGAGATGCCGGCGTTGGACTGGGGTAAACACAGTAAGAAGTTTCACAACACCAGGTTAAAGTCCAACAGGTTTATTTGGTAGCAAAAGCCACACAAGCTTTCGGAGCTCCAAGCCCCTTCTTCAGGTGAGTGGGAATTCTGTTCACAAACAGGGCATATAAAGACACAGACTCAATTTACATGAATAATGGTTGGAATGCGAATACTTACAGCTAATCAAGTCTTTAAGATACAAACAATGTGAGCGGAGAGAGCATCAAGACAGGCTAAAGAGATGTGTATTGTCTCCAGACAGGATAGCCAGTGAAACTCTGCAGGTCCAGGCAGGCTGTGGGGATTACAAATAGTGTGACATGAACCCAATATCCCGGTTGAGGCCGTCCTCATGTGTGCGGAACTTGGCTATCAGTTTCTGCTCAGCGACTCTGCGCCATCATGTGTCGTGAAGGCCGCCTTGGAGAACGCTTACCCAAAGATCAGAAGCCGAATGCTCGTGATCGCTGAAGTGCTCTGCAGGAAAGGATGTTCCGAGGCATGTTACATTGGGGAAACCATGCACATGCTGCGACAACGGATGAATGAACACCGCTCGACAATCACCAGGCAAGACTGTTCTCTTCCTGTTGGGGAGCACTTCAGCGGTCACGGGCATACGGCCTTTGATATTCGGGTAAGCGTTCTCCAAGGCGGCCTTCACGACACACGACGGCGCAGAGTCGCTGAGCAGAAACTGATAGCCAAGTTCCGCACACATGAGGATGGCCTCAACTGGGATATTGGGTTCATGTTACACTATTTGTAATCCCCACAGCCTGCCTGGACCTGCAGAGTTTCAATGGCTATCCTGTCTGGAGACAATACACATCTTTTTAGCCTGTCTTGATGCTCTCTCCACTCACATTATTTGAATCTTAAAGACTTGATTAGCTGTAAGTATTCGCATTCCAACCATTATTCATGTAAATTGAGTCTGTGTCTTTATATGCCCTGTTTGTGAACAGAATTCCCACTCACCTGAAGAAGGGGCAGTGCTCCGAAAGCTTGTGTGGCTTTTGCTACCAAATAAGCCTGTTGGACTTTAACCTGGTGTTGTTAAACTTCTTACAATGACATGATAGGCCAAATTGTAGCGATCCTGTGATTCTGTTACTGGCCCTGACCACTGACTGCAGATGAGTGCAACTAGAGCTTGAAGATGCCAGCTTGAGGATAACCTGAAATTAGTCCCAAAGCCACTTTACTGTGAAACCACTGAGGAGCAAGTGTCAATTGAGCATCCCATTGCAGCTCACTGGAGCATGTGTGGCTAATCCCGGACACATTGATGGCACTCAGGTAGATCCTGGGGTGATGGAAGGTGTGTGTTGGGGCAGAGCCAGGGTTGGCAGGGCCTGAAGTATTGTTAAGGAGCCAGGTGGAGAACGCTTGTTATTCCTGAGTCCACAATTAGGTGAGTAAAATAAAGTTATTATCTTGTCTTTGGCAGTTTCTCTTTGCAAACTGTAATAACTTCGAAGGTGACGTGTGTGGCTTCAAGTTATAAACGGTTTATTACCATCGATAATTCAACATTTACAAACAAAGGGTCTGACACAACTGAGTACATGACTTCTCTCCACTCTCCGACTGAGGATCTTCCCAGACCCAGGATGCACGCGCACCCTTGCACCCGATTGGCTCAGCTTCCCATGTTGCCTCTTCAGCGGGTGTGATCCGATCGCTTAGCTCTCAGGGATCGCCCCCTTAAAGGGACCACGCTACCACACAAACCTGAAGTCAGGCGCCTGAAGAGACAAAAGCCTAGCCAGATATTGCATAGCGTATACTCCAGGTAGATTTGAGCAATCAGGCAGGTATTAGGCCTCTTATCATATACAAGGATCCCAACATTTATTTAAGATGGCCACCAGCAACATCTGAACATTGTTTTCAGACTTCATTGAGCTGTCACACCCCCATGAATGTGAACTTTTCTTATCGCTATATTTCACACCAGTGAAGTGGGTGAAACGAGGCCTGATTTCTCCCACACTGAACTTCATGATTGACAGCAGCAAAGTGGAACTCGGACCTGCTTCACTTCCTACCAGAAATAGGTTCTTGATTGATAAGGGGATCAGGGGTTATGGGGAAAAGGCAGGAGAATGGGGATGAGAAAAAAATCAGCCATGATTGAATGGCAGAGCAGACTCGATGGGCCAAGTGGCCTAATTCTGTTCCTATGTCTTATGGTCTTATGGTCTACCAGTCAACAGTGTTCAGAAATGAGCAACATGATCATAAAATAATGCTTTTTCTTAGGCTGCTTGACTGCTTGTCTGAGATTCAGTGAACCAACGACACGCTGCATGATACGATGATTGTTAATATGGAGCCAGTCATTTCTTTCCCTCTCAGGTCTGGAGTTCAATCTGAGTAAAAATGCACCTGAAACAAATGTTATTGTTGTGGTTTTGTGACTTGTACATTATGAGTGCAAGAACATTAAGGTGCATAGGATTTTGACTCAACGCAATATTTGGCGCATAATATTGTATCAAAACCATTATACAATGGTTATACTTGATTACAAATATACAAGTATTACAAGGTTATACTTGAATCTTGAGTTTAAGATTGGTGAACAATGAAAACTGCTTAAGTTTCCCATTCTTAATGCTTTAATGTTATAGTGGCTCCTTTAGCAGAATCTTTAAAATAAGGTTGAAATTAATGGAGGTGGTGAAAGCTCTTGTTGTTGTGTTAAACACATGCACTTCTTGCATTTTTGCATAATCCCTTGATTTAAACATTTCTGTAGAATTGACAAGTCACTGTTTTATGCTGCGCTTCCAGTTCAACTACATTAAACCAGAAAAGGAATATCACTTCAAGAAGAAGTAGTACCTTCTGGTCCAATGAAACCTCAGGCAGTAGGTGTGCACCTCGACTGCTAGCACATGTGTCACTTACCTTGGTAAGTTGGAGGAGATTCCTTCATCATTGCTTTACTGCAGAGGTACTGACTGCAATCTCTCTACTACTGACAGAAATCACAGACAATAACAGAGCCTGAGATAGTTTTTTTCTGATGATAATGAAGTGTGCAACAGAATTCAGCTTCTGCACAATAGGATCCTTTTGTATCCAAGTATAACAGATGCAGTATGTAAGTATGGTTACATCTGGACTGAGTTCAATTAGGAATGATGGAATTACTAACTTCAATGATTACAGAAAACTCTTGCTCTCCCCGCCCCCCCCCGCCCCCCCGCCACCCCCCCCCCCCCCCAACCCCACCCCAACCCCCCGCCACCCCCTCCTTGTCTTTGGTCTGTTTTTGATTTTGGACGACAGCTATTGGTAATGAACATGATTTTCCGCAACACTGGTTACATTGGGGTTACCTTGGGGTTACCATTGACTAGGAACTACACTTCTCACTGCCTCAGAAAAGCAGCCAGCATAATTAAGGATCCCACGCACCCCGGACCTACTCTCTTCCACCTTCTGCCATCAAGAAAAAGATACGAAAGTCTGAGATCACAAACCAACCGACTCAAGAACAGCTTCTTCCCTGCTACTATCAGATTTTTGAATGCAACTACCATAGCTTAAGCTGATCTTTCTCTACACCCTTGCTATGATTGTAACGCTATATCCTGCATCCTCTCCTTTTCTTCTCCCCTATGTGCTCAATGAAAAGTATGTTTAGTCTGTACAGCGCACAAGAAACAATACTTTTCACTGTATCCCAATACATGTCACAGTGGGTTCATAACAGGAGGCCTTCTGTCACAGTGTCACAGTAATAAGTCAAATCAAATCAAAAATCAAATCATTGAAAAAGACATATGGGACCTGTTCAATTGATAAATATCAGTGATTGGATTAAGAATCATATAATCCCTGCAGTGCAAAAGCAGGACATTTGGCGCATCGAGTCTGTATCAACTCTCCGACAGAGCACCTTACTCAGGTCCACCCCAGCCCCGTAACCCCATACATTCATCCTGTCAATCCCCCTAAATTATACATCTTGGAACACTAATTTAGCATGGCCAGTCCACCTAACCTGCACATCTTTAGAGTGTGAGAGGAAACCGGAGCACCCGGAGAAAACCCACGCAGACATGGGGAGAATGTACAAACTCCACGCAGACAGTCATTCAAGGCCAGAATTGAACCTGGATCCCTGGCGCTGTGAGGCAGCGGTGCTAACCACTGTGCCACCATGCTGCCCCAAGCTGACAGGTCTTTGCATGGTATAGGGGTCGAAATACTAATGATTCCACTCACCATTCAGCTCCTTTGTGAATACCGAGCAATTTTCTTTGGAGATGGAATTCTAAAACTAACATAGCCAGTGGTGTCAAGTTAAAAATCAGGTGAAGGGAAAGCAATACAGGGTTGACACGGATGGCCTGTATCACCGATCCTTTCTCCATTTAAAACTGCAGCATTCTGAGTTTTACTAAACAGTGTGGCATCTTTGAAAAATGAAGTCCTAGATTGTAAGTTATTTATCATCATGAAGTGGAGGAGGTATAATGCGCAGATATGCCAGGGGCTGATGGAATACTGGAAAGACGATAAATCATTGGCTACATACAAAAACTACCAAAATGCACATTTGTTGACCTTAATCCAGTATAAGTATATGAACAGGATGCAGCATCATAGATAATCCAAGCATTAGTCTGACAGAAAGGTTCATACAATAAAGTAAGTGAAAATTCAACTGAGAGTAGAGTGACATAGGAAACTGAAGGGAAAGCAAAATCAGCTCTGGAAAAATATGATAACATAAAAACTGACAGTAATGGCAGCATGCAGCGGCATGGTGGCATAATGGTTAGCACTACTGCCTCACAGTGCCAGGGACCCGAGTTTGATTCCCGGCTTGGGTCACTGTCCGTTTGGAGTATGCACATTCTCCCTGTGTCTTTGCGGGTTTCCTCCAGGTGCTCCGGTTTCCTTCCACAGTCTGAAAGACGTGCTGGTCAGGTGCATTGACCCGAACAGGCGCTGGAGTGTGGCGACTAGGGGAATTTCACAGTAACTTCATTGCAGTGTTAATGTAAGCCTTACTTGTGTCACTAATAGATAAACTTTATTTAACATTTTAATACATGAAGATAAAGGCAAAATACTGTGGATGCTGGAATCTGAAACGAAAACAGAAAATGCTGGAAAATCTCAGCAGGTCATACAGCATCTGTGGGGAGAGAATAGAGCCAACGTTTCGGCTCAGGGTGGCCCTTCATTAGAGTCACTCCACTCATGATAAAACATGCTTCAGGCTGCAGGTTCCACATGCCAAGCACGTGCGCAATAGAACAATGGATGCACGCGTGGTCGCAACAGCACCCCAGGCAGGTGGTGTTTGGACTCCGTAGACACATGTGCATGTGCAGTAATACTCATTCACCATGGCAGTAATCACAGCGAATGTAAACAGCAAAACCAAGTCCAGTAGACTAAGGGATTTTCACAGTAACTTCATTGCAGTGTTAATGTAAGCCTACTTGTGACACTAATAAATAAACTTTAATAAGTCAAAAGCAAAATACTACGGCTGCTGGAAATCTGAAAGGTGAACAGAACATGCTGAAAACACACAAGCATGGCAGCATCTGCAGAGGGAACAAACAGAGTTCACATTTCAAGTCAATGACTTTGATCAGAAATGTTCTCGCCTGAAAAAATAGAATAGAATATCTACAATGCAGAAGGAAGCCAATCAGCCCATCAAGTCTGTACTTTCTCTCTGAGAATGTCCCATCCTACCCAGTAACCCCACATATTTACCCCACTAATCTCCCTAACCTACTCATTTTGCAACACTAAGGGTCAATTTAACATGGCCAATCCATCTAACCTGCACATCCTTGGACTGTGGGAGGAAATGGGAGCACCCAGAGGGAACCCACGCAGACACGGGGAGAATGTGCAGACTCTACACAGACAGTGACCTGAAGCTGGACTTGAAATCAGGCCCCTGGCACTGTGAGGCAGCTGTGCTAACCATTGTGCCACCATGTTGGGGATCATTTTCTCACTTTAGCTTTTAAACGTGAGGCAGCTTTATCTCTGGGTCTATAATGCAGGCTGAGAGTGGATGCCTTCCAGTTCAATCTTCCAGATGGCCTCCTGTTATCCACTTCTAGGACCACCATCAAATCAAGTCAGCGGATGCACTGAGAAGGCTGGAGGGTGATTTATTGAAACGGCAGCCAGCACCCTTCACTGTGGCTGCACTGAGAGTCCCACTGAGTGAATGGCACAAAAGAAGCCAAAGCAAAATGGATGAAGGGCGGCCATTTCTTCACACTCAGCAATGTCCATGACGGCAGTCTCCAGGAGCTTCTCATGACAATGACAAGCCCCTGCCTGTGGATGACCTTGTGCCTTCTTCTCCATTTACTGTCCAGAATGCCTGTCAATCATGCCGCTTGGACCTCCCACCAGGTGTCCATCACCTAGAGGCTAACAAATTGCAGACACTGCGGAAGTCTTGTTTGACATTGGGAAGATGCCATCGTTATGGAAAAATGGCTGATAATTGAATCATTAACAAGCTCAGTTACTGCTGGCCAAGAGGTTACTGGCAGCACACACAAAGCTGCCACCAGGAGAGGCAGGGGGAGGCAAGGATGCCTTTGTCACTTTCTCTCATTTTCCTGGCCCTGCCAGCCCCTGTCCTCTGCTTCCACAGGCCTGGGAAAATTCCCTCTCTTAACCATGAATCTCTCCTCACTATGGCTCCCAGAAGGGCTGAGTATTTGCAGTATCTTGTTGTGTTATCCAATAAGTCAAAATAGATTGATATTTGTTCAAGTAAGAATTAAATTTGCTATCGGCATTCTCTCACTATTGTTTTGATCAGTGGTGGCATGATTTTCTTTTGAGGGAAGGAGGGAGGCACATAGTTTTTAAAAGTGCCAAATTCTATTATTGTGGCATGTAATTGCTTTTAAGCACAGTTCTGTAAACAGCTCTATAAACTACAAGAGACAAACAGAGCTAGTATTTTCCCATGAAAGAAACAAGCAGCAAAATTGTTTCATAGATCATAGAATCCTACAGTGCAGAAAGAGGCCATTCGGCCCATCGAGTCTACACCAACCACAATCCCACCCAGGCCCTATCCACATATCCCTACATATTTACCCACTAATCCCTCTAACCTATCCATCCCGGGACACTAAGGGGCAATTTAGAATGGCCAATCAACCTAACCCGCACACCTTTGGACTGTGGGAGGAAACCGGAGCACCCGGAGGAAACCCACGCAGACACAGGGAGAATGTGCAAACTCCACACAGACAGCGACCCGAGCCGGGATTCGAACCCAGGTCCCTGGAGCTGTGAAGCAGCAGTGCTAACCACTGTGCTACTGTGCCGCGAAAGCGATACCAAATAAGGACCATACATTATCTTGCTGATAAGACCCCTCTACAAAGGACAAGGACCACTGGGAGAATTGTGTTGGCCCCAGTTCTCCAGTATGGGGTAGGTGGACAGCTTCAGGGAAAAGTGACTGGGATTAATTTTAACCCAAGCTGCCCACCGGGAAGCAGGCCGGTGACCAGGTAAGAGATGAATGGGTTAATTGTCTTCTTAGATGCTGACCAGATTAACTTGTATGTAGGTGACCGAGGCAGGAGACTCATTATTTATGGAAATCAGAGTCCTATCACAAACCATGGCTTTCCTGTTCGGAGGCCGACAGCTGATCTGCAAAGAGAAGAGGACTTTCAGGTACTCACCTTATGGGCCAGCAGGAATAAGAGCACATCTCCAGGTCCCACTAAGTGAGTCTAGGTCTTCCCTGCCCCAAATTCACTCTTCACCACCTTTTGTTGTGAGGGCCAAACACCCCTCAATGCTACTCATAGTAATCGAATCATAGAATCCCTACAGTACTGAAGGAGGCAATTCGGCCCATCGAGTCTGTACTGACCACAATCCCACCCAGGCCCTATTCCCATAACCCCACACATTTACCCTGACACTAGGGTCAATCTAGTATGGCCAATCAACCTAACCCGCAAATCTTTGGAGTGTGGGAGAAAACCGGAGCACCCGGAGGAAACCCACGCAGACACGGGGAGAAAGTACAAGCTCCATACAGACAGTGACCCGAGGCCGGAATTGAACCTGAGACCCTGGCGCTGTGAGGAAGCAGTGCTAACCACTGTCCCGCCGTGCCTCCCTCAAAGCCAATTAAAGCCAATGGATGTCCAAGCAGCTGCTCAATCTTCACTATTGACAGTCGATCCACATGTTCTCCATGCCCAATCCTGGTAAGGGATGGATTGGCAGCATTTTAACATCATTGGCCTCCTGCTGATGTTGCCAGATAGTTTTCCCACCAGAAACATGTTTAAGGATTAAAGTACATCCTTGGCACCAAACTCAAATTAAGTAGATTATCCAGCAGTTCACCCTGATATTCTTCACAATCCATAGAGCTGACCTGTTTTGCCATTCATTCATCGGCAGTCTTCCCTTTCGTTAGATAATGGTTACTACTGTATTGATCAAATCTATCTTATCGCCTGGTGTAACTCGGGAACCCCAACCTGGCATGGCAGTCTCTGCCACACTTCCTGGGAGGTGTGGGGCAGTAGTCAGGGGATCCAGTAGGGGTATCAGTAGCATAGTTACCCAAGACCTAGAACTGGTTTTAATCGTTCTAACTTTTCCTGGGTAACTATTCTGCGAAAGAGTCAGAACCAGCCAAAGTCTCCAATTGAAATTGGGGTATCGGAGGGTTCCATGTGAAGTTGTACGAACTAAGGAATAGCATGATGGGAAAATTGGTCAGCTATTTGGTACAATATAAGCGAGGCTGACTCCGCATAACTTTAAGACTGTATGAGTAAATAAAACAAGATAAGGTCAGGGATGACGGAGTCACCGACCTTCTTCTGTTACATCAAAGGACAAGATAAGGGCATGAATGATGAGACAAAGAGTTCCAGGAGGTCAGCAAGTTGTGCCATGATTAATGATATTGCTTATGATTCTATTACTGATCAAATTCCTGAATATGCTCTGGTCACGCAAACTGATAATGATTATGTATAAATACTGAACTGATTTTTTGTGTAATTGCGGACTTGAGGAGGAATTAGCAAGTTATACCAACTGCTCTCTGAACTCAAGTTTTCAGCCAAAACTGCATGCAGTCTTTCGTAAATAAATACTAGTTGTTTTGTCAGAACGAACTTTGTTGAGTTTTTCTATCACAGTCAAGAAGCAGGAAAGTTTCCACTTCAACATCCAGATACAGGTTAATTGCCCAGAGGAAGTTGAAACTTCCCAGGCAATTCCCATGCATTCCTTGTTGGGGGAATTTCCGAGGAGTTGCCCAACACATCTTCCAGAATACTTCCAGGGTGTGACCATCCGGAGGCGGAAGATATGGGCACATAACAATTGTAGATCTTCCAGTTCTGAAGCCACACTGGGATTGGGATAGATGTGTTCAGTCAGAATCTGCAGTCTCGTAGCAATACATTTTTCCCATCAGGGTGATGCCTCAATTGTTGCTGCAATCACTATGGTCACCGTAGTTGAGAATTCTGATTAATTCTAAATACCCAACATGAGGATAATTAGCAGCTAATGTTTTAATGTGTGGTTTGAGAATAATACAAAATATTTAAGTAACATCTTAATAATGTCTCTAAGAAATGGGTTTGTAACATGCCAGTAAAATGAAAGATGTATTCATGGAAGATATCAGCACAAGTCAGGCACAATAATGCAACAATGTAAACTACCAATCCATATCTAAAGCAGAGAAAATAAGTGCAACAGATAAAGATGCCTTCAATAGATCTAACCAATTAAATTGGTTAGAGAAAATGTTGAATCATAAGAAGCCATTTTTTGGGAGGAAACTTCCATAAAACTGACTGACTAATAATTGAAGCTATATTTGAACGTGTCAGAGAATTATTGATTAAAAGACGTGTCATCAGCAGATTGACAGATCAGTGAATGAATAAAATTGCTGTTAATTAAGAGCTGGCATGATTAATCTGATAAAAGAAAGCATAACTATTCTCCTTTTTTGACATGAAACCTGAGATCTTTTGTGAAAGCTGCTATCTCATTAGTTGGTGGTGTAGGTGGATCCATTGATCTCCCAGTTTGGCCAAAATGAGATCTGTCTTGTCCTAATTGTATGTTTATCTGAACATTGTTAATGTGTAATATTTTTGATTCTAACATGTCAATTGTTTTAATAAAACTAGTTTAAGAATTTCATTGAACTGAATAAACTTTTTTTGCCTTTTGTGAAATGGAATGTTTAATGAAAGGATTTAGTCTTTAAATTAATCAGGCCACCTAAAAGAATTTCCCACAACAGTCACCCAAAAGAAAATAAGAACGTAAGTGATAGGAGCAGGAGTAGGCCATTTAACACCTCGAGCCTGCTCTGCCATTCATAAGATCATGGCTGATCTGATTGTGGCTTTAACTTTTTAGAATCATGGAATCCCGACAGTTCAGGAGGAGGCCATTCAGCCCTTCGAGTCTGCACTGACTCTCCAACAGAGCAACAGGCCCTATCCCTCTAACCCCACATATTTACCCTGCTAACCCACACATCTTTGGACACTAAGGGGCAAGCATGGCATGATCATTCACATGGTCAATTCACCGAACCTGCACATCTTTGGACTGTTGGAGAAACCAGGGCACCCGGAGGAAACACATGCAGATACAAGGAGAATGTGTAAACTCCACAGTCACCCAAACCGGGAATCAAACCCAGGTCCCTGGCGCTGTGAGGCAGCAGTGCTAACCACTGTGCCACCATGCCACTCACTGTCTCCCTACCACTCACTGCAATCCCCCATCCACACACCACGCACCACCACCCCCCCACCCCCCTACCCCCCCCCCCCCAACGATATCCCCCTTCCCTCTGTAACTATTGATACCCTTATCAATCTAAAATCTTTTAACTAAATATATTCAATGATCCAGCCTCCATTGTAATGTAGAAAAGGCAGCAGCCAATGTGTGCATAGCTAGCTCCAAAAGCACCCATGTGATAAAGATGGGATGATTTGCTTTTATAATGTTGAGGGGTAAATATCGGCCAGAGTGCTATGAAAATAATTCTATGGAATCTTTTACCCCATGGGAGAGGGCAAGTTAGAGCCCCAATTTAGTGTCTCATCCATAAAAGGCAACTTTGACATTCCTTGGACTGCTTTGGTGTGTCAGCTTTGGTGTTTGAATTTTCATGTGCATCGCACTTTGCTCAAATACACACCAAAATCTCTAATACAACATGCATCATGGCTAGATACTTCCTTCATCAATGAGGAAACATGTAGGAAATCCTTTATAAAACAGTCATCACTTTCTTTCATAGAATCAATGAATCCCTTCCGTTGCAGAAGGAGGCCATTCGGCCCATCGAGTCTGCACCGACCACAATCCCACCAAGGCCCTATCCTCATAACTCCATGCATTTACCCTAGCTAGTTCCCCTTGACACTAAGGGGAAATTTAGCATGGCCAATCCATCTATCCTGCACATCTTTGGACTGTGGGAGGAAACCGGAGCAGCCAGAGGAAACCCACACAGACACGGGGAGGATGTGCAAGCTCCACACATACAGTGACTCAAGGCTGGAATTGAACCAAGGTCCCGGGCGTTGTGAGGCAGCAATGCTAACCACTGTGCCACCGTGCCACCCCAAAGCTTTTAATGTTTGCTCTGCAACACATATTTCCCTGTGATCTTAAACGGGCATTGGGATCCTGAAGTCAAGGAAAAAAGTGTGGCCTGAGCTCACAAATGCCAGCAACGGAACTCCCTCAGCAAGTTTGCGACATGCAGTGTCCTAATTTGCCCATGGAGATCATTGGGTTCAGCGGCTTCCTTTCCTGCCACTGCCACCCTCTTTTTTTCAATGCAGTATGTTTTATTTCTGATTACAACCCATAATACCCGATCACAGGTTAGGGGAGTTAATCAATCAAACAGAGCCTGTTTCCCAGGACTGAAGTTTGCATTCAGTGAGAACATGGAGAGCTCGGGTTGTTGGCAATCCCTCACTGGACCTTTCACCTTTACTTTCTATAAGGAGTTGACCCATTCTCGTTTTTGCCAAGGCAACACTCTCTTGCCATCTCAGCGACGGACACACCATCACTTCTGGCAAGGTCATCCTTGTGACACATGGGAGGACAGAGGCTCCCCTGAGAGTCCAAACGGAGACACTCTCTTTGAGCCATCAAGTCTCCGGCACCAATGGGGCCCCAGGTAGTTGCAGGAAGGCCGCCTCCATTAAATGGGCAGCCTCCCCATCTGGTAGGCATCACCCCATGGTCAGCAAAATGCCAGTGGACCAGTGGCTTGCCCTGCTGATAAAATGCCTCAGCGGTGTGACCACATTGGAGAGCTATCCTCACGTGGCTCCCCACGATTCTACCGGCCATTCCCATTTCCCAGCCTGCCTCTTGGGAGGGGGTGGTGGGGAGGGCAATAAAATTCAATATCTATTCGTTGAGGACTTGATTGGAAAAACTCAATGGAAAAGAGTCGCCAAATAAAGCAAACTCAAAAATAATAACTGCTGAGTTACAATTCCTGATCATAGATATCATTGTGTTGCCATACCCAGAGATAAAGCTTAAGACCCATAAAGGAATAATTAGCTCAGACAGAGTCACTGAAAATGGGCATCTTTTCAAATCTAATAACATGAGCCCAACTGAATCATCTCAGTGAATTTGCCATTTGGTTCACTTATTTCTCGATAGTAAGAAGTCTCACAACACCAGGTTAAATTCCAACAGGTTTACTTGGAATCACAAGCTTTTGGAGCGCTGCTCCTTCACCACTCACCTGATGAAGGAGCAGCACTCCAAAAGCTCGTGATTCCAAATAAACCTGTTGGACTTTAACCTGGTGTTGTGAGACTTCTTACTGTGCCCACCCCAGTCCAACACCGGCATCTCCACATCATTATTTCTCTACACATAGGGCCCGATTTTACAAACAATTTGCGCCCATTTTCGGGCGCAAAATCATGGTAAAGTCGGGTGTGAGGACTTTATCGCGATCTGCACCCGTGTCCGCGCAGATCGCCACTTTACCGACACCCGCGAATGGCGGGGATCCGTTCCACGCCCAAATCGGGCGCAATGACGATTTAAATGCATTTCAATTGAATTAATGAACTGCCCGCCCAACTTTATCAGCATTTCTCCCTTTACCACCGCATTTGCCGATCCGGAACCGCGCCGTTACGGACCTGCTAAATAAAAGTCTGAGTCGGGTGCTCCAGCCTCTGAAGGGCACATTCAGTGTTTCCAACGGCTCTCTGACTCAGATCAGTGGTTGGGGGGGGAAGAGAGAGGTGGGTCAGAACATTCTCTGTTGGAGGGGGGAGGAGGGGAGTGAGGTCAGATCGTTGTCTAGTTGCGGGGGGGGAGGAGGAGGCAGGTCAGATGTATCTCTGGCGGGGGAGGGGGGCGCGATCATTGCCTGGTGGTGGGGGGGGAGGGCCGATCATTGTCTGGTGGTGGGGTGGGGGAGGAGGCGGGTCAGATGTTCCTCTGGAGGGGAGGGGGATTGAGGCCACACCATTCTCTGGGGGTGGGGGGGGGGGGAGTGAGGCACGTTCGATGTTGGTGCGGGGGGGGGGAGTGTGAGACCAGATTGTCGACTGGGAGGGGGGAGGGGGAGGGAGGCGGGTAAGATGTATCTCGGGGTGCCTCCCCCAACAGAGATCCATCTGCCCCCCCCACCAGAGATCCATCTGCACCCCCCCACCAGAGATCCATCTGCCCACCCCCCACCAGAGATCCATCTGCCCCCCCACCCCCCGGGATACACCCTCGCTCCCGTTTTTCTCTCCTGGGCCACTTTCTCCCCTTTCTGCGGCTCGGGAGCGATCTGACATGGGCGCACTTTTTCCAATTTTTTTCGAACTGCACATGCGCAGTTCAGAGCTCCAATCGTTTCAGCCATGCTAAGCCCCGCCCACAACACGAATGGGACTGGAGATGGCTGAGAGCGTATGGGGGCGCCCGAAAGCACATTTCTAAGTCAGATCTGCATTACGCCCAGATTCGGCACTTCGAATGAAAATGGTAAAATCGGGCCCATGGAGTGAGCCATGACTAATGCTAACTTGTGTAGAGGACACAGTACATCTTCTTGGTTATTGTACATCAGTCCTCAGTCCGAGTTCAATTGATTAGGAAGTGTGTGTTGAAACAATCCGCCCGCCTCCTGCTGCCTTGCTCTGTAGTTTGGTTGCGTTCAGCCGCACTAAGTGCATTCGCTTGGCTGGGTTATAATTTTTATTCGGCTTACAATGTACCACGCATCGCTTCAGTGGGCCTTCAATCAATAAAATCACTGTCTGAGCAATACAAAATGAAAATTGTAGGCGTTCCAAATGTGCCTGTTTCTCAGCTGTCTCACTGCACTTGCCACTGCAACAGCTGCCTGCTTTGCATTGGCCATTAGCAGTTTCAATATCAGGCTCCCTGGCATCCCCCAGGCCATCTACAATTAGCCCATTCCTGATTGCACATAAAGGGCGGATTCTTTGGCATCCCCATGGCATCTTTTTCGCAGCGGGAGCTGGCATGCCGTTGGCTGGCAGTGTGATCTTCTGGTCCTGCCACTGTAACTGGGCTTCCCCATTGACTCCACCCCATGCCGCCAGGGTTGAGCTGTCAGCGGGCGGCTCCAGGTGAACCCACTGACCTGAACAGCTGGAAAGTTCCGGCCGACACGTTTCCACAATTTGAGGGACAGTGTCTGGTACAAGTTCAGTCCAATCAAGATATCAGTGGGTGGCACGGTGGCAGGCACTGCTGCCTCACAGCTCCAGCAACCTGTGTTCGATTACCAGCTCGGGTCACTGTCTGTGTGGAGTTTGCACATTCTCCCTGTGTCTGCGTGGGTTTCCTCCGGATGCTCCGCTTTCCTCCCACAGTCCAAAGATATGCAGGTTAGGTCGATTGGCCATGTAAATTGGCCCTTAGTGTCCTGGGATGTGTATGTTAGAGGGATTAGCAGGGTAATTATGTGGGGTTTTGGGGATAGGGCCGGGTGGAATTGTTGTTGTTGCAGACTCGATGGGCCGAATGACCTCTTTCTGAACTGTAGGGATTCTACGATTCATTTGATGGATTACTCATTCTGTTACCTGTCTCTCTATGTGCATCATTGATGCACTAGTGTGTAGCATTTTCCACATCTGGGGAACCTCCATTCAACAAAGGCAAACATAGTTGCCAATGTTTATCATTGCCTCCAATGTGTCAGTTCACTGAGGAAAAGAGTGTTTGTGGGCAAAGATCTCAAGCTGGAGACTAAGGTCATGGTGACAGAGCAGCACTGATCTTCCACACTCCTATATGCTTCGGGTACTTGGACACCAGACTCCTGAAGCAATTGCTTTACTCGGAACTCAGTCACGGCAGGAGACTACCAGGAGGACAATCTAAACATTTTAGGGACGTAGGGGGAAGGAGAGGGAATGAGAAACTTGGGAGATATTGGCTGTGGTGACATGCCTGTTCCATACCTGCTGCCGCTGGTATTTTGCCAGTGGTACAGAGTGCCTGGTGCCTTTGGTGAAGCTGTCAGGTGAAAGCTAGTTGCCTTGTTGCCAGTTAGTAGGGGAGTGGGGAGGGATACAGGGGAGGTGGCTTGTATCTTCGATTCAAGCAGCCTGTGTCAAATGCCAGTTGCCCCCCAGATGTGTTAGCTCTCTCCCATAACCTCCCAAGCCTGGCAACCATGCCCCATCCACATCCCATAACCCCTACCCCCCCTGCCCTCCTCAGCCCCCACCCTCCCCATCCTCCCACAACATGATAACGTGAGCACCAGCGCCTGCAAGTTGGACCCCAGCAAAGCCCCAAACTTAGCTTGGTGCCTAACGTCTTGGCTCCTCTATGGAGGGGATTGCCTGCAGTCCTATCAGTGGCCAACACTCTGAGTGGCACTGGGACTAGAGACCTGTTCAGCAATAGAGTGGTCAGTAGATCTTGGAGGCAGGACTTCCTTCCAATGTGAGTGCAAGCCCGGAGACAAATAACAGGCTGAAAGCTGTAAAATGGACTTGGGGCAACCCAGCTAAGCACAGGCAGGCTCACCCTCACTTAAATACCAGGTACAGGATCACACCTGCTGCCTAAGATTCCCCCATATGATGTTTAGTGATTCCTTCTGTCATTAGATTTATGTTTCCAACAATGAGCAGTTATTTCATTAGCAACCCTGCCACATTGATACGATTGGTGATGGACAGGGCTCTGTTTACCAATGTTTGCCTGCTTGACGTTTCGTGCCCAACTGGGCGAAAATGGTTCCCACCTCTTGCCGGAGTGCAGAGCACTGCTCTGAGAACCATTGGCTTTAACAGAGATAAGAGGCCTCCCTTTGAATGGTCAGGAATTGAAATGGGTTTCAAATCAGAGTCAATCAAAACAAAGCGAAAAGAAGTGCATTCTCAGTGAAGTGTAACCACACACATATCCTGAAGGAGTCAAGTGCATTCAAAAGGAAAAGTATTCAATTGGATGTTTCAGCTTAAAAAATAATTTGCTTTGACTTATAGTCAAATACCCTCAAGATGTATCATAGTACTTGAATAATTTCATTGAGAACAGATTCATATTGATGGACACTTTTAGCAAATGGTCAATAACCACACCGAGATCCTTTTCCATCTCAGCTAGTATTCAATATGAATTAGTGTGTTATTTACTTGCATTAATATCCATCTGACATCTCTCAGTCTATCTACTTTTAGTTGTTGCAAATCTCTGAATACTGTCGCTGTCCTAAACTATTATTCTTTTAAAATATAGAATCATAGAATCGCTACAGTGTGGAAGGAGGCCATTCAGTCCATCGAGCCTGCACCGACAACAATCCCACCCAGGCCTAATCCCGTAACCCCACATATTTATCCTGCTAATCCCCCTGACACGGAACGCAAATTTACCACGATACTGCACATCTTTGGACTGTGGGAGGAAACCGGAGCACCCGGAGGAAACCCACGCAGACACGGGGAGAATGTGCAAACTCCACACAGAGGCCCTATTTTACCATTTTGATTCTAAGGGCAGGGCGGGTTTGAAACTGGGAGTGTTTCAGATCCAACTTTTAGACCCATTCTCCGGCGCCCCCATACGCACTCTGCCTGAAAAAATATCAGCGATTCCGAATTGCGCTGTGCAAGCCTGTGGGCGGGGCTTAAGGCACCCGAAACCTTGCAGCTCTGATCGGCGCCTCCAACTGAGCATGCACAGAAAAATCACGATAGCATGCTGCTCCCCTACCACATCCCTCTGGGCCGAATAATGCCTCACCCGGCCCCCGCAAACATTGCCTCACCCCCCCCAAGATTACTGACTCCCTTATCCACCCACCTCCCCCACCACCCAGATTGATCATGGGCCCCTCCCCCCTTTTCCCGCCACTGAACTCAGGCAGAGTGATCCACCCTCCCCCTTGCCCCCCCGCCATCGATCTCAGGCAGAGTGGCAGCGGACCCGCCATCCCCCCTACTGATCACAGGCAGAGTGGCAGCAGACCCCCCTTCCCCCTCACTGATCTCAGGCAGAGTTGCAGCAGAACCCCTTCCCCCCACCAACCACCCCACTGGTCACAGGCAGAGTGGCAGCGGACCCTCCATCCCCTCCACTGATCACAGGCAGAGTGGCAGCGGACCTCCTTCCACACCACCACCCCCCCCCCCCCCCCCCGCCGCCTACTGATCACAGGCAGAGTGGCAGCAGACCCATCGTCCCCTCCATCGATCTCAGCCAGAGTGGCAGCGGACCCCCCTTCCCCCTCACTGATCACAGGCAAAGTGGCAGCGGACCCCCCTTTCCCCTCCACTAATCACAGGCTGAGTGGCAGCAGACCCAACTCACCCACCCACTAATCTCAAGCAGAGAGCCGTCAGACGCTCGGCACTTACCTCCTCACTAACCCTCACTGATGGAGCGCCCGAATCGGACTTACATGGAGCATTTCTGCTTTGTGCCGATTTCGGATGGGCGAACGTGGTAGTAAAGGGGGACGTGGCGTTAAGGATGGGCGTGCAGCCCATTAAGTCAATTTAAATGCATGCAAATTCATTTAAATGGCCGTCGCGCCCGTTTTGGGCTGTCGCACCCATTCGGAATCGATGGTCCCAATCGCGGCCATTTTCTGGCCTTGGTAAAGGGGGAACCGGCGCGAGGGCGAGTGCGGATCACGCTACTTACCTCACGCCCAACTTTACCAAGCTTTTGCGTCCAAAAGTGGGCGCAATGTGATGGTAAGATCGAGCCCAGAGAGTCACCCGAGGCTGGAATCGAACCCGGGTCCCTGGCATAATGAAGCAGCAGTGCTAACCACTGTGCCGCCTGTGTAGAAAATACTTCAAAAAAATAATATTACTAAAATTTCAAATTATATCAAATAAATAGGAAAGAAAGAACTTGAGTCATGTTGACAGTAATTTCAACTTACTATTTACAAATTATGCTTCCAGTGTAATACATACAATCTTTATCTTCTGTCTTAGAAATAATTGAGACAAAACTAGTGAGCCTTAGGTATTTCTAATGAATGAGACAAAGGCTGAAATTATCCCATCTCGCCGCCGTGGGAATTGTTATAAGTGAGATAGAAAATGCAGCGGATCATTTATAGTCCGTTGAGCTTGGAGGATAATTTCCGGTCTTAGGATGCTCGCGGCCAGAGAAGCCCGTCCAAAATTGCAACTAGATTATTTTTCCCTTCACTAACTGGCTGTTATTTGAGTAAGGGGATTTTCCCACTTACTCTGGAACCCGACCACTTTTCATCTTTTTAATTTCAATAGGAAGGAAGTTGAGTGGCTTCTAATACAGGTGGACGTTTCACCTCGCCAGATCAACGTCCAGGTAAAAACTACTACCAATATCACTCAGCGACGTCTCACAGGACTAGTGCTACCCCTCTGCCAACATATCCCAACCGATACACATTTCCGATTGCGATCTTTCAGTCATGACACTGTCTATTCCAATAAGACTGGTGATAACCTGCCATTCAAATCAAATTAGTATCAAACCAGAACAAATGCCTTTGCAATATGGGGCAAAATCACATATATTAGGCAAAAACTGTAAAAATTTGCAACACAACTACACTCAAATAGATGATTACCTAAATTTGGGGTGGCACGGTGATTAGCACTGTTGCCTCACTGCACCAGGGACCCGGATTCAATTCCTGCCTTGGGGCACTGTCTGTGCAGAGTCTGCACATTCTCCCCGTATCTGCATGGGTTTCCTCCGAGTGCTCTAGTTTTCTCCCACAGTCCGAAAGACGTGCTGGTTAGTTACATTTATCATTCTAAATTCTCCCTCAGTGTAACCGAACAGACGCTGGGGTGTGGCGACTGGGGGATTTTCACAGTAACTTCATTGCAGTGTCAATGTAAGCCTACTTGTGACAAGAATAAATAAAATTAAACACTTAGTTATTTAAATCATAACTATGCTGGATTTATATTTCAGGAGTTGGCAGGATATTGATTTTTGTTCAAATTGAACACCAGACAATCATGAACAAGTTTATTGGATGTGCTAAGTGACCGGTTGGATAAGGGCTATTGAAATTTCTTATAAAATCTCCAGGAGTCACCTGTAAAGGAACAGTGCTTTACTGCACAAAGTAAAGTAAAGCGAAAACCACAAGCCTGTGGTGAAGACAACACGCCGCTACCGGGACAATGGGATAATGGACCTACTCAGGGGTTTGCTTTATACAGGGCTCGGTATACAAGCTCCATCTGGTTAGTTAATTATCAGTCTCCAGGGAGCTCATATTCAATAGGTCCTAGGGGGCAATCAATGATTCCTCAAGCAAGTCATGGGGGCTATCACAGTTCTTAATGAAGAAACAGTCGGATGACATGGCTATCACAAACTGGATAGGAGAAGCACTCCCTGTACTGGGATGTCTGGGCCCAGAGTGCACACATTAGTGGGTCTTGGGCCTAATTTAAATTAGGCCAGAAAGTGGTGGATTCCTGATGTGCATCCCCAGCCAAATTGAAAGGCACTGCATGATTAGTGGCAATCCTCTAGTTGATCCGTGGATGGAGGTGGCAGTCAAGAGGGGGAGAAGCAACCGGCAGGGAGAGAAATGATAGGCACTGTGCAAATGGTTACCGAATGCAAATCTGTGTCATCTGTCATCATTAAGAGACACAAACACACTTTCCAGACCTTAATTGCCAGACAGCCAGCACTTGCATGAATACAAGAAGGCAGCCTCCCCAGGTATTTGTTAAAGAGAGCTGAAGAGAGGGGGATTAGCAGGGTAAATATGTTGGGTTACGGGAATAGGACCTGGATGGGATTGTGGTCGTTGCAGATCCGATGGGCCAAATGGCCTCCTTCTGCACTGTAGGGATCCTATGATTCTATGAACTTCAGCTACTTTCAGGTGAAGTCAAAAGAAATATTGGGGGCGATTCCCCCATCGCGACCCGCAACGTTTCTGGCGGTGGGGCTGGGAGATGCGCGTCGTTGGCCTTTTTCCGGGATTTGCACATGTGCCGGGAATGCGTGCAAATCTCCCAGAGCCGGAGAACAGTCAGAGTCAACACCACGTTGGAAACCGGCGGGAAGACAGCTAAGTCATTTGAGTCTTTTTTTAATGTAGTTTAAATATATTTTGCATTTCATTATCGGGAACTTGGCGGTCCCAATAGATTCTCCCACCCCACCAGGAGTACTTCATTCCAACGGGGTTTAGAGTAGCTCTCCATGTTCGGGGAACTAGCGAGAGACCCTGCCGGAATGAAGGGGAGGGCGATTGGGGCCCACCAGGGGGTCGGCGATGGGGGGATGGTGCCCCTGGGCAGGGCCATCCTGGCAGTGCCAGCCTGTGCCCCCAGCACTGCCCAAGGGGCAAAGTGCCCATGCCCAGGGGGCACCTTGGCACTGCCCACTGGGCAGTGCCAAGGGCGCGGGGCCTACTGTAGGTGGGGCCTAGGGGTGATTGGTGGGGGAGGGGTGTCCCTCTGTCACTCTGCATGGGGATTGGTCTGGGATGGAGGGAGGTCAGCGATTGGGGTGAGCTGGGAGAGGGTGGTCTGCTGGGGCGAGGGGGGTGGGGGGATCGCCACTGCTGGGGGGGTGGGCCAAACATCGGGGCGCTCTGGGGCGGGGGGTTCAGGGCTGCCCCTGGAATTGTTGTGGGGGCCGCGATTGGGCCTTGGGAGGGGCTGGAGGGGCAGCACTGTGGGGGTCCCGGACTGGCCAGCGATCAAGCCGGCCAGCAAATGGGGAGACTGACAGACCGTGGCCACTGGGCATGCGCAGATTTCCAGAACTGCCAGACTCTGGCGCGAATAGGCCCCGCCCCCCTGGGTTTTTAATGAGATTCCCGATTGTGACCTCTGCAGTGCACAGAGTGGGAAGATTCGAGTGTGAAGTTGAACTGAAAAAACAGTCGTGATCTAGAACAGTTTTCCCACCAATTCAACACTTTTGGGAGAATCGCCCCCATTATCTCAGAGTGCTTAGGGCAGGCAACAATCTTCCGATCTGCTGTGGAGCCAGAGACAGCATTCCCACTCACAGTTTCACATCTGGAAAGGATCTTTATAAAATCTTACCTTTTTTGACGGTGTCCTCCACTAGTCACTTTAAAGACTGTTGGTTCGGCTGCTTGGTGACTTGATTCTCCTGAACCCAATTATCTTTATAGCAGTTACATTCAGGGCAGCCCAATTTTCAGGGATGAGTTCCTGTTTCAGTTGCAAGCGCTGGATGCATATAGTTCAACCTTTACCAATATGGCCGGAGACCCCCAACATGGAATGTGTGCGTGCTGTCTTCCATATTGGATACGCAAGTGTGTTATCAATGAATTTCTAGGGCCGTGTGTTTATTGAGAGTTAAGCATTTTGCCTAGAGGATTGCCAACCAGAGGATTTTGCTTTAGAAGTGGTTTAAAGAAGATTCACTCGCGTGGGATGGGGGTGCGAAAGGCGGTTATCCCACAAGGAAAGGTTAGGCAGACTGGGCCCGTATCCATTGGAGTCCAGAAGACTGAGAGGTGATCTCACTGAACCATACAAGATCCTGAGGGTACTTGTCAGGGTAGAAGCCGAAAGAATGTTGTCCCTTGTTGGACAGACTAGAACTATGGGATGCAGTTTAAAGATAAGGGGTCTCCTATTGTGGGTGAAGATGAGAAGCATTTTTTTGCTCTCAGAAGATCACACACCTTTGGAACTCTCTTCCCCAAGGAGCAGTAGTTGGGGTTAATGAATAATTTTAAGGCAGAGATAAATAGATTCTTGACTAACAATGGAGTCAAAGGTTATCAGAGGTAGGTGGAATGTGGAGTTGATGCCACAGTTAGATCAACCATGATCTTCATGAATGGCGGAGCAGGTACGAGGGGTCAAATGCCTACACTAGCTCCTAATTTGTATATCAGTATGTATGTGGCCTAATTCTGTAAATGCTTTCACAAGAATGCCCAACTTTGTTTTCTGAGTGTGGCGTGCATTTGGGTACAGTAAAATTAATGGCCAATGAAAAATACATTGAAGGGTATTTTCTAACCAACTGCACTCATGGGCACATTGAGCTGTGCATATCATTTTTATGAGATGTGCAAGTAAAGAGTAGAGTTGAAGATTTCTAAACAGTATTTTTGAAGAAATAAGCAATGATGTGAGGGCAAAAGACATCAGTCCACCTTATGTATTTGATGGGGGAAGGGGTGGGGGGAACCATTAATGAGAATGTCAAGCAGGTATGAGAGGCCATCATCTTAACAGGGACTGTAGGGCTGCCCATCGTAAAGAATGGACAATGAATATCTGAAATGAAGGGAGATGGTTTTCTTTTCTTTCCTGTTTATCTGCCCAGGTTATTTTATTTTCAGAATTCATCCAGTTACCCATAGTGGGGAGAAGGAATCTCTTGATGAGACAGCAGAAGTCTTCATAATTCACTGAACCTTTGGTCATGAGCCCTGATATCCACCTCAGCAGTTCAGTGTCAGATTTTGTTTGGTATTCTTGTGAAGTGCCTTGAGACATTTTAATTCGCTAAAGTGCGATGCAGATGGTTACCAAATGCAAATCTGGGTCATCTGTCATCGTTAAGACAAACACACTTTCCAGACCTTAATTGCCAGACAGCCAGCACTTGCATGAGTGCAAGAAAATGTTAGGCAGCTACTTCAGACATTTGTTAAAGAGAACTTTTAGGGGAAGTCGAAAGAAACATTTTTTCATTTTTCTCCTTGCTTGCAGGCAACTTCTTCTTAAATTAAGTTAGCAAACTATGTTTGCTGTGATGGACTCTAGAATGTGAATCAGTAGTTGGCAATGCAGCTGTGCCTTGATGGGAGATTTTTTTCAGAGTCCAATTCGGGGAGGGTGAGGGGTAGGAGGAAGCAGTAAAGAAAGCCACAGCTGGAGGGGGAGTGAATAGAAGGATGCATATTCGGAGAAATCCTGACTTTCCCAGCAGAGTGTATGGACCCAGGAGAATACAGTTCTCTGAAGAACGATATATGAGGAGGCTTTTGTATTTCTCCAGGGATGGGGTGACAGAACTGTGTCACATTCTGCAAGAAAACATGCAGACAAATGCTGGAGTTAGCACATTACTGCCTCTATACAGTCAAGGTCACTGCAGCCCTTCACTTCTTTGTCTCTTGACTCCTGCTACACGGGACAGAAGCAACACCAGCCAGTTTGCAATCAATAGCAGATGACGGATGCCTTGTTGCAAGAGCAAAAGGATTCATCACTTTCCTCCGGGGATGTTCAGAAGCAGCAGCTTTGGGCGCCGTTATATGCAGCGATCGCAGGATTACCCCTTGTCCAAGAAGCCATTGATTGCTTTGCGCTGGCAGATCATATGTTGGTGACCGGAACAAATGGGATGTGTCTCCCACCAACTCTGCTGAGTTATTTTTTTCCAATTTCCGTTCCCCCACCTCCTACTGCAAAGGTGGAAACATCAAAATCAACCCACAGGTATATGATTTGCAAAAGAATGCAAAAATAAGATATCAAAATGACCGTAAAAGCCTTGACTGCCACTAATGGAGGTTGTTATTATATGTAGTTAGGGAGTGCTGCCAATCAAATTCAGACAAGATTGGTTAAGCATTTCAGTTTACTTTATCTGACGTGATTCTTTAAGCTTCTGCATTTGCAATGTAATGGGAAGTAATAAAGACAGCTGAGGACTAGTGAAGCAAGAAACAAGAGAACAAAAAAAGAAAGATAAAATAAAACAGAGAGATTGACTGTCATGATTTCACACATTCAACTGACATTGAGATAAAGCAATAAAAGTGGAAAGGGCATGTATTCCATTAGAGGGAGTGGGATGGATGTTAGAGGTGCATTGAAGTTTAAGTTTATTTATTAGTGTCACAAATAGGCTTACATTAACACTGCAATGAAGTTACTGTGAAAATACCCTAGTCGCCGCACTCCGCCGCCTGTTCGGGTACACTGAGGGAGAATTTAGCATGGCCAATGCACCTAACCAGCACATCTTTTGGACTGTGGGAGGAAATCGGAACACCCGGAGGAAACCCATGCAGACACGGGGAGAACGTGCAGACTCCATACACCAAGCCAGGAATCGAACCCCGGTCTCTGGCGCTGTGCCACCCATAAGGACACCCTTTGAATTTGTATGCAAGGTATCACATTGGCATTTGGAGGCAGCAGGTTTCTTTCAGACTTGGGTGGCACGGTGGCACAGTGGTTAGCACCGATGCTTCACAGGGTCTAGGAAACTGGGTTCAATTCCGGCCTCGGGTGCCTGTGTGCATGTTCTCCCTGTGTCTGCGTGGGTTTCCTCTGGGTGTTCCAGTTTCTTCCCTCAGTCCAAAGATATGCGGGTTTGGTTGATTGGCCATGCCCCTTAGTGTCAGGGGAATTAGTGGGGTAAATATGTAGGATTATGGGGATAGGGCCTGGGTGGGATTGTTGTCAGTTCAGACTTGATGGACTGAATGGCCTCCTTCAATACTGTTGGGATTCTATGGGTCCTATTTTCCAGCGAACAGGATTAACTATCAAATGAAAGAAAAAACATGCTTGAGTCATCACCAGGTAAACTGATGTTGTTTCCTGGAATGTCTGCTCTGCCTCTGTGAGCTCTTTGTCAACATCCTCCACTTGTGTCAAAACCTGTTACAAGCTCTCACCTGCCAATAGGCAGCTGTCTCTTTCCACAGTCAAACACATCACTACCATTTTGGCAGCTGTTTTTCAGGGATATTGTAAGATCTCGGAACTCCTTCTCATCCTGACGGTTATACAGAATTTCATTATCCGGACGTTTGAACTGTTGTTTCAAAGTTTCAAATATCTGCTAAATTAAGTTCTTGCTTATCACTCATGCTTTGCTGATTGGTTTTCTTTCTGAGGGATAAATCATATAGAATCATAGAATTCCTCCAGTGCAGAAGGAGGCCATTCGGCCCATTGAGTCTGCACTAACTCTCCAACAGACCATCCTACACATGCTCTATACTCTTAACCCCACAAATTAATCCCACTAGTCCTCCTAACCTACATATCTCGGGACACTAAGAGGCAATTTAGCATGGCCAATCCACCCAGTCTGCACATCTTTGGATCATGGGAGGAAACTCGAGCAGACACAGGGAGTTTGTGCAAAGTCCACACAGACAGTCACCCAAGGCTGGAATTGAACCCAGGTCCCTGGTGCTGTGAGGCAGCAGTGCTAACCATTGTGTCACTGTGCCTCTCCATGTAATTGGACACATATCAAGCAGGTAACTGACATTTGTCTCAAATCAATTTTTTAAACTTATTGTAGAATCATAGAAGCACAGAATAGTTACAGCTTGGCAGCAGGCCATTTGGCCCATCAAGTTGTGCTGGCTTTTTGCAATGGCAGTTCCCCCACTCTTTAACCATAGCCTCACAGTTTCTTTCCCCCTTCAGGTATTTATCCAACTACTGAGTGAAGGCCACTATTGGATCTCCCTCTCCCACAGTCTCAGGCACTGCATTCCATCTTGTCCTCATCCCAGCTGTAAATAAGAACACTCCAATTGAGAAACAGACTTCCACCCCTCACTCCTCAAACTCCTTCACCTCCTACACACTCCCCGTGCCCCATCCATGCCAAGTCATGCCAACTTATTCCCCTACCCACCCCATAGCTCTTTATAACCCCTTACGCCAACTTAGTGCCAACTCATGACACCCCACACACACACAAAAAAGAACACCTTTTTCCTTACATCCCCTATGCCAACTCAAGCATTACCCACCAAGGGTAGACCTGAGGAGCCATGCTGAGATGAAAGAAAATAAAATTCAACGTGTCAATTGATGACTTTGTTATTTAAAAAAATCCATTCTCATTGATAAAAATCCATTCAATATATTTAAATATCTTCAAGTGCTTAATCCCTAATGAAAACACGTATTTATCCAACTATCGAGTGAAGGCCACTATTGGATCTCCCTCTCCCACAGTCTCAGGCACTGCATTCCATCTTGTCCTCGTCCCAGCAAGCCCCACAGCAAGGATTTGAATCAATCTGTGATAGATTCAAATCTGTGGCTTCAACCAAGTTTTAACCAAATTTTTGGTCACCTGTGGTAAAATCTTCTCAAGTACCTGAGTGTCAAATCTGTGTGATAATGTTTCTGTGAAACATCCTGATATATTTTACTTTGTTGTAAACCCTATGGCCAGAATATTTTAGCTGTTCCCGCCAGTGGCATCTTTTGGTCCCACCAATGGTGTACCCTATCATGGATTTCCCAGCAGCATGGGGTGAAGTCAATGGGAAATCCCATTGACAGTGCCGGGACCAGAATATCCTACTGCCGGTGAACGGTGTGCCACCTCTTGCCATGGGAAACACACTGTGGGGAGGCCAGAAAACCCCTCCCTATATAAGTGAAAGTTGTTGTAATAGACATGTTATGATGGATATGGTAGTATTGGGATATCCATTTTGGATGGGCAGTTTTCTGGTATCATAGAAATGATACCCAGACCTCCATAATTGTTTTGACCACTTGACAGTGGAAATGGGTGAGCTGATGAGTTGCTTTGCTAGCCAGCTGTCCATAAGTTTAAAACCAACCTCAGTAAGCTCTTCCACACAAAATTTACACACGTTGACTCATAATGTTGTGGTTAGGTAATATATTAGTAGAGTTTTTTTCCCCCTGTTGCAAATTTTCAGGATACTTACAACCAGCATACACTGTCACCTGTCTAATCTTTTCTATTCATACCACTTTTTCATAAATTTTGCGAAGTACATTTGCTAATTAACTTGCTGCTGTCAACTGTGTACAGTTCTGGTCACCCTATTATAGAAAGAATATTATTAAACTAGAAAGAGTGCAGAACAGATTTACGAGGGTGCTACGGGGACTTGATGGTTTGAGTTATAAGGAGAGGCTGGATAGGCTGGGGCTCTTTTCCCTGGAGTGTAGGAGACTTAGGGGTGATCTTATAGAGGTCTATAAAATAATGAGGGGTATAGATCAGCTAGATAGTCAACCTCTCTTCCTAAAGGTAGGGGAGTCTAAAACTAGAGGGCATAGGTTTAAGGTGAGAGGGGAGAGATACAAAAGGATCCAGAAGGGAAATATTTTCACACAGAGGGTGGTGAGTGTCTGGAACAAACTGCCAGAGGTAGTAGTAGAAGCAGCTACAATTTTGTCTTTTAAAAAAGTTAGAAAGCTACATGGGTAAGATGGATATAGAGGGATATGGGCCAAATGCAGGCAATTGGCACTAGCTTAGTGGTTTAAAAAAAGAGTGGCATAGACAAGTTGGGCCAAAGGGCCTGTTTCCATGCTGTAAACCTCTATGATTCTATGACTCTGTTCCAGAAAATAATTATCAAAGTAGATGGCGAAATGTTGCTGTTCGTTTCTCAGGAACCGAAAGCTTATTTGAAGAGTCTGCACTGTTAAATAAAGTAGCAGCTAATTTGATTTGATTCATTATTGTCACATGTATTGGGATACAGATAAAACATACCATTCATAGAGTATATAGGGGAGAAGGAAAGGAGAGGTTGAAGAGTATTGAGTTGCAGTTACAGATAGGGTGTAGAAAAAGATCAGCTTAATATATGGTAGGCCCATTCAAAAGTCATATGGCAGCAGGGGAAAAGCTGTTCTTGAGTCGGTTGCTATGAGTTCTCAGACTTCTGTATCTTTTTCCCGATGCAAGGAGGTGGAAGAGAGTATATCCAGGGTGCATGGGGTCTTTGATTATGCTGGCTGCCTTTCTGAGGCAGCGGGAAGTGTAGATGGATGAGAGCCTGATTTGCGTGATGCACTGGGCTACGTTCACAACCCTTTGTAGTTTCTTGCAGTCTTGGTCAGTGCAGGATCCATATCATAGTGTGACACATCTGGAAAGGATGCTTTCTATGCTGAATCTGTAAAAATTGGTGAAAGTCTATCGGAAAGGAGGAGCATGCAGAAGGCTGCAACTCCACTTGCCAACTTGTTCCTCTTCTCAGGGGAACAGAACAGACTGTTTTAGGTGCTGTAGGGAAACTTCCAGCTACTGGCTGGAACCCATGCAGATGTGAAGGTGACTGCAGCAGCTAAGACTGCTTGCAGATATGAGGACCCTGTGGCTGAACAGCTGTGCGGCAGCAATGATAGTCAGTTATTGTAATGATGCATATAAAACCTGTGCTGAGTAATGTGAACATTACTGAAACATACTTTGTCTTTCTCCTCTAATAAGTTAGGATAGAGCCAACGTTTCAAGTCCGGATGACCCTTCATTAGAACTCTGTTCTCTCTTCACAGATGTTGTCAGACCTGCTGAGATTTTCCAGCATTTTCTGTTTTTGTTTCAGATTCCAGCATCTGCCGTACTTTGCTTTTATCATCTGTACTCTTGATCGCAATCTGTTGAAAATAAGCAATGCTCGGTTAAATCCGTTTAGTTTTGAAAAATTATTATTTTTGATCTATCTGAAATAGTGTAAATTAATATTAGAAATTACAATTATTCTAATTTTATCCAGTTGACAATTCCAGATTATAGAATCATACTGGATCCAAAGTTTTAGCGGATTCTGAAATTTTTCTGCAGGAAACTACTAATCAATTCACTCCAGCATTATGGTTTGTGGCCATCACAATATTTCTGTATTAATACAGTCTATCTTTTTTGTCTTTGAATTTGTGTCCTTTTTTTAAACATCTCTTTTTGAAAGTTAATTGTGTAGTATTGTACTTCTGATGGAATGGAGAATCATGTAGATTTACATTTGTCACTTGCAGCTAAACTAGATTTGACTTGATTTGATTTATCATTGAATCATAGAATCCCTATAGTGCAGAAGAAGGCTATTTGGCCCATCAAATCTGTACCGACCACAATCCTACCCAGGCCCTATTCCCGTAACCCCGCATATTTACTCCACTAATCCCCCTGGCACTAGGGTCAATTTAACATGGCCAATTAACCTAACCCACACATCTTTGGAGAGTGGGAGGAAACTGGAGCACCCAGAGGAAACTCACGGGGAGAATGTGCAAACTCCACACAGACAGTGACCCGAGGCCGGAATTGAACCCACTGTGAGGCAGCAGTGCTAACCACTGTGCCACCGTGCCACCCAAATAAAGTTATCTTTGGGCCGTGGCGGTAAGAGAGCTGAATCCTAACCACTAAACCATCATGGATTTTCACACGCATTGGGATACAGTGAAAAGTATTGATTCTTGAAGCTATACAGACAAAGCATACTGTTCATAGAGTATGCAAGGCAGAAGAAAAGGAGAGGGTGCAGAATATAGTGTTACAGTCATAGATTAGCTCAATATATGGTAGGTCCATTCAAAAGTCTGATGGCAGCAGGGAAGAAGCTGTTTTTGAGTCGGTTAGTACGTGATCTCAGACTTTTGTATCTTTTTCCCGACGGAAGAGAAGGGAGATCCATGACTTCAATTATGTGAAAGCATGAGAAATGCTCACCCCAAACTGGCAACAATTGCAGTATTTCATTAATTGCTTTGTTACAGAATAGCACAGCATTGAAATAAATCCTGTCTTTTATTTTGTTTCCATTTCAGTTAAAAATCTTGTGACTCATTTCCATCCAAATAATTTTTAAAGGATGGCGTTTGTTTATGAAATAATCTTTAGGTAGACACAGTTGCTGAAATAGGCTCCTCCTCCTTCAGGTAACATTCTTCAAGAGGACAGTGGTAATCTTGGACCTATCAATGAAAACGCTTGGTAAAGTTTTGCAGTGGTTTGCTTTAACTCTGCAGTATGACGAACCAAGAAACCTTCCCACTCTTACTGTCTGCCATCAGCCATATTGGAAGGATTCTACAGGCTGATAATCAACTTGTTTGGCCACATACTGAACATAATGTCCGTAGCCATCAAGTCCTGAAGTGGGACTTGACCCAGAACTTCTGGCCCGGAGGATGGGGCACTGCCCACTGCATCACAGACTATTCCAATACCCATGTGACTTGTTTTGATGGAACCTTTAGTTAAGCAATAATTAAAAGTGAGCAGCAACCAATGTGATCAATGAGGTGATGATGTACCTCTCCTAACTGTAAACAAAGTGTATTGGGCCGGATTCGCCGACCTCGCTTGCAGCTGGGATTCTCCGGTCCCGTGCAGTGAATGGAGTACCAAATGAGTACCAAATGAGTACCAAATTCTCTGTCATCGCTGGCAATAGTGGGGGGCCTGAGAGAGGGGCAGGGGCATGAACAGCTGAGAACTCCGGCCAATGTCTTTCATTACTTTTTCTTTTCAATAGTTTACCTTATCCCTTCCATATCTTTTTGCATTTTGCGACTTTTGCAAATTTCTTGAATATATTTATTCAATCATCAAGTGTCCCTCACTTCTCTGAGGAAGCAATATAGGTCCATATATTGGGAGTGCCAAATCCTAACCACTAGACCACCAAGGATTTGTTATTGTCACATGCGTTGGGATACAATGAAAAGTATTGTTTCTTGCGCTATACAGACAAAGCATACCATTCATAGAGGACATAAGAGAGAAGGAAAGGAGAGGGTGCAGAATATAATGTTACAGTCATAGATCAGCTGAATACATGGTAGGTCCATTCAAAAGTCTGATGGCAGCAGGGAAGAAGCAGTAGAAGGAGGTTTCTGACCAACCATGTCTGTGCCAGCTCAGTCCCAATCTAATCCCACTCCTCTCCTCTCTCCACAAAGTGCTGTACCTTCCTTTGCTTCAAATTGTTAGTCCTTTTTTTCCCTTAAAAGATGCTGTGTTCTCTGCCGCAACCTCCTATGCCAAATAATATGAGTATGAAATCCTCACTGTTATAATACCAGACGAGCAAACCAGACATTTGAGTTGAAAATAGAATGACATGACTTGAATGTGTCAGGCAGTTCGATTGATATCACACACCAACTGTTTGGATAGTCATTATTGCCGCAAACTCCCTGAATTGTGTTAACTGAGCTCCCTCAAGCTGGCGGCAACAGTACCTTCTCTGAGACAAGTGTTTTAAAGATAGCGCTGGCTGGTTTTTTCCCAGCAAAAATACAAATAGACAAAGATAAGCGCAAGATAACTAAGTAAAACGTAACTCATGCATGACCCTTTGAGGAGACAGCGGAAGTTGTTGAGTCTTTTAAAAAGCATAGAAGATGAATTCCTTCCTTAATTCCTCCGCCCTTCATGTTTTTCCCTCTGTTTCCACTTGCACAGTAATTTGCAACCATGAAATGTTAGCATTGCATGCTTAACTGTTGGAGAGGCTGCAGCCCTTAAGTGAATGATTAAAGTTAATGGGAATCCTGCTGAGAAGCGTACTCTTCACAGCAACAATGTTGTGCCCTAATTTGAAAATTCTGTTTCAATGCTACATTGCATTTCCTTTTTTTATCGCAGCAAATGCATACACAGCCTAAGGGAAAAATCAATATTTAAAAAAAAATTAAGTAAAATTAGAGTGGAGTTGGAAGAAGAAAATTGGTGTGAGAGAAATTCAGAGCTTTTACAACCCCCTAGGATTGATTCAGAGCCATTCTAAATAGACTACTTAAAATGAAGGATCTTTACCACCAGTTGGTTTTGTTTTAAGACGCACAGCATTGACTTTTTAAACAGAATTCCAAAGATTACGTTGCACTTCTCCAAATAGTTCCAGGGATTTTATGGCAACGTGATTCCCCCCCCCCCCCCCCCCCGCCCCCTCCCTAACCCTGTTTCTTCTTGCGACAGTTTATTAAAAAATAATCCTACCTATTCCCAACAGCCAGCCATAATCGATAACCTATTAGCATTTGATATTCTTCCACCTGCTTGTCAGAATGTGTGAAGAAAATGTTCCATGTGTCCCAGTGGACACTGAGCCAGTGTCCTGAGTTAGTATAACGCCTGACTCTCTCATCTACAATGCCGTAGTAAATGGGCATATGTAATCTATGGGAGTGGGAACGCTTAAATGATGACGAGCATTCGTGCACGTTCAGCCTGTCCATATTCCATATGCACATAAAAATATCCAGGAACTTGCTATTGACCAAAGGTTTCCCAGCATACTCACGCCTTACTGCTTTTCGTTAATTTTAAACATACCTTAAAAAAAAATACAGAAAGAATAGGACATTTGATCATATACAGCCAAGACTGTGATATTTAATTTCGTAAGAAGTCTCACAACACCAGGTTAAAGTCCAACAGGTTTATTTGGTAGCAAATACCATAAGCTTTCGGAGCGCTGCTCCTTCGTCAGATGGAGTGGAATTACTCCATCTGATGAAGGAGCAGCGCTCCGAAAGCTTATGGTATTTGCTACCAAATAAACCTGTTGGACTTTAACCTGGTGTTGTGAGACTTCTTACTGTGTTCACCCCAGTCCAACGCCGGCATCTCCACATCATATTTAATTTCCACAGTGAAGGATGGAGTTCTCGATGGAGTTTAGAAGGATGAGTGGGGGATCTCATTGAAACTTACAGAATACTGAAAGGGCTGGATAGAGTGGATGTGGGGAAGATGTTTCCATTGATAGGAGAGACTCAGCCTCAGAATAATGAGATGACCCTTTAGAACTGTGATGAGGAGGAATTTCTTCAGCCAGAGGGTGGTGAATCTATGGAAATAATTGCCATAGAAGACTGTGGAGGCCAGGTCATTGAGAATATTTAAGACAGAGATACATAAGTCCTTGATTGGTAAGGGGATCAAAAGTTACGAGGAAAAGACAGGTGAATGGGATTGAGAAACTTATCAGCCATGATTGAATGGCAGAGCAGACGTGATGGGCCAAATGGCCTAAGTCTGTTTCAATGTCTTTTGGTCTTATGATCTTATTAATAGTTGCCAATCAGGTTCAGTAAATGGAACAAAACTAGTGACCCTCTGTGCTAATTATTTTCCCTATAATCACCATACACTTGATAGTTTCTTTACCAAAAAAAAAAGAACATCAAGAAGAAAGAATAGTTGGGAGTGAAGTCAGGGTAGAAATCTCATTTAAGGCGATGAGGGCAGTTTGACTTGAACTTTGTACATGAGGTGCATGCAACCTAGCAATCAGCCCATGATACCTCTACATTTCATAACATAATAGAAAATTTGTGGAGAGGGTACAGGGAAGTATTACATTCTGGGTCCAGTTCTTATCAGCAAAAGTTGTCAGAGTGGATTCCGTCCATTGTAATGTTGATTTATTGTATTTGTTCTTAGGATGTGGGTATTACTGGCTGGATGACATTTATCCTCCCTAGCTGCCTATGAGAATGGTATTGATACAACTGAGTGGATTGTCAAGCCACTTCTGAGGCCATTTAAGAGCCAATAACATTGGTGTTATCTTAGACTTGTATGAAGCAGATCAGATAAAGACTTTGGGGCAATTTTCAGACAACGTACTCAACAACTCAACAATAACAGCTTGCATTTATATAGCACTTTTGAGGTAATACAATGTCCCAAAGTGCTTTACAAGTATTGTCAAACACAATTTGACATCAAAACCATGAGGAAATATTAGGTCAAATGAGGAGTTGTTAAAGGACAAAATTGAGGTGGACAGGTGGAATAATTTAGGGAGGGAATTCCAGAGCTTAGTGTTTGGTAGCTAAGGCATGGTTAGCAATACCACAATAATTAATATCAGAAATGCTCAATGTTCAAGTCCTAAATCTAAAACTAAAGTCCAGAGTTATCTCTCTTCCAACATGTGTAATTCCTGCTTCCCATTTCTCCCCTTCCATAACACAATATTTCACTGCAATTCATTCTGCTGGCTTCTGACTAGCTTTGAGTGAATGATACGCCATTATCAAGTGCAATCAATGATATAGCTTCCAATGTTGCTATGTCATTAACTGGTACATAATTGGCCACAAACACAGAATCAATGGTCACCCACTGGGGACAATTTGACAAAAAAGTTTACCTTCCTTTCTGATGCATGCAGATGTTGATGAAGCATCTTTACACACAAATTAACAGAAAAACTTTGAAGGTAAATTTGACCGCCTTCTGAGGTATTCACCATGGATCACTGGAATCATTCCATAGCGTACTGACTGAATACAATGAGGACTCCTGCTGTCATTGGTGGAACGGCACAGACACTCGATTGTTCTTTGAGGCCTGCACCTGCTCATGTTCTGTTGCTCAGCCTTTCCCAAGTAATGTGATGCTGTGCATCATAGCTACCTGGATTAGAGCCTTCTATCTGCCATTTGCACCCTGCACTTCCATGTTGCCCTCTCCTTCTGCTCTAACTTCTGCGCTATGAGATATCAACAAGCTGCTGATGCACTCCTGCTCTGACAGAATAAGATGCTGTTCCCGCCTGCAGTGTTACTTTGAAAGTTTACACTTTGACAAGTTCAGGATGTCACATTTGACCTGAATTAAGCTTTTTCATTGAATTTTGTGATTCTGCTCAAATCTTTCATGACCGGTCTTTAACAGGAGAGTAACAGCTCTCCTCAGCACTGTTAACATTTGTGAAACTGTGATGTGTCCCTTTTATGGGGAGATGTGTGGGGCGGGCCGGGGGGGGGGGGGGGAGTGGGAGGGGGAATGAACTACTGAGAGGGTCATGTGACCTGAGTAACCAATCAGGGTGTGCAGATGCCGGCGTTGGACTGGGGTAAACACAGTAAGAGATCTCACAACACCAGGTTAAAGTCCAACAGGTTTATTTGTGATAAATAAACCTGTTGGACTTTAACCTGGTGTTGTGAGATTTCTTACTGTGTTAACCAATCAGGGACCAGGTTGGGGAGGATCACTCGAGAAGCTGACTTGTAGACATGAGGCTGCAAGCCTCTGCAATATAGTCAGATATAAATGAACTCCGCAGTTGTTATTTACCGAACTGGTGAAGAGGAACCATTACAGAAATTATCTGGGGTAGGAAGAATCATCAGTGTTGCATTAACCACAACTGATTCATCCACTAATGCTGTCTGTCAATATCACCATTAGTGTTCCCTCTTGCTAAACATAGCAGACAGGAAAATTTGTCCTGCACATTAAGACACCAATTTGTTTAAATTCCCAAGGTACATAACTCCAAAAAAATATACATTTTCAGTTGTGTTAAATGGATTAAGTCAGCATAACTTTCAGTAAGAGATGGATACATCAGCTTATTTGGGTGTCATGTAAGCTTCTATTTGGAGTGGTAAAATTTGAGGACTTGTAAAGTTACAGTTGAATCTAAACCACCCGAGACTCTCACAAATCCCCTTACCACAACTAACTAGGCCTCTGGGGATTTAACCATCACTAAATCACCTGGAAATACATAGAGTTCCAACTCCTCCCTCCAAAACTAGGCCACATTGCGTTGAGGGGAAAAATAAACTGTCTGAAAGAGATTGTCTTCATCTGAATGTTACAAAGAAAAATATTAGTATATTTCTAAGTGTCTGTTGATCTGTCTCTAGTCTGTGGTGTATGCTTTAAACTTGTGGGTGGAATTCTTCCATCTGGGACTAAGTCCTGTGGCGGGGATGGGGATGGGTAGTGTTTCCTGCCATGGAGAATGATGAGAAACCACACCATACATTCTGGCCGCTATCTCATTAACTATACATCTGGGGGTGTTGCACCATATTTGCACCGTGGGGTGGGCTTGATGGAGTGTGCACCACCGTCATATCTGGGTGCTATATTTAAAAGGCACCAAACCCACCATTGAAGAAAGAAGGTAGACTTCCAGGAAGAAACTGAAGCTGGAAGATCCATCCAAATGATGGTCCTCCCCACCCAGCGCTGTGGTGCTCCAGGGTCACTGCCAGCCTTCACCCCAAGTCCTGACATCTGCACGCCACTTTGGTGAGACCTGTTCTTGACCTGTGTGTTTTCCCACTGGCATTGCAGTCAATGGGGCATGGGAGGATGATTCCAGTCGGACCTTCATCTGTATCCCATTAGCGGAATACAAATCGGTTTCATGTCTGCCTCCAGTGGGATTCCCGATCTGCCATGGCGGGCACTAATGGAAGATCTCTTGGGAAAATCACTCCGGCATCACCCTCATCCCCTCGCCAGCCCCCGCCTGAAATTGAACCCGCCAGCTGAGACATGGGAAAATTCCACCCGATATTGGAAATGACTGAGAGAAAATTATTTTTGCAAAATGCACTGCCATTGACATTACAAACGATTATCATCTGATCAATATTTTAAAGTATATAATACTGAAACAGTGAAAACCTGAGTTAGCAGTAAATTTATAGATATACATTATATATATATATATACACATATATCAGTGTTATATATACCTCCATTCTGTTTCTGTTTAAGTATCAATTCAAATAAATAAACCTCTTTCTATGCAATGTCTTCAGTTGAAGACACTGGATAGCAAATGCAGCAAATTCTCTGAAAGTAGCACAGATGTAGAGCTGAGACTAAAGTTACTACTTGTGCATTCAAAACACTGGTTCTTTACCAATCCCAAAGACATGTGAAACAATCTAAATTGGGCTAATCTAGAAACTTTTGGGGAATAACCTCAAACATTTCACATTGGATCAATTTGGAGCCTACATTCAGTATCAAATTCAAGTTAAAGTTTATTTATTTGTCACAAGTAGGCTTGCATTAACACTTGCAATGAAGTTACTGTGAAAATCCCCTCGTCGCCCCATTCCAGTGCCTGTTTGGGTACACTGAGGGAGAATTTAGCATGGCCAATGAACCTAACCAGCACATCTTTCAGACTGTGGGAGGAAACCGGAGCACCTGGAGGAAACTTACGTAGACATGGGGGGAATGTGCAAAGACCCAAGTGACCCAAGCCGGGCATCGAACCCATGTCCCTGGCGCTGTGAGGCAGCAGTACTAACAACTGTGCCACCATGCTGCCCCAAGCCTTATTTAGAAGGTAGCAATCCAGACAGGCACTGTTGTTTGAATTTGTTTTATTTTGAAAGGAAACTTAACTCCCCACTTATTATTATATTGGAGGCATAATTTCTGCAAAATAAAAGGTAGCGCTAAGAAAAGATACACTAATTCTCAGCTCTGCCAGGTAAGATGGTGCAGGTAAAAACTAATATTCAAACCTGGATGAGAAACATTCCTTGCCTCAGTATCTATTTTTGGTTTGTGTGTACTGCTGACAACTGGAACGCTAGGTCATACTTCAAAAAGAAATATCAATAGTAAGTATTTTCTATGAAAAGCTCAAGCCTGAAAATTTGCAGGCCTTGGTCCCAATAGCTCTAGCGAAGTCACATCTCTTAGTGCCATTCAGCGGTAACCTCACTGAGATCAGTCAGGGGCCACCTGCTTTGTATGGGACTGGCAGTGCCCACACCGTCATGGTATATATCATGGGAATACAATAGTGCATCAGTCTCATGAAACTGCAAACTCTTGTCACCAACTTCTTCAGGGGTCCGAGCCCACTGAACCGCTTGCATCTGCTATCAGTGACTTTAAATGGGGGGAAAGAAACTCAAAGTGGGTGGGTAGAAAGCAACCTGACAATTCATATCGTTCATTTTGTGCTATTGTCAATACCAGTTTTATTCCTCTTGAGCCAGGTTGGAATGCAAGTGTCAGGGAGAGAAGTTTTTAAAAAAAGACCACACATACAAAGACATGGATTAATAATTAGCTGGTGAGGTTTTTTTTAAAGTTATTAGGTTGTTTCTTTTATATTTCATGAGGAGTTAAATAGATTGAGGCATGGCAGGACACCTCAGTTCCATTCAATGCACATCCTGTACCATGTGGGAACTCCAAGATTCTTATCATGTCTTGAACAACCACATGTGCAGAAAGTTTCAATCAGCTGGAGGAGTTATTGCTACAAGTTTCAGACCTTCAAAGCTGCAGTCACTGCGTGTTTCTGTGAGGATAAAAGCCACCTGGATAGTACATTTTTAAAAATTCATTTGTTTATGGGATGTGGGCATTGTTGGCTGGGCCAGCATTTATTGCCCATCCCTAACTGCCTTCCATTTCAGGGGGCATTTGAGAGTTAACCACATTGCTGGTTTCCTCTCACAGTCTAAAGATGTGCAGATTAGGCGGATTGGCCATGTTAAATTATCCCTTAGTGTCAGGGGGATTAACAGGGTAAACATGTCGGGTTATGGGGATAGGGCCTGGGTGGGATTGTTGTCAGTGCAGACTCAATGGGCCGAATGGCCTCCTTCTGCACTGTAGGGATTCTATGATTCTAAATGAGATGGCTATTATGTCCCTTTGCCTCTACAGGAGGTGATGATCTGCTCTGGATGGTTTAGAAGTATTCTGTCTGGAAATAAAGGAGGGGTTTCATTGGGCCGGATTTTCCAGCCACGCTCGCCCCAAAATTGGAAAATCCTGCCCAAAGTCAGCAAATCTTTGCATTGTCCACCTCCTGCCCCCTACCTTTCCCTTGGCGGGTGGGACAGGATAATTCCCCCCATTGTCTCTTGAAGAATCACCCTGTAGCAATTCAGTGAGTGATTGACTTTCATTCGCAGCCATCTTTGGCTTGCATGTCCACTTCAAAAGACTAGTAGGTTTCATTTATAGTTTGCATATAATTTTGTGTACTTTTTCCTCCATCATTGTGGCTCCTTACAGACAATGACCAGAGGGGAAATTGAACCCAGGTCCCTGTGAGGCATCAGTGCTAACCATTGTGCCACCAAGCCCCCCGCACAATTCCATAGCAAGTTTTACCTGGAACAGGTCATTAGTCATAGAATCATAGCATCATAGAATCCACGCAGTGCAGAAGATGCTTGTCACCAGGGGTTTATAGTTTGAGGGGCACCATTCCACACCAAGCATAGCTGACCAGAATTCTCTCCCACTTTTGCCATCTGCCATTGGCATGCTGGAAGGATTTTTTAGGTTGATAGTGTTATGGTTCAGTCAGAAACTCCAGAGTGTTTTATGAAGCCCGCCTGAATCATAAGTTTTGCATCTTGAATTTGGCTAGGATAAGCATGAGATGGTTCACTTCAGGTATGATTCAAGTGACCCACTCGGGAGTTTTTATCAAGCAAAGATCCTTTATCAATCACAAACAAAGAAACAAAGAATCATGATAATGTATAACCCTTAACAAAGATATCTAATGTGCTCCAGTCAAATGAAAACCCTTGCCATAGACAAAAGACCCTTTTCGCAGGTTTCACATAGCACAGACTAAGGCTCGCGTGATACTGGGATTGAGGCCATTAGTTGAATTCTGCAGACAAATACTCTTGAGATTCAGAACAGGTTGGAGACAAGACAGCTTCCCAAAACACCAGAGAGACTCTAGTCCAGCCTCCAACAACAGCAGATTTTCACCTTTAAGGAAACCAACAGAATGTTCAAAACACCAGGGAGGGAAAACACTTCTTTTCAGCTCGCTGTCCCTCCTAAAACTAAAAACTCAAACCTACAGCTCCAAACTGAAACTGAATCCTTGTCACCTGATCTGCCCACAATCTGCCCAACAATGACATCACCTAAGACAGTGAACATGAATTAAAAAAACAAAACTCTTAAAGGCACACTAACATCACAATAATCAAACGGTTGAAGTAAGTCAGTATATGAAGGAGGAAATAAATCATGGCTCCAGAGAAAGGACAAAGATTGGAACTAACTGGAGTTCTCTAACTGGCATGGGCTGCATGAATGCACGAAATTACTGCTCGTGGGCTGAGAGCCAGAATGTCCTCCTCCTGCGCTCTAACCATTCTCTGCATCGATGATTTTTAAAGAAATAACGCATGCAAACTGCCTGTTTGATTAGGTGCTCCCATGCTGTTTTATATCAGACTAAACTCCGCAGCATTTTCCCCCTTTCCATCGCTGTTCCGTTTGAACAGTCGCCTACTACGGGAGTGCAAGTGCTTAAGGGACTGCCGACTGAGGTAAATATATCTCACAAAAGGCACCACACGGACAACAACAAATGTGTGATCTTTAGTTCAAAAGCCCTGAGTGTAATCCTTTGTTCGCATCCTGCTTCGAGCACTGAAGTGGGACAGCTGCTTCCGAATTTTCAGGGAAAATATTCAGGAGAGAGAATATGTGAAAACTGACATGCATCAAATGAAGTGCAGTGGTTTCACTTGCACAGCTTGTCCAGGTTCAATCGGACCCTTAACTCTGTCAAGATGGGGAGAGGGCTCTCTGCGCAAATTGTTTGCTGTTCCTTCCAAAGCTAGTCTGACAAAACGACCATTTCAGTGCTGCTATTCCTACTTTACATATTAAAGTATTAGTGGGCAGCTACTGTTTATGAACATTTGATGAAGGGCTTTGGCATAAATGCCGGGGATCAAAAAGAATCATCTTGTACTGATGCCTTAAAATCTGAAAAGAAAAACCAGTGGCTATCACCCCTGTCGTTTGGACTTTGCATCAATTAATAGAGTGACTTTGGCATAAGTCTGGTGTTACACTCCAGAATTTTACACTCCCCCTATTATGGCCCTGACAGGTGGAGCAGTAACTGGACAAAGTTGGGAGGGATTACGCAGGCTGTCTGTGTGTCCTTTAAGTATGGCACCTGGACCTTCAACTCCATTAGGTGATGGTGGGGATGGTGACTTCTTGCCTGTCCCCGCTGCAAGAATCGGCGAGTTTCTCATGGATGCCCCCTTCCCCCTGCCACCCCAAGCAGGAATCACTCCTACTTTTGCGCCTGCTGCCAAACTTAGACTCCAGAATGGAAGATTCTGGCCAGGCTGTTCAGAAGCTGAAAATGAAGTGCAAGAATTTACCAGTCCATTGTTGCTGCTCCTTTGTCACTTTGCTGGCCTCCACCAAGTCCGTAAGCACTAAAGAGGGCCATCAGTGATTAGGATATTTTAATCGGCGTCCTATTTCTGGGACCCCGGTGCCATTCTTGCATTGTACTGTGCGCTGGCCAGTATGAATTCATGGTTGTGCCAAAGGGGACATAGACATTAAGCTAGCCTTCATTTCTATGCACCTCCGCCAAGTGGATTGTTAGAGGATCCATCACCAATAGCATTTGCCAATATTAGGTGTGCCATCTCTGCAAATATCAGGCTGTGGGTACAGGGTGGGAGGGCACAGAGAATCCATCAGGCAACCTGACTGCCAAGCATGGTCTCCTGGTCCACTTCTCCTTTGAACACATTAGCTTGAAGGACTCCTGGTTTTGGTATCAGTGCTTCAGTCAAGTTAAATATCAGACCCATGGCATTAATGGGTACAAAATAACTTGTGGCACAATTTAAAAAAGGGCTCTGGAATTCTTCTCATATTCACGCTAACAGTAATCCCTCAAGTAAAGCCTAAATCAGATTGTGTGGTATCTATTTCATTGCTGATATGAGAACTTGTGTACAAATTGGTTTCCACTCTGCATTATATCAGTTTATACTTTGGTACACCTTAGGACACTATGCAGATAAAAAAGTAATCAATCAATCAATTCTTTAATTAATTCTCCTTCCTTTTTTCTCGTTCCATCGTTCTTTTCTTCCTTGTTTTTTCTTCCTTTCCTTTGCCATTAAGGCATTGATGTGTACCAGGGATTCTTGCTTCCAAATCCGTGGAACAATTTTATATTTAGCTTTTCAATGTATGTAGCATGCATTCACAGGACACAGAAGCTAATCTGTTAGCTCCATCGCAGTAAACTACTGTTTTAAGGTAGACAGGGTTAAAGTGGGGCTCCAACAGCTGCTAGCCAATTTCTTACCCTCCTTCCACCAACAAGCTGCAGGAAAGTGCCCAACTAGTGCCCATGGCTCACCAACAGAATATAACCCAGTCTGGCTTTAGAAAACATAGAAATATAGAAACTAGAAGCAAGACTAGAAGGGCAGGATGGTGGCACAATGGTTAGCACTACTGCCTCACAGCGCCAGGGATCCGGGTTCGATTCCTGGCTTGGGTCACTGTCTGTGTGGAGTTTGTACATTCTCCCATGTCTGCTCGGGTTTCCGCCGGGTGCTCCGATTTCCTCCCACAGTCCATATATGTATGGGTTAGGTGGATTGGCCATGCTAAATTGCCCCTGAGTGTCAGGGGGACTAGCTATGGGAAATGCACTGGGTTATAAGGATAGGGCCTGGTTGGGACTGTGGTCGGTGCAGACTCGATGGGCCGGATAGCCTCCTACTACACTGTAGGATTCTATGAGTTGGCCCTTCGAGTCTGCTCTGCCATTCATTTTGATCATGGATGATCAACAAACTCAATATTTATATATTGAGTTATAAATAATATATAAATATATTCCCCTTATATCCCTTGATCCCTTTAGCCCCAAGAGCTGTATTTAATTTCTTCCTGAAATCACACAACATTTTTGCCTCAACTACTTTTTGTCATAGTAAATTCCACACTCTCACCACCCTCTGGGTGAAGAAATTTCTCCTCAGCTCAGTCCTAAAAGGTTTACCCCCTATCCTCAAACTATGGCCCTGAGTTCTGGACTCCCCCACCATTGGGAACATTTTTTCTGAATCTAACCTGTCTAATCCTGTTAGAATTTTATAAGTTTCTATGAGATGCCCTCTCACTCTTCTAAACTTCAATGAATATAATCCTCAGACCTTCAGCTGGCAAGATTGGCCAGGCAGCTGGTCCTCTTCCCAATAGACTGTTCTCCACCAACAGTTAAAATCAGCCCTCATGTACACTGGAATAGAGGGGAAGGTGTTAATTTCTTTCTGCCACTCCGGTGACTGATTCCCAATCTCACAAATGTTACACTTAATGGCTCAAGTTCTCCAAATCAGCCGAACAAGTCCATCAATCATTAAACACGTAATCCAGCCATTTAGGAAATCTAGTAATAGATTTATCCTTTCCAAATAATAAAAGTGATTGCACGGCCCACTGAAAAATGCAACTTAATCAAATTATTTTTTATTGTCTAGGAAATGAATCTCATTAATTTGACCTGATGCACTTAGGGACTTAAACCTGAGGCTGAGAGAGTTGGCCACTTGAGGACAGATCTAGAGCAAGGCGAGCATTAGACAATGATTCCATTTAAATCTACAAAATAGAGTGCTTTGTTGAGCAATGTGTAGGATAGGCTAATGGGTGGCACATTTCAAGGTGATGCAGACAAGGCCATTGGGGCCTTTATTTATGAGCCTCAGAAGTTTGAAGAATGGTCAGCATGTAGAAAATAATTCTGTTCCTGGACGGATCTCTCCTTGATTTTAGACCTACACTCTCCCAGAGGAGACATTCATTTACAGGATATGGACGTTGCTGGTTAGACCTACACTCTCCCAGTCATAGAATCATAGAATCCCTACAGTGCAGAAGGAGGCCAATCGGCCCATCGAGTCTACACTGACCACAATCCTACCCAGGCCCTATTCCCATAACCCCACATATTTACCTTGCTAATCCCCTAACACTAGGTTCAATTTAGCATGGCCAATCAAGCTAACCCGCACATCTTTGAACTTTAAGCAGTCATTAAATGGCCATTGATGGGTCTCATTTGGCCTACAAGCGACAGACCCCCTGACACCGCCACTCCTCACCGGCCCTCCACAGACACTGATAAAAGTGGAGCAGAGGCTGATGGAGGTGAGTAGGCAGCTGTGTCACTGTGATGGTATCCAATTTTACTCCCACCTTTTTAATAAACATTCATTTACAGGATATGGATGTTGCTGGTTAGGCCAGCATTCACTGCCTGTCTTTATTTGTCCTTGAGAAGGTGGTGGTGAGCTGCCTTCTTGAACTGCTGCAGTCGCTGAGGTTTAGATATATCATGATGTGGAGATGCCGGCGTTGGACTGGGGTAAACACAGTAAGAGTTTGAACAACACCAGGTTAAAGTCCAACAGGTTTATTTGGTAGCAAATGCCACCAAATGGCATTTGCTACCAAATAAGCCTGTTGGACTTTAACCTGGTGTTGTTCAAACTCTTACTGTGTTTAGATATATCCACAGTGTTGTTCGGGAGGGAACTCCAGGATTTTGACCCAGTAACAGTGAAGGAACAGCGATATATTTCGAGGTCAAGGTGGTGAGTAACTTAGAGGGCAACCTCCAGGTGATGGTGTTCCCAGGTATCTGCTGCCCTTGTCCTTCTAGATGGCAGCGGTGATGATATAGAAAGTGCTGCCAAAGGAACCTTGTTGAGCTCCTGCGGTGCATCTTTTGGATGGTACACACTGCTGCCACCGATTGTCAATGGTGGAGGGAGTAAATGTTTGTGAAGCAGTACCAATCAAAAATTGTCCCCGTCTCATTGCATTTGAACATGGACTCCTTTGGTACCTGAGGAGTCACTGATCATTGTGAAATCATCAGCAAATGTCCTCACTTCTGACCCTATGATGGAAGGATGGCTATTGATGAAGCAACTGAAAATGGTTGGGACTAGGATACTACCCTGAGATGTGCAGCTTAAGTTGATTGGCCATGCTAAATTGCCTCTTCATATCAGCGGGGTAAATACATGGGGTTACAGGAATAGGGTCTGGCTGGGATTGTTGTTGGTGCAGGCTCGATGGACTGAATGACCTCTTTCTGTACTGTAAGGATTCTATGATTCTATGAAATGGGAGCAGGTAGAAGACACAAGGCATTACTCTGGTACTTTCCCTTTCCTGCAGACCAAATGAAGTATATAGCCTAACACTTCCCCTGGCTATAGCCTAACACTTCCCCTGGCAACCCCAGCATTGCATTAATACCTTTCTATCTTACTATCTCCATCAGAAGTGAATAATATTGTAAGACATGTTTATGCAAGATTTAGTACTTTACCAAAGTGGGGTCGGTTAGCTTGGAGGGCTGCTTTGTGATGTGGAGTGATGCCAAAAGTGTGAGTTCAATCCCAGTACCAGCTGGGATTGGGCTGAAGGCCCTGCCATCTAAACTTTACCCCTCGCCTGAGGTGTGGTGACCCTCAGGTTAAATCACCACCAGTCAACTCTCTCTCTCAAAGGGGCCAGTGGACTTTGGTGACTTTCTTCTTCTTTACACTTCACCACAGAAGTCTAAATCTTAGAGAGTTCAGGAGAAGAATTCAACTAATGGGTACCTGTTTGACTTGCATAAAATGGGCATCGGATCTCGAATTTTCATAGGTAATCTGCCATAACCGGGGTATGCCTTAATTGCCTTGAGGGCAAATAATGTGTATTTCAGTCATCCAGCGGGTCCATCTGAAATTAGTGGGAATCTAATGAATAGATCAATGGAAATTTAGTCTGTATGACCCTGTCTATCAACTGAGAATAGAATAAAATTATAGGGGGCGATTCTCCCATCCTGATGCGCTACTTTTTTAGTGTGGCGGGCCTGAAGAATTGCGTGTGGGCCGATTCACGGGATTCGCGCATGCTTCCTGACATGCGCGCATTTCCGAGCGCCGGAAATCCAGCGCAGTTGGGATTATGCTGGAAATCGGCAGGAACAGCAGGTAAGTCATTTTAATCCTTTTTTAATGCTATTTAAATGTCATTATTGGGCCCAGGACTGAAGTCCCCAGGCCCGCTAGCATCTCCCACCCTGTCAGTGCAATTTCACTCCGGCAGATTCAGACGAGCTCCCCACATTTGGGAAACTAGCGAGAGACCCTGCTGGAGTAAAGGTGGGGGCAATTGGGGCCCCACAGGGGATCAGGCAATGGGATTGGTACCCCCTGGGCATGGACACCCTGGCAGTGCCCAATGGACAAAGTGCCCATGCCCAGGGTGCACATTGGCACTGCCCACTGGGCATGGGGCAGAGTCAAGGGGGTGGGCCCAAGGGGGTGGGGCCTATGGGTGGGGTTTAGGGGCAGGACCAGCTGGGGGTGGGGCCTGGGGCGCTCAGCGGGGTTGGGGGGTCCCACTGCTACCCTGCATTTGGTTCAATCAGGGCTGGAGGGTGGTCAGTGATCGGGGTGGGTTGGGAATGGGGGGGGTTGTCTGCCAAGGTGGGGGGATCTGCCATGGGGGGGGATCGTTACTGCTGGGGGTGGGGGCTGGAGATAAGTGCGCTCCGGGGTGGGGGGGGGTGGGTGGGCAGTTGGGGCTGGCCCGGGAATGCTCATGGGGACCGTGATCGGGCCATGGGGGGTTTGCAGGGGGCAACAGGGGGTCCCGGGCTGGTCAGCGATCGAGCTGGCCAGCAACGTGCAGGCTGATGATTCAAGGCCACTGCACATGTGCAGAGTTCCGGAACTGTCAGCGTCCGTCGTGAATAGGCCCCCCCCCCAAGCTTTTAATGATATTCCCGATTGTGACCACTGCAGTGCACAGAGTGTGGAAGATTCTACTGTGAACTCCCACTGTAAAAACAATCATGATTTACACCAGTTTTCCCGCGAATTCAGCATTTAGAACTTTAGTGGGAGAATCGCCCCATAGAATCCCGACAGTGCCATTCGGCCCATCGAGCCTGCACCGACCACAATCCCACCCAGGCCCTATCCCCATAACCCCACGCATTTACCCTGCTAATGAGCGGCATGGTGACATGTTGGTTAAAACTGCTGCCTCACAGCTCCAGGGACCCGGGTTGAATTCCAGCCTTGGGTGACTGTGTGTGTGAAGTTTGCACGTTCTGCCCATGTCTGCGTGGGTTTCCTCCAGATGCTCTGGTTTCCTCCCATGCTCCAATGATGTGCTGATTGGGTTGATTAGCCATGGTAAGTGTCAGGGGAATTAGCAAGGTAAATACGTTGGGTTGTGGGGAAATATGGGGCCTGGGTGGGATGGTTGTTGGCACAGACTCGATGGGCCGAATAGCCTCCTTCTGCCCTGTAGGGATTCTATGATCCTAATCCCCCTGACAGTAAGGGGCAATTTCCCATGGCCAATCAACCTAACCTGCATATCCTTGGAGTGCAGGAGGAAACCTCCATGGAAGGCATTGCCCAGAATAAGATGTCTTCACATGCCATTGGAAATGTGTGTGTCCCATTGAAAAGGCCGAATTGTTCAGTCCCTTGGTTCTTCCAAGTACAAAGTTTCAAGGAGAAAGTGGCAGACCAGTCTTTCGTTTTTTATTTCATCCTTCAGAGATAGGGCCCTTCAAAACCTGCACAATGTGAGGAGTAAGATGCATCATCAATTGAGTAAGACCGAGTGCAAGCCTATTTAAATAGATATCATTGTACTTGCTTTTCAGGAGTGAGCTCCTGTAAAATAGGTCACATGTTAAAACCGAACGCATGAGTGAACGCAAATATGTGAGACTTGACAGGTCTGTAAGGCCCCTTCTGCACACTCATTTACTTGCACATTCTGCCCGACAATTATAAAGCTCTCGCGCTTACTTTAAATCGGATTCTCAGCCTGTGAAGGCTGCTTATTAATTCTACCCATTAGAGGAACTTCCATCCTGTCATTTTTACTCTATTTCTCCGTGCTCCGATTGACAAATGTAAATCTCTTTACAAAAAAAAATATTGATGGAAAGCTGCTTGTCCCCATTGAAATGATTTTCTTGCAAATTGCAAACAGCGCTTGGAAGAGATCATAAATAAAAATAAATACTCAATTTGCGAGTAGAATAGGCTCGTTTATCGCTTTCACGCTGGACACAATGTAATTTTCTCCAAATGTTGGCATGTGTGTCATTGATAGTTATCAAGCAAAATGATTCAGGGAAGATATTTCACTGCTCGTACTGCCACCCAATGACAGCAAAATCAATCTGCCCACCAGAGTAGATATCTTCCTTCACTGCAGTGCGCTCCAGAGGAACAAGGAGGGATGCTTTTAGGAAATGATCGGGATAATTTCCACCCCACTGACACTCCTCTTTCAGTGGTTTGTTTGGTTATTGTCACCATAGCCTTTGTTAAGCATTTTCCTGCCTCTTCTCAAGCCTCTTCAAGCCTCCCTCAGGCCCTGAGGCGAGATTCTCCGGCCTCCCAGCCGCGTATTTCCCACCGACGGGAGGTGGCGTGCTGTTTGATAGTGGCGGGATTCCCTGGTCCCGTCGCTGTCAATGGGAATTCCTGTTGACATCAACCCACGTCGGCAGGAAACCCCCCGTGGGTGGGGATGCAGTTCCGGCGGGAGCGGAGAATCCTGCCGGCGTGAATGGCTGGAGAATTCTGGGCCACATCTCAATGTTACCTACTTACAATAACGCCAGGAGTCAGCTGTAAAGGACTGGTGCTTTATTGCACAATATAAAGTAAAGCCAACCGCAAGATTGTAGTAAACATAAACAGGTCCCAACACATCAATGGACCCACTCAGGGGCCTGCTTTATAAAGGGTTCAGCATACGAGCTTCACCTAGTAAGTAATTATCAATCACCAGGGAGCTCATACTCCACAGGTCCTACAGGGAGGTCAATCAGTGATTCCTCATGCAAGTCCTGTGGGTTATCACACCACCCATCCAGTCTTTCTTCTTCATCTTCTGTTTTTACCCTCAATTTCTCCTTCAATCATTGCTGGATCAAGGCTGTAAAGTCTTTGATTCTAACATTCCTACTTTGACTAACTTTCTCTCACTAACTGTTCTTAGCAACCCTTTCAATTCCCTTTGATGATTCTGAGCAAGCTCCGCTGTACCCACATTTCAAAAACTGTTATCACCCTATCCTCTTTCTTTAGGGTTCAACTCTCGCATACATGAAGTGCAACACTCCAAACCGTTGACTATTAAAATAAAAGCAAAATACTGCCTGTGATGACAAGCCCTTTAAGAGGTGAGGTTTCAGAGGGTCATGTGACCGGTTTGGCCAATCAGGCCGAAGTGCGTGAATCCGGGGTTGAGCGTAGCCTCCCTCTGGCGGTCTAGAGACTGGAGTCAAAGTAATTGGTAGCATCCTTCGACTCTCTGTATATCATTATTTCTGTTAATAAATAGTTCTTTAGTTCCTCCACTTGGTGGTCACCACTCTTTCCAAGATCTTATACTGCTGATGCTGGAAATCTGAAATAAAACAGAAAACAGTGGGAAGAACAAAGAACAAAAAGCACAGTAACATGCCCAAGTCAGGTTTATGCATTCATTGTTAAATTAACATCAAGTCGTGTATGACGTACTCGGGAATGATGCATCAGTATTTATTTGGGAAGATAAATTGTGTTTGTTGCGACACAACAAACTAATCCTACAATTGTAACCTGACAGTATAACATCCTCCTGACTGTTTCCTCAATCTCACCTGCATTTTCCTTTTTATCAGCATTGTGTTTTGAGCACTGCCGTCCATTGTGTCTCTCAGTCCCGGTAACATCAAAAGAGATTTCCAATTGGTAACTCTAGCAACAGATCTTACAGTGGGCACGCAATCAGCTCCAGTTCAGTGTCCAGTTACTGATTAAAATTAGACAGAGTCAGATTGGAAGGGCTGGCGAGCTGAGTGCTTGCACACTTTAATAATGGCTGTCATTGTCCTCGACTGATCATAATGACCACAACCTGCAGTCAGACTTCTGTGTGTTAATAGGAAGGGGGGGAGGTGACTATCCTGATCATCAAATGATTGGTAATAGTTCTCTGCTCACTCATTATGTTTGGTCATTTTAACAGGAAGGTAGCCTTGGGTAAGGTGGGGGAGGTCTGTGGTAAGCTCTCTTGGAAGTAGTCATCAACTTATTCTATTTTCTTTGCTCCATTACAGTGCAAGGTAGTTCACAGTGATTGATGTCTATAAGTGGAATTAAGATTAGGGCCGGAATTTTCCGGCCACTTATGCCCCATTTATTCCCCATTACCGCTGCAAGCGCGGATGGAGAATTTGGCGCTCAGCCAAATCTCCGCTCCCTGCAGAGGGAACAGAGAATCCAGCTGGCGTGAGGAGCCGGAAAATTCTGACCCAGGAGTTGAACTTCACATTACGAGCAAAGCAAGGAAATGTGACTATGTGCAATAATTGGAACAACTTTGTGGGAGATTTCCTGGCGAATTCTTTGCCTTTCAAGACGAGGGACTTGCAAATGGGATCTCAGGTCGGAAATTCAACTAGCGCCAGTTTTTAGCACCAAATGGGCCGTGTGATTGGAATGAGAACCTGAAGGCCTGAGGCCTGCTGGAAATCAGACTCTGGACTTCATTTACCTGAAGCATAGGAGCTGTGTTGCCAATCGGGTCTTGGGATGTAACTTTCCCAGTGGCCCTCACCAACCTAGACACTATAGTGGCCACAGAAATTTCCTGGGTTTCAGAGTTGGGATGAGGTGGGACACTGGGAGGGTGTATCAATGCCCTCGGTGATCAAGATCTGTGGTTTTCACATCGCTTTCTGTGTGTGACTGTGATATGACTTGCAGTTTATGTGATTTTTGAACATGTGATTATTAACCCTTTCACTGACTATTAAGGATATGATCCTTTTTGTGCCCCTTGTGGGCAAGGAGGAGTAGGAGGGCTCCCCTCAGGCCCCTCAAGGAATCTCTGTGCTTTCACAGCCCCATGCATGATCTCATGCACAAACCTCCTTCTGCTAACTGCCAGGGAATCATCCGTTTGGATCCCCAGCTCCGGTCCGCTGAAGACAGATTTCTATTCCTGCCTGCTGGCCAGGCCATCTATCTGACTTGTTCATGATATGGAGATGCCGGCGTTGGACTGGGGTGGGCACAGTAAGAAGTCTCACAACACCAGGTTAAAGTCCAATCGGTTTATTTGGAATCATGAGCTTTCGGAGTGCTGCTCCTTCATCAGGCGAGTGAGAGTTAGGTTTCAACAAGACAGCATATATAGACAAAGACACAATTGCAAGATAATGGTTGGAATGCAAATCTTTACAGGTAATCAAGTCTTTACAGGTGCAGACAGTGCGAGTGGAGAGAGGTTTAATCACAGGTTAAAGAGGGGTGAATTGTCTCAAGCCAGGACAGTTAGTAAGAATTTGCAAGCCCAGGCCAGATGCTGGGGGGTACACATTGGGTCCGATTTTACCAACAACTTGCGCCCGTTTTCGGGCGCAAAATCGCAGTAAAGTTGGGTGTGAGGCCTTTATCGCGATCTGCACCCGCGTCCGCGCAGATCGCCACTTTACCGAGACCCGCGAATGGCTGGGATCCATTTAAATTGAATTAATGAACAGCCCACCCAACTTTATCAGCATTTCCCCCTTTACCACCGCATTTGCCGATCCGGAACCGCGCCGTTACGGACCTGCTAAATAAAAGTCTGAGTCGGGTGTTCCAGCCTCTGAAGGGCGCGTTCAGTGTTTCCAATGGTCCACTGGCTCAGATCAGTGGAGAGGGGGAGGAGGGAGGTGGGTCAAATCATTCTCTGGTTGGAGGGAGGAGGAGGGGAGTGAGGTCAGATTGTTGTCTGGTTGGGGGGGGGGAGGAGGAGGTGGGTCAGATGTATCTCTGGCGGGGGGGTGGGGGGGGGAAGGACCGATCGTTGTCTGGTGGTGGGGGGAAGGAGGCGGGTCAGATGTTCCTCAGGAGGGGAGGGGTAGTGAGGCCAGACCATTCTCTGGGGGGGGGGGGTGAGTGAGGCACGTTCGTTGTCGGGGCGGGGGGGGGAGAGTGAGGCCAGATCATCGTCTGGAGGGGGGAGGGGGAGTGAGCCAGATCATTGTACAGGGGGGCGGGGGGGGGCAGGGACTGAGGCCAGGTCGTTGTCTTGGAGTGGGGGGGAGGAGGGAGGCGGGTAAGATGTATCTCGGGGAGGGGGGGCAGATGGATCTCTGGTGGGGGGGCAGATGGATCTCTGGTCGGGGGGCAGATGGATCTCTGGTCGGGGGGCAGATGGATCTCTGGTGGGGGGGGCAGATGGATCTCTGGTGAGGGGCAGATGGATCTCTGCTGGGGGGGCAGATGGATCTCTGGTGGGGGGGGCAGTGGGGTCCGCAACCACTCTGCGGGCGATCGGTGAGGGGGAGGGGGGCAGGGGTGGCGATTGGTCTGGGTAGTGGGGAGGGTGAATAAGGGGGACATACACACATCACTGTCCCCCTTTTCCACCACCCCCCGCTACCCAGACCGATCGCCACCCCTGCCCCCCTCCCCCCCACCGATCACTCGCAGAGTGGCAGCGGACCCCCCTGCACCCCCCGCAGCCCCACCAGAGATCCATCTGCCCGCCCCCCCACCAGAGATCCATGTGCCCCCTCCGCCCCGAGATATACCCTCGCTCCCGCTTGTCACTCCTGGGCTGCTTTCTCTGCTTTCTGCAGCTCAGGAGCGATCCGACACGGGCGCGCTTTTTCCAATTTCTTTCAAACCGCGCATGCTCAGTTCAGAGCTCCAATCGTTCCGGCCACGCTAAGCCCTGCCCACAGCGCGAATCGGACTGGAGATGGCTGAGAGCGTATGGGGGCGCCTGAAACCGGATTTCTAAGTCGGATCTGTACTACGCCCAGATTCGGCACTTAGAATGAAAATGGTAAAATCGGGCCCATAGTGTGACATGAACCCAAGATCCCGGTTGAGGCCATCCTGATGCGTGCAGAACTTGACTATCGGTTTCTGCTCGGCGATTCTGCGTTGCCGTGTGTCTTGAAGGCCACCTTGGAGAACACGAAGATCGGAGGCTGAATGCCCTTGACTGCTGAAGTGTTTCCCGACTGGAAGGGAACACCCCTGCCTGGCGATTGCTGCACGGTGCCCGTTCATCCATTGTCGTAGCGTCTGCATGATCTCGCCAATGTACCACGTCTTGGGACATCCTTTTCTGCACCTGTAAAGACTTGATTAACTGTAAAGACTCGCATTCCAACCATTATCTTGCAATTGTGTCTTTGCCTATATATGCCATGTTTGTGAAACCTATCTCTCCACTCACCTGGTGAAGGAGCAGTTCTCCAAAAGCTTGTGATTCCAAATAAACCTGTTGGACTGTAACCTGGTGTTGTGAGACTTCTGACTTGATGTCAGGCAGCAGAATTGCATTTAAATGAGGCCATGGTGTTAAAATCAGAACAACTTCATGTTCTCAGCCTTGACAGGGTGTGTTGTCGAGTCTCAGACCTCCTTCCCACTCTCACCACCTCCCTCTATTAATATCGCCTGTGCGTGTGAAGGAGGATGACACCGTGTGAGAAGGATTAAAATCATGCTGTTAATTTTCATTATTCTAATCTCACCCTTTGTCAGCACCATTCACTTGAGGTAAATACTGAAAATCCAGCCCTGCAAGATCACTGGTCCCTCATTTCCACTTTTTTTCCCAAAATAAATGCATTAGGTGAATCGTGGAGAGAGATGAAGAATCGCGGCTGGAAATTCAGCCGCCCTGATGGTCAGAGAAATTCCGACGGTCCAGAATTGAAATGCCATCTGTCCAAAGTTACACTTGATTTGGATCCAAATCTATTCCCACATAGCAAGGTGTAGTGTTTTAACTCACTGCATTCTCTGACTGCACTGGCCAATCAACTTGTTACACTAGAGAAAATGGTTGCATCAAATAGAACAGAAAATAATTTGCCTGCAAAATAATGACTTTATATGCCAGCTATCTCTTAGAATAAACAAAATAAGATTGACCTCTGACTCAATCTGGAGATGAATCACGTCTATTGTATTGGCTCTAATTACAATGCTTTATAGACAGGACTGCTGGAACTGCAAAGAATTACCTTTTATCTTTAAATGTGACTATCTCAGCCATCATTGTGAATCCTTGTCTCAACTTAATTAGTTGCCTATCCCTCTTTGTAGATCAGTGTACAGCCGAAGTTTATTTACAGATAGCATCAGGTTTCTGTGACTCCAAGTGATGCTTAGAACACAATGTAGAATATATAATTGAGCAGCGCTATATTAGTGCCAATCTGTCAATTCGGTTCCCTGAATCAGCGGTGAATGAACCCACCACTAGCAGGCTCACACAACAGCGAGGGACCCTTCGTGTACTGGTAATGTTGCCCTGCTAATAATCCAGCAGGTCCAGGCTAATGCTTTAGTTTATTGATTAGTGTCACACGTAGGCTTACATTAACACTGTAATGAAGTTACTGTGAAAATCCCCTGGTCGCCACACTCCAGCGCCTGTTCGGGTACACTGAGGGAGAACTTAACACGGCCAATGCGCCTAATCCGCATGTCTTTCAGACTGTGGGAGGAAACCCACACAGACACGGGGAGAACGTGCAAACTCCAGACAGGCAGTGACCCAAGCCAGGAATCGAACCCAGGTGCCTGGCACTGTGAGGCAGCAGTGCTAACCACTGTGCCATTGTGCCACCAGCAAGTATTTATTTATTTATTACAGAACGTGTGTTCTCTGGGCCATTGTACCCAGGATGTACCCCAAATATTGGCTGATTGACCCGACCCCCATGCCACCACCACCACCGCCTGAAATCCAGCAAGGACGTTATACAGGAATTGATAAGGAAGTTCAGACTTCGGTTTAGACGATTAGCCTGTACTGGGAGTGATCCAATACTTGTATTCAAATCGCAGACTTTGGATGGCTTTCTTTCCTAGGAAACATTGGAATAATTCATACCATTTCTAACTCTTCAGTAACTATATTGCTGATGCACCTGCCAACATTACCACATTCACCATCACAATATGATAAAGAATGAATACAACTATTATAGGCTGTATTTTACCAGTCATTGGAGACAGGCTTGGAGGTGGGGAGACACATAAAATAGATTTGGAATGTCTCAGGAGGGATGCCTAATGTTTTTGCATCATGAGCGAATATTACAAAAGGTAGCCAGGCTAGCATGTGGATGTTGCCTTGGAATGAGGTAGAAAGGTAGTTAAACTGGTTAAACTAACAGCATTTTGTTTTCTCTAATTTTTTGACAAGTGCATTAAAACAACAAAAATTCAGAGCCTAACGAGCTATAACCAGGCAGAGGCTTTGTGGGAGGTCAGTGTTAGTTGCAGTCAACAGCCACTGCAGTAGATCATTCAGCTTGGCCGAAATGTGGAGCTGGTTGAACAACAGAAATAGCAGTTGGAAGCAGAGACTAACATGTTCAGCACAGCAGGGACATTCTGCTTGAGTGTCCTCTCAGTCCTGGCAGCCGTATTTATGGAGGAAGGGGTTCGGTAGACCAGGGAACTGATTGTAGCTGAGCTTGGATGGGCACAGAGAAGAAAAACGTGCAGAGTTCATAGAATCATAGAAGAATCATAGAATCCCTACAGTACAGAAGGAGGCCCTTCAGCCCATCAGGTCTGTACTGACCACATACCACCCAGGCCCTGTTCCAGCAGCCCCACATTTACCTTGCTAATTCCCCTGACACTAGGGTCAATTTAGCACGGTCAATCAACCTAACCTAACCTGTGGGAGGAAACTGGAGCACCCGGAGGAAACCCACGCAGACATGGGGAGAATGCGCAAACTTCACACAGACAGTAACCCAAGCCGGAATTGAACCTGGGCCTCTGGTGCTGTGAGGCAGCAGTGCTAACCACTGTGCCACTGCGCCGCCTTGTCCTTCAGTGTTGAAGCAGAGGCGAATACTACAGAGCTTCTGCAGCTGAAAAGTCCTCTACAGGAATCTCATCACGATCCAGTTCTGGAGATTCATTCCATTGTTGAAGATATAGCCGATGTTTTACGACCTCACTCAGGTGAGGCTCGTAAAATCCCGCCCGAGACCAACAGAGAATTCCGTTCTGCGAGCCGATTCCGGGGTGAGCTTGGCAGTAAAAATCTGGCCATCGTCTTACTTTCTTATGCTGACACTGTCATCTCATTGTCTTCAATGGAGAAGCTTCTTGCTGAAACAAGCATGGATGCTGTGCAGAGGGACCTGGGGGCCCTTGTGCATGAGACGCAAAAACCCAGTCTGCAGTTGCAACAGGTGATCAAGAAGGCAAATGGGATGTTGGCCTATATCACAAGGGGGATAGAATATAAAAGCAGAGATGTCTTGCTGCATCTGTACAGGGCATTGGTGAGGCCCCAGCTGGAATACTGTGTGCAGTATTGGTCCCCTTATTTGCAGAAGGATATATTGGCCTTGGAGGGAGTGCAGAGAAGGTTCACCAGGTTGATACCAGAAATGAGGGGTGTTGGCTATGAGGAGAGACTGAGCAGATTGGGTTTGTATTAGTTGGAATTTAGAAGGGGGATCTTATAGAGACCTATAAGATAATGAAGGGGCTGGATAGGGTAGAGATGGAGAGATTCTTTCCACTTAGAAAGGAAACTAGAACTAGAGGGCACAGCCTCAAAATAAAGGGGGGTCAGTTTAGGACAGAGTTGAGGAGGAACTTCTTCTCTCAGAGGGTGGTGAATCTCTGGAATTCTCTGCCCACTGAAGTGGTGGAGGCTACCTCGTTGAATATGTTTAAATCCCGGATAGATGGATTCCTGATCGGTAAGGGAATTAGGGGTTATAGGGATCAGGCGGGTAAGTGGAACTGATCCACTTCAGATCAGCCATGATCTTATTGAATGGTGGGGCAGGCTCGAGGGGCTAGATGGCCTACTCCTGCTCCTAGTTCTTATGTTCTTATGTAAATGTCATTACTGCCTACAGAAAGTGGCCCTCACAGTGCCAGGGACCCTCAGCAGGCCCCCAGTTTGATTCCTGGCTTGGATCACTGTTGTGCAGAATATGCATGTTTTTCCCATGTCTGCGTGGGTTCGCCGGTTTCCTCCCACAGTCTGAAAGATGTGCTGGTTAGGTGCATTGGCCAGCCTAAGTTCTCCATCAGTGTACCCGAATAGGCACCAGAGTGTGGAGACTAGGGGATTTTCACAGTAACTTCATTGCAGTGTTAATGTAAGCCCATTTGTGACACTAATAAATAAACATTTTTTTTCCTAGGGGGCCATACATGATATTTCCCAAACGGTCCCTCACTTAAACACATCCCTCCCCCTCTACACCCCTTTCCTTTTGGGGCGGCATGGTGGCACAGTGATTCGCACTGCTGCCTCACAGTGCCAGGGACCCGGGTTCAGTTCCAACCTCGGGTCACTGTCTGTGTGGAGTTTGCACATTCTCCCCGTGTCTGTGTGGGTTTCTTCCAGGTGCTCCGGTTTCCTCCCACAGTCCAAGGCGAGTTAGGTTGATTGGTCATGCTAAATTCACCCTAGTGTCATGGGGGATTAGCAGGGCAAATATGTGGGGTTACGGGGATTGAGCCTGGGTGGGATTGTGGTCAGTGCAGATTCGATGGGCCGAATGGCATCCTTCTATACTGTGAGGATTCTATAATTCTATGATGATTCTAATCTACTCAAAACCTACTGGCAAAAGAGCCTGGACTTACCTGCTCTTGGGGCCCAAGGGCTTTCATCTTCTGCTTCTTCTGTAGTCCCAGGAGCAGCCACCGGTCCCTTCGTAGCATAGCTGGGACTGATGGCATCGTTGGATAATCCGATTGGCTGGCAGCTTCAGAGGGCGAGACTTCCCCCCGCAATGAGGGGCCGCTATCTCACTCAACTCTCGTTAGTGCACCTCACCGTGCTTTATGGCTGCGGGACAGATCCATGTGGGGCGCCTCGGCTTCATAGAATCATAGAATCATAGAAACCCTACAGTGCAGAAGGAGGCCATTCGGCCCATCGAGTCTGCACTGACCACAATCCCACCCAGGCCCTACCCCCACATATTTTACCCGCTAATCCCTCTAACCTACGCATCCCAGGACTCTAAGGGGCAATTTTTTTAACCTGGCCAATCAACCTAACCCGCACATCTTTGGACTGTGGGAGGAAACCGGAGCACCCGGAGGAAACCCACGCAGACACGAGGAGAATGTGCAAACTCCACACAGACAGTGACCCGAGCCGGGAATCGAACCCGGGACCCTGGAGCTGTGAAGCAGCAGTGCTAACCACTGTGCTACCGTGCCGCCCTTTGCTACCGTGCCGCCCTTTGCTACCGTGCCGCCCTTCACTTCGATGTTGTTCCTGCCTCATCCCCTCCCTCCCCCCCTGCCCCCACACACACATCCCCTGTATTATAAAACCTTTGGCCTGCTGAGGCATCAGTTTGATGGACATGTCATCCAAGCTAACTGTTCATGTCATAAGACCACAGCAATGCTTGGACCATGTAATTAGGTAGCATGAGGGGCAATAATTTTATCCCAAATGCATTGAATTTTACCAAAGGATTTTATTCACTATTTACTCTTTTGGCTGATAGTTGCATATGGTTTGCTTTGAAAGTTTCACCATCAGGTCTCCATAAGACCATAAGGTATAGGAGCAGAATTAGGCCTTTCGGCCTATCAAATCTGCTCTACCATTCAATCATGGCTGACATGTTTCTCTACCCCATTCTCCTGCATTTTCCTCATAACCTTTGATCCCTTTACCAAGCAAGATAAGACCACAAGGGTCTTCACTCCATGTGAGTTAAGTAAGAGATTTATCAAAGAGTTAAGAAAATCTTTGATCACATTCAAGTTGGGAAAATTACCTTCCAGGCCTAATGGCAATCCCGAGGTCTTTGATGCAGGCAACCTCAAAGCAACAAATCTTTTGGAATGGGGACCTGAAACAGGCATTAGGCCCCTTTTTTTGCATATGCAAAGGAACAAATGCCTGCATAAGTATGGGTAAATGACAGATATTTTTGTGCCCTTACCCACTATGATGGTTGGCATACTTGTGACCATAAATGTGCATGGGCATTTTGCCTGTCGTGGTGAGGTTTTAGCAAGTCAAACAACACCAGCAAAAACAGGAACTGCACCAACAACTTTGAGGTCCTGAAGTTTCATTCATTTTTATCTTAGCTTACACATTAGTTTGATTTATAAATGTGGTCACTCCAAAGGCCAGATGAATGTTTGAATCTTCAGAGATTTAGGGCTGAATTTGTAGGTGCGAGGGCAGTGAAATATCAGCACTGGGTGACATGTCGCTATTGGGATGTCATCCCCAATAGGGGCCATTTTGGGGAGGTGATGTTGGCGCCTAGGCTTTTCGCCTCCCACAAGGCAACTGGCAAATTAGACTCATTACAAGTTTTGGTATAGGCCATGAAGCTTACTGGCCTACAGGCCCTCGCTGCTTGCCTGCTACAGTGTCGGCCTGACTGTCTTTTGTGCTTTAAATAATAAGTGGCTGAGAGGGCACCATCTTGTTGAGGCACTCTCCCTGTTGCATACTTTATATTGCAGCTGGGTGTCTCTCTGAAGCTGACAGGCCTCTGACTGACCTTAACTGACAGTGTTACACCTAGCGACAGCATGTCCTACTCATAACTTCAAACTATCATCGCGCATGCGGGCGATATTATGGTTGGTGGACATGCAAGGAAGTCAGATGTATGCCTGCTGACACTTAAATGGCCAATTAAAGCCATTAATTCACCATTTGAAAAGAATTTTCCATTTTACAACACGGGCAGGCCGCCAACACATTTTCCTCAAGTTCTCATCCAAGGGCGGAATAAAAGGTCCTTGGAGCAAAGTGCTCTGTCTCTTTAGGTTAGAATTTATTACTGTGAGGTTTATTGGAATTGAATGTTTCTCTGTCACCTCTCATGCCTTCCATGCATGGATAGCTTTCTTTCTGGAATACTTTTTCTTGCCATCTTTGTCTGAGGATTTCAGCAGAGTGCACTCTTTGGTAACTGAAGCAGTGCCTTGGGCAGTTCTGATCATAGAAATTATATACTCAGCCGGTGAGACCTCCTCTGAGGAGGAAGAGAGGGCCTAGGGGAAGAGGAGGGCAGGTGACTTCAGGCAGATCCCAGGGAGTGACTGGTGGAAGCAGTTCTGCTGGCACGGTGGCACAGTGGTTAGCACTGCTCTCTCACAGCACCAGGTACAAGGGTTTGATTCCAGCCTTGGATGATTGTCTATGTGAATGCCCTTTTCAGAGAGTTGGTGTGGACTCGATGGGCTGAATGGCTTCCTTCTGCACTGTAGGGATTCTATGAATTCAATGATACAGCAGGTGCAGGATCAGCAGTGAGTGCAAGATGGAGGAGTCCACAGGAGATGCCATTATCCTGTAGCCAGAGAGTACAGGCAGCGATCCAACTACCTCAACATGTCCAAAGTCCAGTGGAGAAGGAGGTTCCACCTCCCTAACATCACCACCATATGGCAGATGATAAGGCTGGAGATCGCCCCCAACTGCATGGGTGGTTACCCTATGCCAGTGGTTCTGAAGGTCTCAGCGGCCCTCAACTTCTGCACCATTGGTTCTTTCCAGGGGTCAGTGGGGGAATCTGTGTGGTGTGTCCCAATCTGCTGCCCACAGTTATGTCAAGCTTGTTACTGATGCTCTATTCAAACAGATTGTGGTGAACCATCGTTGGTTACCACTGTGGGGTTATTCTAATGTTGTTGTTGGGCGAGGGTGTTCACACTGTGGGGTTGTTCTAATGTTGTTGTTGGGCTAGGGTGTTTACACTGTGGGATTAATATACCTGTGGTGGTTGCTGTTGTGGCACATCCCAGTCGGGCCCCGCCTCCTGGGAGAGGTATAAGACAAAGAACAAAGAACAAAGAACAGTACAGCACAGGAAACAGGCCCTTCGGCCCTCCAAGCCTGTGCCGCTCCTTGGTCCAACTAGACCAATCGTTTGTATCCCTCCATTCCCAGGCTGCTCATGTGACTATCCAGGTAAGTCTTAAACGATGTCAGCGTGCCTGCCTCCACCACCCTACTTGGCAGCGCATTCCAGGCCCCCACCACCCTCTGTGTAAAAAACGTCCCTCTGATGTCTGAGTTATACTTCGCCCCTCTCAGCTTGAGCCCGTGACCCCTCGTGATCGTCACCTCCGACCTGGGAAAAAGCTTCCCACTGTTCACCCTATCTATACCCTTCATAATTTTGTATACCTCTATTAGATCTCCCCTCATTCTCCGTCTTTCCAAGGAGAACAACCCCAGTCTACCCAATCTCTCCTCATAGCTAAGACCCTCCATACCAGGCAACATCCTGGTAAACCTTCTCTGCACTCTCTCTGACGCCTCCACGTCCTTCTGGTAGTGCGGCGACCAGAACTGGACGCAGTACTCCAAATGTGGCCTAACCAGCGTTCTATACAGCTGCATCATCAGACTCCAGCTTTTATACTCTATACCCCGTCCTATAAAGGCAAGCATACCATATGCCTTCTTCACCACCTTCTCCACCTGTGTCGCCACCTTCAAGGATTTGTGGACTTGCACTCCTCGCATTGAAGCAGATGCACTCCAGACCTCCAGGCCCAGTCAGGTCCTCCTCCTCCAGAGTGCTCCTCTTCTTAGCTAGCCTTGCCCTGGCCCCCAGCTCGACCCCAGCCTCAGTATTTACTGACCTCCTGTTTTGTTCCCCACCCCCCTGCCACACTAGTTCAAATCCTGCCGAAACACTCTAGCAAAACTCCCAGCCAGGATATTTGCGCCCTTCCAGTTAAGGTGTAACCCATCCTTTCTGTACAGTTGCCATCCTGACTTGAAGATTTCCCAGTTATCTATGAATTTAAAACCCTCCCTCTTGCACCAGTCCTTTAGCCACGCGTTCAACTGTAGAATCTCCCTGTTCCGAGCCTCACTTGCACTCGGCACCGGGAGCAGTCCAGAGATTGCTACCCTGGAGGTCTTTTTAGCCTAGCACCCAACTCCCTGAATTTCTCTCGTATGACCCCCCTGCTCTTCCTACCTACATCATTTCCCCCAATGTGTACAATCACATCCGTTTGACTACCTTCCTTTTTAAATATGCTTCCTACCCTCTCGGAGACATCCAGTACCCCGGCACCAGGGAGGCAGACTACCATCCTGGATTCTCGTTCAGTCCCACAGAAGCGCCTGTCCGTGCCTCTAACCATTGCGTCCCCCACAACTATCGCTCTCCTAAACCCCTTCTTTCCCTTCCGGACCCCTGAGCCTGTCTCCGTGGAGGCGATCTGGTCCTCGTGGCTTACTCCTGGAGGGTCATCCCCCTCCACAGAATCCAAAACAAGATACCTATTTTGGAGGGGGACAACCACAGGGGATCCCTCCACAGACTGCTCACTCCCTTCCCTTCTCCCATCTGTTGCCCATCCCTTTCTTTTAGTACTGCCACTGGGGTACTTTCTGGCACATCACCCTTCTGACTATTACCCCTCCTAACTGTGACCCATGTGTCTTCCTTCCGAGACCCTGGTGTCACTACCTGACTATAACTTTTATCTATTACTCGCTCATTTTCCCTAACTAAACTGAGTTCATCGAGCCTCAACTCCAGCTCCCTTACACGATCCTTCAGGAGATGCAGTTCCACACATCTGGCACAGATATGGACTTCCGGGAGGCAAGTCGTCTCCATGAACTCCCACATCCCACACCGAATGCAGTATACTGGCCTCCCACTCATACCAGCCATGTCCTTTTTAGTTTTGGGGATAAAACAAAAAGGGGGTGTAACCGAAGAAAAACAAACAAACAACCTTCCTCGCCGAAGCCCTGTGAGCCATAGCCCTTTTAGCTCTCACTCTGTCCCCTGCTCACTCCGCTGCCCGCTAACGACGCTGCCCGCTCAAGGGTGCGGCCTACTTTTAAACCCTCCAAAACCTTCCCAGGCTGCTGCTGGGCCTATTTCCTGTTTAGAAAAAAAACCCTCCGATTTTTTTCACTAATTTAACTGAAAAAATAATTAAATAAATTAGTGCACTCACAAGCTCCCTGACCCTCAGCCTGCTCCTGTGGAACAATGAGGCTGAAACCTCCAAGTTAAGCACTTTTAAACCCTCCAAAACCTTCCCAGGAAAGGAGAGTATGGAACAAATGCTAAAGCCAGAGCGTCTGACGCTGGATCCACGTGCGGTCGGCGCCTCTAACACCTTCGACCACTGGCTGAAGTGTTTCGAGGACTACCTGGCAGCCTCTGCAGCAGTCACCACGGATAACGACAGACTCCAGGTCCTCCATGCGAGGGTAAGCGACACTGTCTACCTCGCGATTCGTGCGGCCCCCACTTACCCGAGGGCCCTCGAGCTTTTGAAAAAGCGCTACACGAGACCTCCCAACGAGATCCACGCTCGTTACCTCCTCGCTACACGACGTCGGCAGTCGGGCGAAACCATGGAGGATTACGCCAATGAGCTCTTGCAGCTTGCCAGGGGCTGTGACTGCAAAGCTGTGTCGGCTGAGCAGTACATGTACGACCTCGCCCGAGATGCGTTTGTGGCAGGGGTAGGGTCTTCGTACATCCGGCTCAAGCTGTTGGAGAAGGGGAATCTCAACCTGACCCAAGCTATGGAGATGGCTGAAATGCTGGAGGCGGCGTCGAAGAGCCTGGCCCTGTATCCGGAGGACCACGTGGAGACAACGTGGCAGGAGCAGTCACAAATCCCTCCTCGCCCCACGGGCTTGCGCTCCCATATCGACCCGACGACGGCGGCAGCCCCAGGCGGCACGCGGTGCTATTTCTGCGGAGGAGCCAAGCATCCACGGCAAAAGTGTCCTGCTAAAGCGGTGGTCTGCAATCAATGCGGTAAAAAGGGGCACTACGCGAAAGTCTGCAGATTGAAGCCCAAGAACGGCAGTGCAGCCTGTGACCCTCCAGAACGGAGATCATCTCCATCGACGTCGCAGTACCCACGAGGTCCGTCCACGTGCGAGCCCAGGACGACTCCATTGTGGTTGGCGGAGTCGGAGGAGGATGACCACCAGGAGTCGCTACGCTTGGCGCCCTCAACCATGTGCGATTCATGGGGGCGGCCATTTTGGTCGACGACGACCAGGAGCAACCAGCAGGGGTCCTCAGCATCGACCTCAGCTGCCTGCAGTGATGTCCAAGGGCCAACGGTGGCGTCGATCACCCTGGACCAGGCTAAGCACCACAGGCTTGACTGTTCAATGATGAACATTAAGGTAAATGGTCGTACTGTTTATTGTCTGTTTGACAGCGGGAGCACTGAGAGCTTTATTCACCCTGAAACTGTAAAGAGGTGTGGACTCCGGGTTCTACCTGCCAAACAGACAATTTCTATGGCATCACGGTCCCGGTCTGTACCGATCCAAGGACGTTGTGTGGTAACTCTGAAAGTGCAGGGCACAATTTACGAGCGATACAGGCTCCTTGTGTTGCCGTATCTTTGCACGCCAATTCTCCTCGGACTAAACTTTATGGTCCACATGAAGAGTGTGATCCTACAGTACGGTGGGCCACTCCCTTCGCTGACAGTAGGGGACCAGCCGCAGCCTCCAAATTGTCCAAAGCGCCCTGCATGCAATCTTTCCACACTAAAGATCACCACACCCTCTTTATTTAAGAATCTGGTACCAGGCTGCAAGCCCATCGCTACTAAAAGTAGGCGTTACAGCGCTGAAGATTGGATCTTCATCAGATCTGAGGTTCAGCGGCTCCTCAAAGAAGGGATCATACAGCCCAGTGTTAGTCCGTGGAGAGCACAGGTCGTGGTGGTTAAGAGCGGGAACAAACCCCGGATGGTCATTGACTACAGTCAGACCATTAATCGATATACGCAGCTGGATGCGTATCCTCTCCCGTGCATATCTGATATGGTCAATCAGATTGCGCAGTACCGGGTGTTCTCCACCATAGACCTTAGGTCCGCCTACCACCAACTCCCCATCCGCCCAGAGGACCGACATTACGCGGCTTTTGAGGCGGATGGTCGTCTGTATCAGTTTCTTAGGGTTCCATTTGGTGTCACCAATGGGGTCTCGGTCTTCCAGCGTGCTATGGACCGAATGGTGGACCAGAACGGGCTGCGGGCTACCTTCCCGTACCTGGATAATGTCCCCATCTGCGGCCATGATCAGCAGGACCATGACACAAATCTCCAGAACTTTTTGCGCACTGCATCTCGCCTGAATCTGACCTACAACAGGGAGAAGTGTGTATTCCGTACGCGCCGGTTAGCCATCCTGGGATACGTAGTGGAAAACGGGGTCATTGGCCCTGACCCCGACCGTATGCGCCCCCTTGCTGAACTTCCTTTGCCCGCTAGCGCAAAAGCACTGAGGAGATGCCTAGGCTTCTTCTCCTAATATGCGCAGTGGGTCCCCAACTACGCGGACAAAGCCCGTCCGCTCATCAAGTCCACGACTTTTCCACTCACGCCAGAGGCCCAATTGGCCTTCAAGGCATTGAAAAGCGACATTGCGAAAGCCACGATGCACGCGGTGGATGAATCCATCCCTTTTCAGGTGGAAAGTGATGCATCTGATTTCGCCCTGGCCGCCACACTAAACCAGGCAGGCAGGCCCGTCGCGTTTTTTTCCCGCACCCTTCAAGGTCCCGAAATTCGGCATTCAGCGGTGGAAAAGGAGGCTCAGGCTATTGTGGAGGCCGTCAGACACTGGCGCCATTACCTGGCGGGAAAACGGTTCACCCTGATCACGGACCAGCGGTCCGTGGCGTTTATGTTCAATAATACGCAGAGGGGCAAGATCAAGAATGACAAGATCTTGCGGTGGAGAATTGAGCTCTCCACCTATAATTACGATATTATGTATCGTCCAGGGAAACTCAATGAGCCCTCGGATGCCCTCTCGCGCGGAACATGCGCTACTATGCAGGAGGACCGCTTGAACGCCCTCCATAATGACCTGTGCCATCCTGGGGTCACTCGGCTCTACCACTTCATCAAAGCCCGCAATCTGCCCTACTCGGTGGAGGATGTCAGGTCAGTGACAAGGAGCTGTCGGATTTGCGCGGAATCAAACCGCACTTTTACCGACCTGACCGGGCACATTTGGTCAAGGCCACTCGCCCCTTCGAGAGGCTGAGTGTGGATTTTAAGGGCCCCCTTCCCTCAACAGACCGGAACGTGTACTTTCTTAACATCATAGACGAGTACTCCCGGTTCCCGTTTGTTGTCCCCTGTGCGGACACGTCGACTGCCACGGTGATCAAGGCATTCCGTGATCTTTTTACCCTGTTCGGGTACCCCAGCTATATCCATAGCGACAGGGGCTCGTCGTTCATGAGTAACGACTTGAGGCAATTCCTGCTCTAATACGGGATTGCCTCTAGTAGAACCACGAGTTACAACCCTAGGGGCAATGGACAGGTGGAGAGAGAGAATGCTACAGTCTGGAAGGCTGTCCTATTGGCGCTGAAGTCCAAAGGCCTTCCAGTCTCCCATTGGCAGGAGGTCCTCCCAAATGCGCTTCACTCCATTCGCTCCCTCCTGTGTACGGCAACCAATGCTACTCCCCACGAGAGGATGTTCTCATTCCCTCAGAAGTCGTCCTCGGCGATATCTTTACCAGCCTGGTTGACGTACCCAGGACCCGTCCTTCTGCGGCGACATGTAAGGGCCCGCAAGTCCGACCCCTTGGTCGAACCGGTCCACCTCCTCCACGCCAACCCTCAGTATGCCTATGTGGCATATCCTGACGGGCGAGAGGACACAGTCTCGATCCGAGACCTGGCGCCCGCAGGGGACGTAGCAACTCCTGTCGCTCCCATACCCCCAGTCACGAATCCCCTATCTCTTATTTCTCCCCCGGACGTGGCGCGGTCAGCACCGGGACCAGTGCATAACAGTTATACTCCACTGTACAGCTTGCCTGAGACTCGGAGATCGGCGCCATCGCAGAAGGTACCGGGATCCCCTGCACTACCGCTTCATCAGGGTCAACCAGCCCGTGAGTCCTCGAAAGGACAGCCGGACGCTGTTTTGGAGAGAACGCCACCGCAAGCACCTGCTCCGGTGTCACAGCCGGTATTGAGGAGGTCACAACGACGGTGCGGTCCTCCAGACCGTCTGGACTTGTAGATTGTTGATTTTTTATATATATATATATATAGTCTGTTTTCGCACCCCGCCGGCCTTTGTTCTCAAAGGAGGGGTGAATGTGGTGAACCATCGTTGGTTACCACTGTGGGGTTATTCTAATGTTGTTGTTGGGCGAGGGTGTTTACACTGTGGGATTAATATACCTGTGGTGGTTGCTGTTGTGGCACATCCCAGTCGGGCCCCGCCTCCTGGGAGAGGTATAAGACCCTCTGCTCGGGCGGGACCCCTCCAGTCTGGATGGTGTACTCGTGTTCAAATAGTTCCATTGTTAGACAATAAAAGCCTTCAATTACCGAAGCCTTGTGTCTTGTGCTCGATTGTCGTGCATCACAGATGAAGACTTTTATTCCTTATCGGCACACGAGGTCAGCCAGGCAGAGTGAGCCAAAGACTTTGTAGTAATTGCAGGCTTTCTCCACATCCAGGATGCCATTGACTGCACTCAGGTGGCCATCAAGGTGCCTGTAGGTGAGCTGGGAGCCTTCATGAATCGGAATGGGTTCCACTCAACAAATGTGTAAATGTCTGCGATCACAAGGCACAGAACTTGCAAATCTGTGCCCAGTGCCCTGGCAGTTCACATGATGCCGACATCGTGTGGCACTCACAGGTGCCAAAGCTGTTTGTTACTCCTCGTTTGGATGGATGGTTCCTGGGTGACAAGGGCTAACCCCTGCAAAGAAGACTCATGACCCCACTCCACTACCAAGAACCGAGGCGGAGAAGTGATATGACAGGAGTCATGCCTCCACAAGGGCGGTGCTAGAGAGCACCATTGCGCTATGGGGATATAGTTCAGATACATAGACCAGTCAGGCGGAGCACTGCATTATCCTCCAGAGTGCCTGTTTCTTATAGTTGTTGTGCGCTGTGCTCTGTACAGTCTGCCTCTGGAAAGGAGGGACCCGCTGGCGGTTTAGGATTGGTGGGGCACGGTGGCACAGTGGTTAGCACTGCTGCCTCACAGCACCAGGGACCCAGGTTCAATTCCGGCCTTGGGTGTGGAGTTTGCATGTTCTCCCTGTGTCTGCGTGGGTTTCCTCCGGGTGTTCCAGTTTCCTCCCACAGTCCAAAGATATGCAGGTTAGGTGGATTGGCCATGCTAAATTGTCCCTTAGTGTCAGGGGGTTTAGCATGGTAAATACATGGGGTTACGGGGCTAGGGCCGGGCTGGGATTGTTGTCGGTGCAGGCTCAATGGACTGAATGGCCTCCTTCTGCACTGTGGAGATTCTATGATCAAGAGACAGCTTCAGACACCATGGAGGATGAATCTACTGATGAGTTTGATGAGGAGATCAGAGAGACACAGGGTGTGGATGTACTGGCAGATGTCAGGAACTTTCAAGGAGGCGGGGACAGCAGGGAGGCCCTGATAATGCGCACCTTCAGCTCGGCAACTGTGGCATCAATTCCAGTTCTTGCCAAGTGTGCTATCTCCATCCAAAACATTTGTGATGCTCAAACTCAAAACTCCAAAATTCAACCACAAACTTGGCAATAATGTTCAAAGCCTCTGCTTCCCCCCTACACCTGTAAGAAACATCACACATACTCAGGCCATTACAACAACATTAATGTTTATATAATGTTCAAAGAAATAAAAATAAACCTAATAATTTCTGATGTGAATGATCTCACTATCAATAGAATAGAAAGATGAACTGAAATAAAGTCACCCATATGAAGGCCCTGTTGTGCTAAAGGTGCTTTAAATGTGGCAGATTCTGCCTCTTGGCTGCCACCGTTACTGGCAGCGGTTTTATTTTATTTATTAGTGTCACAAGTAGGCTTACATTAACACTGCAATGAAGTCACTGTGAAATTCCCCTAGTCGCCACACTCCAGCACCTGTTGAGGTACACTGAGGGAGAATTTAACATGGCCAACACACCTAACCAGCACATCTTTCGGACTGTGGGAGGAAACTGGAGCACCCGGAAGAAACCCACACAGACACGGGGAGAACGGGCAGACTCCGCACAGACAGTGACCCAAACTGCGAATTGAACCCGACTCCCTGGTGCTGTGAGGCAACAGTGCTAACCACTGTGCCACCATGCTGCCGTTTTGGATGCAGCCTCCTGACTCTGCTGTTTTGTTGGCCCTGATGACGTTGGTGGTCATCCTCTGGCTGGCGGGGTCTGAGTGGTGATCCACCTGGGGGCATGGGTCCAGCGACATGGCTGCGTGTTCCTCAGTCAATGTGACCTCCTCTGATGCAATGGTCACTGGCAGAGGAGCAGAGGAGCTTCTGCCCTTCTCCAAAGCACCCTGAGAGGAACCTGCAGAGGTGGCATTCAGCATGTCTGCCAGTGTGAGGTGTATTTGAACCCCCCTGTTCACCATTGATGGACAGGAGGTGTTATAAATTATTATAAATTAATTAGCAATAATTAACAGATATTGGAGATGGCAGGGCACCTGATGTGATTGCAGGATGTGGGACCTTCTGAATTCTGGTGTGATCCAGGGCAAACACATCTGCGGTAAGTGTTTGCGGCTGCAGGAATTTTGGCTCAGAATTATTGAGCTGGAGTCTGAGTTTTAGACACTGCAGATGAATTGAACAGGTATTTTAAAGTTTATTAATGAGTGTCATAAGTAGGTGTACAGTAACACTGCAACAAAGTTACTGTGAAAATCCCCTAGTCCCACACTCTGGCACCTGTTCGGGTACACTGAGGGAGAACTTAGTATGGCCAATGCGCCAAAACCAGCACATCTTTTGGACTGTAGGAGTGATGTGGAGATGCCGATGTTGGACTGTGGTGGACAAGATGAGAGGTCACTCGACACCGGGTTATAGTCCAACAGGTTTATTTGAAATCACAAGCTTTCGGAGCGCTACTCCTTTGAAAGTAAAGTACTGGACTTGGGAGGAAATCGGAGCTCCCATAGGAAACCCAAGCAGACATGGGGAGAATGTGCAGACTCCACACAGACAGTGACCAAGGCTAGGAATCAAACCTGGGTCACTGGCACTGTGAGGCAGCAGTGCTAACCACTGTGTCACTGTGCCGCCCAGTCTTCACTAGAGGATAGAGGTAACATCCCAGAACCAACTATAAATTAGAAAATGGAAAGAACAGAGAACCCAGGGAAAATTACAGTCACCAGAGAAGTTGTACTGAGTAAATTGTTGGATCTGTGGCTGACAAATGTCCCAATCCTGATGGACTTCATCCCAGGGTTTTAAAATAAGTGCCTGGTGAGATAGATGACACAGAGATTTTAATTTTCCAAAACTCCCCTAGATTCAGGAAGGTTCCATTAGATTGAAAAATGTAACTCCACTATTAAAAAAGGGAAGGAGACAGAAAGCGAGAAAGTATAGGTCAGTTCATTTAACATCTGCCTTAGGGAAAATGTTAAAAGCTATTACAGAAGCTATAGTAGGGCACTTGGATAAGTCCAAGATAATCAGTCAGTGTCAATATGATTTTGTGAAATGGAAATTATGATTAACCAACTTATTGGAGTTCTTAAAGAAAGTAACATGCGCTAAGGGTAAAGGGGAACTGGTGGATGTACTGTACTTAGATTTCCAGAAAGCATTTGATAAAGTGCCACATGAAAGGTTATTGTGGAAAATAAAAGCTTGTTATAGGGTGTGTAAAATATTGGCATGGATGGAAGATTGGCTGACTAACAGGGAGCAGAAAGTAGGCATTACTGGCTCTTTTTCAGGTTGGCAAGATGGAATGACTGGTGTGCTATTTGGTTTAGCGCTGGGGAACTCAACTGTTTAAAATTTATATCAATTATTTGGATGAAGGGACGGATGGGATGGTTGCCAAATTTGCTGATGACACAAAGATAAGAGGAAAGTAAAATGTGAAGTAGGCATAGAGAGGCTACAAAAATATATGGTTGGTTAAGTAAGTGGACAAAGATCCGGCAAATGGAGTAGAATGTGGGAAAATGTGAACTTGTCCATTTTGACAGGAGGAAGAAAAGAGTAGCATATTATCTAATTAGTGAGGGACTGTGGAGCTCTGAGTTGCAGAGGGTCTGGATGTTTTGGTTCATGAATTGCAAAAGGCTAGCATGCAGGTACAGCAAGAAATTAGGAAAGCTAATAGAATGTTATCATTCATTGTGAAGGGAATTGATGACAAAAGTAGGGAGGCTATGCTTCAATTGCACAGGACACTAGTGCAACCATATCTGGAGTACTATGCACAATATTGGTCACCTTATTTAAGGAAAGATAAATGCATTGGAAGCAGTACACAGAAGGGCTACGAGATGAATACCTGAAATGATCATGTTGTCTTATGAGGAAAAGTTGGGCAGGGTAGGCTTGTGTCATTGGAGTTTAGAAGAATAAGAGGCAACCTGATTAAAATATGTAAGATCCTGAGGGGTCTTAACAGCGTGGATGTGAAGAGAATGTTTTGTCTTGTTGGAGAATTTAGAATTCAGTGTCCCTGTTTAAAAATACTGGGTCGCCCAGTTAAAATGGAGATCATACAATCATAGAATTCCTACAGTGCAGAAGGAGGCCATTCAGCCCATCGAGTCTGCACCAATATCTTAACCAGACCCTTCCGGTGCCCTCATGAATTTTACCCTACTAATCCCCTAATCTACACACTGAGGGGGAATTTAGCATGGCCAATCCACCTAACCTGCACATCTTTGGACTGTGCGAGGAAACCGGAGGACCTGGAGGAAACACACAGACACAGGGAGAACGTGTAAACTCCACACAGACAGTGACCCAAGGCTCGAATCGAACCTGGAACCCTGGCATTGTGAGGCAACAGTGCTAACCACTTGCCACCATGCTGCCCAAAAAAATGAGGTGAGGTAAAAATGAGAGGATCAAGAGTCTTTGGAATGCTCTTGCTGTAAGCGCGCTGGAAGCCGGGTCTTTGAACATTTTTAAGGCAGGAGGTGGATAAATACTTGACATTAATGGGTTGATAGGTTATCGGGGGTAGGAGAGATTTAGATTTGATGTTACTATCAGATCAGCCATGATCTCATTAAATGGCAGAGCGGGCGCGAGGGAGTGAATGGCCTACACGGGGTCCTGGTTCACACATTCATATAAAGGAATCAGCTGATCCAAGTTGGTTAATTGACTATTAAATGCCCATTGGAAGCTTTAATTCCATGCAAATTTGGTTGGTCAGTTCTACTATTGCAGTAGAAATGAAAAATGTTGGAATTGCCCAGTGGATTTATCTTACAAAACAGAAATAAAAACAGGTTAGTGTTTCAAGTGGGACCATTCATTGGAATCGTTTTTTCACAGCCTTGGATTTTGTGGAGAATTGCTTCCTTGTTGTTATAATGGCTGGAAGGCAACTTTTACTTCTAGTCAAAAGTGTCAGCTGGTGATTGCTGTTTCTCCTTTTATCTTGTGTAGGAGCAACCATGGTACTTTTTGATTTCATTAATAATGAATGAACATGTTGAACAGCAGACAGCAGCCATTATACAAGGATTCTCCTAGCTCTTTGATAAATTTCTTCTTTGACTCACACGGATGCCTGATGACACAACTTTCAAAAAGCAAGCCATATATGACTGTCATCCTAAAGAACACAAATACCATTAAAATCCTGCAGTCAAAGTCAATGCATTTTGAATAAATTGCTACCCTTGTCATACCTAATTACATGGTGCATAAGCTACCAATAGGCTTATTACATTAATACCTTTACAGCCAGCTAAGCTCAGCGTAAACATCACATTCACCAGTCAGAATTAAACAGCTGCTGAAAATATGCACATTCCCCAGTTTGACTTGAACATAAACCGCTCCATTGCCGCAAAAAGCTATGCTAATTCCGCATCTTTATTCTAACAATATTTACCTATCGCAGTTTGCCAAATAAACCAGTAATTTGTTTAGGTAGTGAGTGTTAGGCTAACTGTGATTGAGTTACACTCTCTTGAAGAAACTGCTGATTTCAAATTCCATTGTGCTGAATGCGGAGTTTCAGAGACAACCAAAACTTTCCCACGTGGGAGGGAAATCAAGCTGTCGTGGTGAATATCCTCTCACAACAAAGAAGTATGTTTTACTTAATTTAAAAAAAAATGTAATTTTAATTAAGCAATCTTGTTGCATTTTGGAGTTATTTTAATTCCCGAATCTGCCTTCCAGGCATGGTTTCTGACTCTCACAATAAGCAGCCATGTGTCTATCTCGTGCGTTTTTTGAATGACTCAGATAAATATTGGAATTAAGAATACTTAAAGGGGTTTAAACAGTGCTATCATTTCTTTTGCCAGTACACAGACTTAAAATTGTGAACATAATTATCAACTAACAGCATGAGATGGAACAATGTCTATTTGTATCTATTTAAATATAAAGTAAGGCTGCCTCTATCAGCAATTTGATATCCATCTTAATCAGCTCCAAATTACTTCTCTTAAATTCCATCCAATAAAACCCAGCAAGGCCACTGGCCACTGAACAAAAATAGATCAGTTTGGAACATACTGAAGACTGAGGTGCACGTAAATCCTTGAATAGTTGAAATCACAGAAGGAAACATTTTGCAATTTTATTTTAGGATCTGCGCTGTAACTTCTGGGCACCTTGTCTTCTGTAGCACTGCTGCCTCACAGTGCCAGGGACCCGGGTTCAATCCTGATCTTGGGTCACTGTCTGTGCGGAGTCTGCACGTTCTCCCTGTGTCTGCGTGGGTTTCCTCCGATTGCTCCCGTTTCCTCCCACACTCCAAAGATGTTAGGTGCACTGGTCATGCTAAATTGTCCCTTCGTGTCGGGAGGGGGGAGGAGGGATTAGCCGGGTAAAGGGGGATAGGGCCCGGGTGGGATTGTTGCCGGTGCAGGCTCAATGGGCCAAACGGCCTCCTTCTGCACTATAGGGATTGTTTGATTCTATGATTAGATGGTGAAGAACACTGGTAATGAGGTGCTGTTGACTGACCATTTATCCACAATTAGAATCCCAATTATTGTCTTGTTTGATGAAACACTGAAGAAACTCGCTGCCATTGTCATGGGATACACACTGGTACCTACAATTCCCTATATGTTACATTGTAGTTTCATGAATGACACAATGGGAGATTCACACAGGGATTAAAAATAAACCTTCAGGGCCACTAATAATTCAAATAGAGCTGGAGGTTGCATGGCTTCTGGAAAGCCTATTTCAGTTATTTTGATCAAAATATCATTGTGTTCTTTTTAAAAGTGAAAGTTGAAAGTTTGTGGATCACCCTGTTATAAAAAAGACCAAAAAAGACTTGTCAGTGCTCGAATATTGGAATCAAATTGCCAGGCCATATTAGGTGTGACGGGGTACATTATCAATTCCGCTACAAACTTATATGATTTCTAAGCTGGATGAATCCTACTCTTGATCTTAAACTTATTCACTTCTTTTTAGATGTGGGATCCAAGAATTTATCACAAAGTCTCCGAGAGTCAACCTGTCTTCAAGGATCATTTATCGGCACTTTGTTTCTTTCAGCGTCCTTTAATAAGGCTAGAAAAAGTCTTTCTGAATCTTGAAACCTTATTGCCACCATGTAACTAGGAAGCTTCATTCAGTGGAGTAAAAGATTTTGAAGAGGAGATAAAACATTGCTCTGTTAAGAACAAGGATCTACTGAACCTTTTTTGACTTGAGAAGACAATGCCTGAAATAAGGGATTAGACTTCCCCAGGCACCCCTGCTACAAATGGAACAGTTGGGTGACTTCTTAAAATGGCTGGCAAAAAGGATTTTCAGACAGCTCTCCCTTCTGGCCCCTGTCTGCTTTCCTGAGTTACGATCAACTCCAAATCTTCTCAGCATGACACAGAATCATCAATTGATTCACATGTCAGAAGGACCCAATTTTCCAATGTTAAGACCCGGGCCAGAAACTCCAAGGTGTTTTATGAAGTTAGCCTAGATCCTAAGTTTTACATTTGATTTTGGTGAGCATAAGGTGTTCCACTCCATGTATGATTTAAGTGACCCACTAGGTAGCTTTTATCAAACAAAGTTTATTGAAGAACACAGTTAAAATATAACAAAAAGAAGTTAGCATAACTTTTACCAATTACAAGACTTAAACATAACGTAGCATAGTCCTCACAGCTAGCTATCTCTGTTGTTCCAAGTTAAACACCATCCCACAGACTTACACCCCTCTTCAGACTTGACACAGAAACAAATATGCTCACGTGATGCTGGATTTGCAGCTTTTAAACACCTGGAGGGCGATTCTCCCAAAAGTGCTGAATTGGCGGAAAAACTATTCTAGATCGCGACAGTTCCCACAGTTCAGCTTCTCACCTGAATCTCCGCACTCTGTGCACTGAAGAGGCCCAGTCATGAATCTCATTAAAAACCCAGGGGGGCAGGGCCCATTCGCGCCGGAGTTTGATAGTTCTGGAGCTATGCGCATGCACAGTGGCCCCAAACTGTCAAACTCCCATTTGCTGGCCAGCCCTGGACCCCCACAATGCTTCCCCTCCAGCACCCCCCCCCCCCCCCCCCCCCCCACAGCCCGATTGCCATCCCCACAACAATTCCCGGGCCAGCCCTGACCCCCCCGTCCCGGAGCGCCCCGGTGCCCAGGCCCCACCCCCCAGCAGTGGTGATCCCCCCACCCCCTCACCCCAGCAGACCCCCCTCCCCCTGCTGACACCCACCCCCACCGAGGTCAGACCCCTACGGAGGCAGCCCCTCCGGCAGACCACTCCCCCAGCCCGCCCCAATCGCTAGCCTCTCTCTATCCCAGACCGATCCCAATGCAGAGTGGCAGCGGAACCTGCCACCCTCACCAATCGCACCTAGGCCCTGCCCACAATAGGCCCCACCCCCTTGGCACTACCCAATGCCCGGTGGGCAGTGCCAACGTATCCCCTGGGCATGGGCACTTTGCTCCTTGGGCAGTGCCGGGGGCACAGGCGGGCACTGCCAGGGTGCCCATGCCAAGGGGGCACTAACCCCCTGCCTCCCAACCCCCTGTGGGCTCCAATTGCCCCCCTTCATTCCGGCAGGGTCTCCTGCTAGCTCCTCGAATGTGGGGAGCTAGTCTGGACCCTGCTGCTATGAAGCACTCCTGGCGGGGTGGGAGATTCGATCAGAACCTGAAAGGTCCCGATAATACACAAATCTACATATTTAAAATAGATTTTAAAAAGATTTAAATGACTTACCTGCCTTCCCGCCGGTTTCCAGCGTGGTCTGACCAGCGACTGCTCGCCGACTCTGGGAGATGCGCATGCATTCCCCGCGCATACGCAAATCCCTCTTCAAGGCCGCAGATCCACGTCTTCCATCCGGAGCCGCCAGAAAAGTGGCAGGCGCGGATGGGAAAATCAAGGCCCTGGTGTGAAATTGGTGCTCTGAATGTTGGATTATATCTCTGAGGTTTCCCAGTCCTGGAACTTTCAAACAGCCTCTGGAGCAAGAAGGAGAGAGAGACACTGCCTTCTTCCACCAGGTCCTGGCAGCAACTGAGAAATGAAACCCATGAAACCTGGACTTTTCTCTGAAGCATAGCTGTCCCTCGCCACATGACGTAAACTGTCAATCAATCGCAATCAAGCTCCACTCAGCAATCCCCAAAGGACCATTAAAACCACAGAATACTGGATTAGGCCAGATTAAAATCAACATGATATCAATTACACTGCCTCAACAGCAATAAAGGACACAGGCACCAGACATCATGGTGCTGATAAGTTGCCAAGCACTGCAGAAACACCCCGCAGAGAAACATAATTAAAATATATTTCTTAAAGGCACAGTATCATCACATCAATTTGGAACCAATTGTAGAACGCTGGCTGGGATTTTACTGCGATGGTAGGTCAGGCCAAATACAGATCCCAAGCCTGTGCCAGCAGGCAGCGAGATTGCGATGGCAATCTTCCTGGCGACAGCCTCATAATTAGCCACCACCAGGACTGCCATTTAATTGAGGATAGCTGGCTGGCACACCATAGTTTGAGCCCAATCAGAGGGCTAACAGCTCCTCAGCCTCTGGATCGCCGCCACCAGGACAGATGGTCACTGATGAGGTTGTAAGCAGAATGAGAAGGTGCCTCCATTTTCACAGAGGTTAATGGAAAACCTTTTTCCCAGCGTTTGGAAGTCTAACCCCTCAGCAGTGGGACTGTGAGGGTGACCACTGTAGCCTGGGGCTCCCTCCTTGGGCCACAGGAGCCTCTGAATGACAATGGCCCTGCCTTTGAAGCCACTGGAAGGCTCCCTTCTCTGCACTTGGTGACTCGCTGCATGGTAGGTGACCACTCCACTGCTGGAAAAATGCCAGTGGCTTAGGAAAATGGCCCTTAACTCAGCCTTTAATTTCTTAACTTGGCCGCTTGCCTCGATGGAAGGGGACAAAGCAGGTTGCCATTCCCGCTACTTGTAAAATGGCTCAGTGAGGCTAAATCAATTAATTGCTCTGACATAGCTTTGCTGCATTTTACTGCTGCCACTGATCTGCATCTGTTTTTGTGTTGGAATGGAGTTATCCTGAGCAAAGTTATTGAATGAAATACTGGTACCAACCAACAAGGTAGAAAATTGTCCAGTTATAGCCTTTCCACAAAAAGCAGTACAAACCTAGTATGGCCAGTTACCACCACAATTCTGTCCTTAATCGTCAACAAAGTGATGGAAGATGTCATGAATAATGCTAAGAAATGGCATCTCACCCACACTCTGCTCACCAGTGATGAGTTTGGACCTGCCAAGAGCACTTGGCTCTAAACTTGATTACACCCTTGGTTTAAACATGGACAAAGACCTGAATTCCAGAAGCGAGGTATTGAGTTGACATCAAGGCAACATTTGGCTGATTGCAGATTTAAGGGGGCCCTCGTGGGTAGCACGGTGGCACACTGGTTAGCACTGTTGCCTCACAGCACCAGGGACCTGTGTTCAATTCCCAGATTGGGTCACTGTCTGTGCGGAGTCTACACATTCTCCCCGTGTCTGTATGGATTTCCTCCGGGTGCTCTGGTTTCCTCCCTTAGTCCGAAAGACGTGCTGGTTAGGTGTATTGGCCATGCTAAATTCTCCCTCAGTGTGCCCGAACAGGTGCCGGAGTGTGATGACTAGGGGATATTCACTTGACACTAATAAAACTGAATCTTTATAGTGGAGTTCAATGGGAATCATGAGGAAAACTCTACAATGGCTGAACTCTTATCTTGCACAAATGAAGATGATTGTGGTTGTCAGAAGTCAATCATCTCAGCCTCAGGATTTCACTGCAAGAGTTCCTCAGGGTAGTGTCCGAGGCCCAACCCGCTTCCGCTGCTTCATCAGTGACCTTCCTTCCATCATAAGGTCAGACGTGGGGATGTTTGTACAATGTTCAGCACCATTCACAATTCCTCAGGTAACGAGACAGTCCATGCCCATATGCAGCAAGACCTGGACACCATTCAAGGCTTGGACCGATAAGTGGCAAGTAAAAGTGTTCAGTGCCAGCAACCCTCGACCCTGAAACACCACAGCAATGGGTGGGGAGGAGCATCTATCAGGTGGATCTTCCAGATTAAGTGTAATCAAACAGGTCAATCATCCAGCCTCAGAGTGTTCCTGGAGATCCATCTTCATTCTTCAGGAGGTCCATGTTCATTCTTCAATGGTGGGTCAGTGAGGTTGCATGCCCTTTCAATACGGCACCCACATGTGACAGCAGGACACGTACAATCAAGCACGCCGCACCACAGAATATGGTGCTAAACGTCCAAACACATTATTAATGAGGTCAGGGCAGGAAGATATGCTGTGGCTTCCCGTCAGCCTCCATAGCGGGAAGTGTGTCCCATCCCCACCCCAAAGAGGACTATGTCACAGATAGCAGAATGTGTCTATTTGGGAGGGTGTTTTCTGCCCAAGTTTTCCTTCAGGTTTAATCATTATTATGGAGTTGGAGATACTCGATTTGTGTCCAGAGCAGTTTCATAGAGATATGTGGCAAGTTGAGGGTCTCGAAGGTCTCTATGGGTGGGGAGGTCCAAGTTGTTGCTGATATGAGTAACTTCTCTGCGTGCTGCCGTGTCCCATTGAATGGGAGGTATTTGAGAGGACTGGTAACCACTAAACAGGAGTTCACCTCAAGAATTTCAGAGATTATCCTCATTACTGAGTGAAAATTTGTGTCCGTGTGTTTATTGTGATTACTTAAAGCCATACACAGTTGTTAGCACTGCTGCCTCACAGCGCCAGGAACCCGGGTTCGATTCCCGGCTTGGGTCACTGTCTGTGTGAAGTTTGCACGTTCTTCCCGTGTCTGCGTGGGTTTCCACCGGGTGCTCCAGTTTCCTCCCACAGTCTGAAAGATGTGCTGGTTAGGTGCATTGACCCGAACAGGCGCCGTAGTGTGGCGACTAGAGGAATTCCACAGTAACTTCATTGCAGTGTCAATGTAAGCCTTACTTGTGAGTGGGCGAGGATCTGGCAGATGCAGTATAACGTTGACAAGTGTGAGGTTATGCACTTTGGAAGGAATAATAGTAAAATGGACTATTGTTTAAATGGTGAAAAATTACAACATGCTACTGTGCAGAGGGACCTTGGGGTCCTTGTGCATGAATGGCAAAAACTCAGTTTGCAGGTGCAGCAGGTGATCAAGAAGGTAAATGGAATGTTGGCCTTTATCGCGAAGGGGATGGAGTATAAAAGCAGGGAGGTCTTGCTGCAATTGTACAAGGTACTGGTGAGGCCGCAACTGGAGTACTGTGTGCAATTTTGGTCCCCTTATTTGCGGAAGGATGCATTGGCCTTGGAGGGAGTACAGAGAAGGTTCACCAGGTTGATACTGGAGGTGAGGGGGTTAGCTTATGAGGAGAGATTGAGTAGATTGGGCCTGTACTCATTGGAGTTTAGAAGGCTGAGGGGAGATCTTATAGAGACATATAAGATAATGAAGGGGCGAGACAGGGTAGAGGCAGAGAGATTCTTTCCACTTAGAAAGGAAACAAGAACTAGAGGACACAACCTCAAAATAAGGGGGAGTCAGTTTAGAACAGAGTTGAGGAGGAACTTCTTCTCTCAGAGGGTAGTGAATCTCTAGAATTCTCAGCCCATTGAAGCAGTGGAGGCTACCTCGTTAAATATGTTTAAGTCACAGGTAGATAGATTTCTGATCAATGAGGGAATTAAGGGTTATGGGGAACGGGCGGGTAAGTGGAACTAAACCACTACCAGATCAGCCATGATCTTATTGAATGGCGGGGCAGGCTCGAGGGGCTAGATGGCCTACTTCTGCTCCTATTTCTTATGTTTCTTATGCTTGTGACTAATACATAAACTTTAAAAACTTTAAATTTTACAGGTATACAGTACTTATCTGTCTTGAAGACCAGGGCTATGGCATCAATATAAAGGATGGTGTTTTCGGCATCCCCAGCTGATGCCAGTGACCTTTGTAGATGACATTAACTTGTGTCTTCTTCTTTTCGGAGGTCTTTCAGGGTTGGTAATGGAAAGGTCAGGAGTGGTTACGGGTCTCTCCAAGATAAGAGGGAGTTGAGTCTTGTCACACTTCTTCACAGCAGGTGACATTTAGGGTGTAGTGTGCCCTGCAACTTTCAAGGTGAAATGCAGAGACGGTGGACGTGACTGGGCTGCTAAGTGAAATTCCCTCCTCAACAGCACTGTGGGTGTACCTACACCACATGGACTGCAGCAGTTCAAGCAGGCAGCTCACCTTCATCTTCTCAAGGGCAACTAAGGATTGGCAATAAATTCTAGCCTAGCAGCGATGCCCACATCTCATTAATGAATCAAATAAAGTAACACTCATGCCACCCAAATGGCAGGTAATGATCATGTCTAATAAGGGAGTCTAGCCACCTCAGTTTGACAATCACTGACATTCCCATAATTGAATGTACCTCTATCAACATTCTGGGGCTTATCAATGCCCAAAAATATAACTGGGCCAGCCAGCACTATGGATGGAATTTTACCAGGTCACCCCGCCCATTGATGGGTGGAACAAGCTGGTAACATTGCGCGAGAGCCAAGAAATCAGGATCACAACCGATTTCTCGGCTCTCGGAATTTTATGAGAACTGGATTTCCGGCAAGGTCATCCCCCCCCCCCCCCCCCCCCGCCGGAAATGGGAGAAAAGCTGAATAATTTATTTAAATATATTTTAAAAGGTTATTTCCATGTGTTTAGTGAACTTGCTGCTCAATCATCCGGGTTCACTCGCCTTTATGGCCTCACCGGGAGAGGTTCCCTCGGACAAGGAAAACACCTGCTCCTCATGAACGGGAAACAGACGTGTTGGCCTCACCGGTGGAACCGCAGGCCACTGAAGCCCCTGGGGAAGCCAAGGGGAAGTGGGGGGTGACCCTTAGGTTGTGCCAGCCTGGCACCTTGGGCACTGCCAGTCTGGCATGTGGGCAATGCCCAGTAGGCAACATGGCACTGCCCACTGAGCAGTGCCGGGGGGGGCATCTGGGGCAGTGCCTTTGGGGGTGGGGCCCATGAGGCAGGCCTATGGGGCGGGGCCTGAAGGGGCCGTGCATGAAGGGGCAGGGCATGAAGAGGCGGAGCATGAAGAGAGAGGCCCGATCGGAGAGTTTGGGAGGCCACTGCTCACTCTACAGATGTGATCCGATTGGGGGAGGGGGGCCCGATCAGTCTGGGTGGCAGGGGAAGCAGCAGGGGCTCGATGTCTGTACATTGTGGGGCTTGCAATTGGCCATAGGCCCCCATAATTGCAAGGCAGGGGGTTGGTTCAGGTTGGCTCCAGCAGCAGGGGCCTGACAACTCGGTCTCTGTCTGTCAGACCCCTGCTGCTGAAATTACACATGTGCAGCATCAGAAGTCTACAGATGCGCAGTAGCTCCCTCTACAGGCTGGCTGGTGAATAAAGCCCAGCCCACTGCCTGCAGCAGCGAGAAACAGACAGCACCATTTTTTCAATGGCTAAGTGCATAAGATTGGGCGTGAAAACTCACCCAAAAAACGGATCAGGAACTCTCCAATTTTCACGCTAGCTGGACACTTAAAATCATTCTTGTAAAATTCCGCCCTATGGACTTTAAAGGTAGAGTCCAGAGGCTAGGAATTCTGCAATGAGTAACTCATTCCCTACCTCCCAGAGTCTGCTCGCCCAATGGACCAATTCAGGAGTGTGGCAGAATACTTTTCACTTGCCTGGATGAGTTAATCTTTCACAATACTCAAGAAACTGGGAAAAAGCAGCTTAAACATTGGCTCCCTCCATCACCAGCTGTCTTGTTTACCAGATATAAAATGCACTGCAGCAACTCAGCAGAACTTCTTCAACAGCACCTTCCAAACACATAACCTCTGCCATCTAAAGGAACAGCATGGTAACACCACCACCTGCAAATTGGCTTAAAGGGGCATCATCCTGATTTGAAAATATATAGGTTTGCTCCTTCACTGTCACTAGGCAAAAATCTTGTCTAAGTGTGCCTTGTGTAGGTACACCTACACAACACAGATTGCAGCAATTCAAGAAGATTGCTTTTCAAGGCACTCAGGGATGGGTAAAAAATATTGGCCTTGCCGATAATGTCCACATCTCAAGAATAAATAGAAAAAAGTTTGGCCAATCTAATACATGAGTAAATAGAAGAAGTAGCTCCATCATTGTCCGTTTCTCCTTTTGCAATCATTTTTCCTTTGCTAATATTTTAAATAAAGTTGTGTCACCTTGTGTTGACTTGGGAAAGATGGAAAAAAAGCAGCAAAAATGCATGGAAGGCGCAGAGAAGCCTCAGATGGAAAGAAAATGAAATCATGTGGAGGTCTGATAGTTTATTTGCAGAATATTTAGAGTGTGGAGTGAGTCCATTTGGCCCATCAAGTCTGTACTGGTTCTCTGAAAGAGCATTCTACTGAGTTTAACTGATAATACCAAACTCCTGTTTGATTTCATTTTTGAAAGTTCCCATCACTTGGTGTCAGCACCAACGTTACGGAAAGTATCAGGCACAATTTATTTTCTTCACTGACAACTTAATGATGTAAGTTACATCAAAAAGCATCATTAAAACACAACATCATTGCTTCCTGGAGCATATGCACCTGCTGAGGCCCTCTTGGCTCGGTAGTCGAATGCAAACCTTTTCTCCTTGTTCTCATTTCATCATTGTCTCATTTTTGTATCTCCTGCCAAGACCTTCTGTTGGTTCGGCGAGCTACCTTGCTGCCTTCTCCTCAGCCAACTTCCAAGCATGTGGATTGTACAATAAGCACCATCTGCAGCTCTATGGAGCATGCCTTTTGCGCTTTCTGTGCTATTATGCTGCGATTGTCTAATTAGTGCATCTGGATTATTGCCCATTTGATGTGTTGTAGACATCAGGAGACTCATTTTCTGCTAGTTATAGTGCTCAATCGTTGGAGGTCTCGTCGAGTGGCTTAACTCCCCGATTCTGCCAGTCACGTGCTTGCTCGGGCAGCAGCTGAACACGCTGAAGAGCAAATAGCTGTGAAACGTCACCTCCATTAACTCCAGCCCTCTCTGTTAGCACACTGCTTTTGAAGTTGTGTAATGGCTTAAGAATCTGTGCAGGGAAGACAGATTATCTAATGCAGTGCTGTTTCAGGTACCGTGGCACTCTGAACAGGAGAAATACAAATATAATCAGTAAGATCTTAGAGTTACACGAATTGGGGTTAACATTGTGTGAATTATGAAGATTGCTTCAACAAAAGAGCTGTTAAATATGTTTTGCTGCTTGTTAATAGGAGTATTTAACCTCTCCAGACATGATGGGAATGTTTACTACTTTTCTCTCCTTTCCAGCACGTAATTTGAGGCCTGAACCTTTTGTTTGGTTCCAAGTAGGTGATCTTGATTCTTTGACCATTTAAATAACCAAATGAAAGACCCAAGGCAGAATACCACCCCCACCCACCACCACCAACCCACCACCCCCATCAACCCCCAATTCTCCATAACCATTCCACCACCTCACAACCCCCCACACCAACCCCCAATCTCCCCCATCCCCCGACCTCCATTATGTTTTTTTCTGGCAGTGGAAGTGCTTCACCATTGGTCGCTGCCCGGATCTTCCAGTCCTGACGATGTCTACGACATTTTGCATGGCTTGCCCATCTTGTCGCTGGTAAACCCTTCTGAGATCACGTGCCAACCGACTCAAGAACAGCTTCTTTCCTGCTGCCATTGGACTTTTGAATGGACCTACCTCACATTAAGTTGACCTTTCTCTACACCCTATATATGACTGTAACACTACATTCTGCACCTTCTCCTTTCCTTCTCCCCTATGTACTTTATGAACAGTAAACTTTGTATAGCACGCAAGAAACAATACTTTTCATTGTATCCCAATACATGTGACAACAATAAATCAATTCAAATCAAAACCTGCTGTGGGGGGATTGGCTTCAGTGGGATCAGAAGATCCTGCCGGTGGGAAGGCCCTGAAAATCTACCCCCACCTCCACCCCCAGTGTCTTAAAGCAAAGTTAAAGCTACCCCACTGTCTCTACTTCTGTCCTATTGGCCAATTTCAGCTCTGTAATACCATAAACCATGTTTAAAACTTTAATTGGCTCAATAAGCTCTTTTCCAAATCTGGAAGAGTTTTGCTGAAGTTTGGTTATGATTAAGTTTCATTTCTTCAGCTAATATTACTTTTACTTTGCTGGGGAAAATGATACATGAGCATTAACGCAAGGAGTGGCAGGTAGACTTAATGGAGTCACCAGGCAACAAAAAAACAAACATTTTTTCCAAGCAAAAGAACAATTCATATTTTTTGTGTGTGAAAATGGTAATTGTGGGCATTGTGCAATAGAGTTCAGAGTTCAGCTCGAAAATGACATAAAATGTAGACTTTTCGGGAACAGGTTCAATGACAATTTGTATTTATCTGACACTTTTAATTGATAAAACATCCTGAGCTACTTAACAAGAGAGCCAAAAGCAAAATAGAAACAGAGAAAGTAGAAGCAGGAGTAGGCCATTCAGCCCTTTGAGCCTGCTCCGCCATTCATTTTGATCATGGCTGATCATCAAGTTCAATATCCTGATCCCCCCTTCCCCCCATATCCCTTGATCCCTTTGACCACAATAGGAAAAACAACTGACATTATAAGGAATTATTAGTGGTCAAAGGCTTGGTCCAAAAGATGGGTTTTAAAGGGTGTCGTGGAGAAGGAAAGTGAGGTTGAGAGGCAGAGAGGTTGAGAGGGAATTCCACAGCCAGAATAAAGCCAAAAGAGCACCAATGGTAGAGAATGGAATGCTCAAGAGACTAAAATTAAAGAAGCACGGATATCTAAGAGGGTTGTGGGACCAGGAGGAGATTAAAGAGAAAGGTCATGGAAAGATTTGAGGACAAGGTCATGGAGGGATTTGAAACCAAGGATCAGAACTTTAAAACTCAGGCAATGATCAACTGGGAGCTCGTGTGGTTCAGTGAACACAGGGATGATGGATAATGGGGACTCGACAGGAGCAAGATCATGGATAACAAAGTTTTTCATGATCGCAAGTTTATTAAGAGGAGAATTTGGGAGGCTGACCAGGAGTACACTGGAAGAGCCAAGTCTGGAGGTAACAACTCATGGACAAGAGGTTAAGCAGGAGAAAGATTGGGGGCGATTCTCCCAAAAAAGTTCTAAGTGCTGAATTCACAGCAAAAGTGGTGTAAAACACAATTGTTTTTTCAGTGGGAGTTCAGACTCGAATCTCCCACACTCTGTGCAATGCAGAGGACACAATCGTGAATCTCATTAAAAGCTCGGGGATGGGGCCTATTCATACCGGAGGCTGACAGTTCTGGAACTCTGAGCATGCGCAGTGGCTCCGAACTGTCAGCCTCCCATTTGCTGGCCAGCTCAATAGCTGGCCAGCCCGGGACCCTCACAGTGCTGCTCCTCCAGACACCCTCACGGACCAATTGCAGCTCCCTCGAGCATTCCCAGGCGAGCCCCGACACCCATCCCCGTCTCCGATCCATCGCTGGGAAACATGCGCACATCGAGAAAGCATGCGCGAATCCTGCGAATTGGCGCACACGTGATTCGCCCGGCCCCACCCGCCAAAAAATTAGTGGGTCGGGATGGGAGAATCGCGACCGAGTTGGGACAGAACCAGGCAATGACAAAATGGTGGAAATAGGTGATCTGCGTGATGGCAGAAATGTGATCTGAAGCTCATCTCGGGGTTAAGTATGGCACCAAGGTCGAGTGCAGACAGTCTGGTTCAGCCTGTGATGGTCATCAGGGAGAGGGATGGAGCCAGTTGCCAGGGGAATAGAGTTTGTAACGGGGACTGAAGACAATGTCTCCAATCTTCCCAATATTTAATGGAGGATATTTTTGCTCATTCAATACTAGAATATTGAATATTCAGACTGATAATATAGCAGGGGTCGAGAGAGGTGGTTGTGAGTTAAAATTGGGTGTCATTTGATACATGTGAAAGCTAACACTGTATTTTCAGACAATATTCTAAACAGGGTTAAACGATCCCACAAATCAGATCAAAGTTCTGCAGACCAGCCACAAACAGTCATGACAAAGGGTCATCCAGACATGAAACGTTGGCTTTATTCTCTCCCGACAGATGCTGTCAGACCTGCTGAGGTTTTCCTGCATTTTCTGTCTTTGTTTCAGTCATGAACAGTGGTGGACAATTAAACAACTAGTCAGAGGAGGAGGCCCCAGAACCTCCCCGTTCTCAAAGATGGAGCAGCCAGCACATCAGTGCCAGCTAGGCTGAAGCATTTGCAACCATTTTCAGCTCAAAGTGTTGAGTGGTTAATTCATCTCAGCCTCCTCCTGAGGACCCCGCCAGCACAGATATCTACCTTCAGTCAATTTCATCGCCTTCACTTGATTACAAGTCACTGGCTACAGCAAAGATTATGGAAGTGACCTTACTGGCTCATCATGCCAGTCGGTCAGCATGATGAGTGGATACGATTGAGATAAGAAGCAAAAAAATCAGGTTTGCGCCCAGTTTTTCCACTTCTCATGATATTACCGGCACTGTTTTGCCGGTGAAATCGGCTTTGCATTTGGTCATTTAAATATAATTAGTGAGTCCTGGACACTATCATCCAAGGCTCACTTGAACTTGCAGTGCAGAGAAGGTTCACCAGGTTGATACCGGAGATGAGGGGTGTAGCTTATGAGGAGAGATTAAACAGATTGAGTCTGTACTCGTTGGAGTTTAGGACGATGAGGGGTGATCTTATAGAGACATATAAGATAATGAAGGGGCTGGATAGGGTAGAGGTGGAGAGATTCTTTCCACTTAGAAGGGAAACCAGAACTAGAGGGCACAGCCTCAAAATAAGGGGGGGGCCGGTTCAGAACAGAGTTGAGGGGGAACTTCTTCTCTCAGAGGGTAGTGAATCTCTGGAATTCTCTGCCCATTGAAGTGGTGAAGGCTTCCTCGTTGAATATGTTTAAATCACGGGTAGATAGTTTTCTGATCGATAAGGGAATTAGGGGATATGGGGAGCAGGCGGGTAAGTGGAACTGATTCGCTTCAGATCAGCCATGATCTTGTTGAATGGCGGGGCAGGCTCGAAGGGCCAGATGGCCTACTCCTGCTCCTATTTCTTATGTTCTTATGAACTTACCTGCTGGCCAGCCGAAGTCCTCACCTGCGAGGGTCACGTATGGTCCCCACCAATGGAGACCAGATGTCATTGAAGCCCCCTGGTGGTCAGGGGCAGCGCTAGGCAGTGCCCCTTGGGCAATGTTCCTTGGGCAGTGCCAGATTGGCACCCTGGCACTGCCCACCAGGCACCCTGGCAGTGCCAAAGGGTTGGGACCTGATGGGTGTGACGCTCTGTGGGGGGTGCCAGAAGGGACCTCTGTATTGGGGGCTGGGTGCGATTGGCGGCGGGACAGCAATCAGGGTGGGGGCACGTGACAGATCTCCTTGATGTTCAATAGCATTACCATTGCTGAATTCCCCCACCATAAACATTCCACAATTTACCATGGGCTGCAAACTGAACTGGACTAGTCATATAAATACTGTGGTTTCAAAACAGGACAAAGGTTGGGAATTGTGTGCTGTGTAACTCACCTCCTGGCTGCCCAATTCCAGTCCACCTTCTGCAAGGCACAAGTCAGGAGTATGAGCAAAAAATCAGGTTTGAGCCCGGTTTTTCGCCTCTTGCGATATTACCAGGACTGTTTTGCCGGCGAAATAGTTTTGCGCCCAGACTTCAATATGCATTTGGTGATTTAAATATAATTAGTGAGTGCTGGATGCTATCATCCAGGGCTCACTTGAACTTACCACTTGTATGGTAAAGTGCACATCCCCTCACACTCTAGAAGCTCAACTGCATCCAGGACAAATCAGCCCACTTGTTTGCACCCATCCATCGTCTGAAGAACTCACTCCCTTTACCATTCTCGCACATTAGCAGTGGCGTGTATCAAATACAAATGGCACTGAATGAACTTTTCAATGCTCCTACAAAAGCTCTTTAAAATTTCTAACATCTACCACCTTAGTAGAACAAGAGCAGCAGATGCAGAGAAACATCAGAACCTGCAAATTCCCCTCCAAGTTGCTCACATCTTCATTTGGGAATATAATGCCATTCCTCCACTGTCACTGGCTCAAAATCCCAGAGATTCCTCTAATGGTAACTGCACCATATGATCTGCAGTAGTTCAAGAAGGTGGCTCACCTTGTCAAGGGGAGTTAGGGGTGGGCAGTGACCTTTTCCTGTGATGCCCACATCCCATGAAATAATTTTTAACAACAGTTATAAAGGAGTGGCATTCTTTATAGTATGGCAGGGCTATTGGCAGCTTTAGGGTTTTGTATCTGTGCTCTTTGCCCAGATTAATGAAATCAGATAGAATCCATCCAATGGAAAGACTTACTCTGTGAGAAGTTTGAAAAAAGGCAATATAAGTGGAGACTTTTGATTACCCTCTCTTTTTGTCATAAATTTTCTTTCCTCAACCCCTGACTGTGTCAAGAGATTTCAACTCACTAAAACCCGCTCATTTGCACAGAATTAAAATCAGGCCTGATTGGGTAGAATCTCATTGGCACCAGTTACACTCTGATAATATGCGGCAAAGTGTTTATGATTTACATGGACATGGACAATGAATCTCAGAAGCCATTTCACCACACAGTCATTACCACTGATAACAATACTCTCCCCATTAATTAGCACACACCATTTTTCCAGTTGCGGTCACTTCACAGCTGACAAGACTGAGTAACCCAGGAATGTTGGCACCAATTGTGACATAATGGCTGGAATTTTACCACCCTGCCTGCCACTGGAATTGGAGCTGGCGAGGGGAGGACAATGGGACAGTCCCGTTGACCTCGGGGGGGATTTGACGGCTTCAGAACGAGCAAGGCCGTAAAACCCCGCCCCATCGACTGTGGCCCTTGGCTGAGATCTGCCTGAATTCAGAATGGGCTGGGAATTGAACCAAATACATTCGCTGTTGCACAAAAATCCTCTCTCTCTTACAACCCATGACATTATCAGCAAATTAATTATTAATCCCTGGGGCAGCACAGTAGCAGAGTGGCTAGCACTGTTGCCTCACAGCGCCAGGGACCCGGGTTCGATTCTTGGCTTGGGTGACTGTCTGTGTGGAGTTTGCATGTCCTCCCCATGTCTGAGAGGGTTTCCTCCCACACTCCAAAGATGTGCGAGCTATGTGGATTGGCCATGCTAAATTGCCCCTTTCCATCAGGAGGGTAGTAGGGTTAATAGGTAGAGATATAGGGATAATTGCTAGTTGGGATTGTGGTCAGTGAAGAGTCGATGGGCTGAATGGCCTCCTTCTGCACTGTTGGGATTCTATGATTCTGTGAGCTCCAGATATTAAGATAGTTGGTTACTAAAAGGGCAAAAAAATCTTTGATCTCTTCAAATAAAGCTGATTCTTGAAATATTGGGATAACACCCTAACACACTTCAATGTATCTTCTTACCCTTTTCAATGATTCATTAAAATAAAATGCTTCCCCTTTCGCTCTCAATCACGTTAATGAAATAAGTGAATTCAAGCATGACTGATTACAGACTGGTGAATTATTCACATATTGTACATATATTATGAAATGCATATGGAGGATTGTGGCAGCTTGCTGTATTCCTATTCCCAGTATCACGGTTAAGCTCAGGAACAATTTTAATCACAGAAGTCTCTCTGTGCAAACCCCTGGTACATATTTATGTGGAGCAGATTTTCTTTTTAAACGTCTAATCTACCATAATCTCTGATTATTATCTGTTAATTAGTACATTTCTTCCACTGAATAATGAGAACTTTTCATCTGGATACTGTGCAGTTTTGATGCTGATAATGCAAACACATTCTTAATACCCTTATGTTATTGCTGACACGCAACTCAAATATAAAAAAAAATGCTTACCTGCAGCTCACAAATGTTGATATTCTGTAATCCTTTTAAAAAACTATGACAGCCTTGTGGAGGTGATACACTGTAGATTTTTCAACACATTTTGTTATGACTTGTAGAGAATATTAATTGCATTTAAAAGACAATTGCTCTCAAATGTATAAAGATTGGATATACTGTATGTGACATATTACCTTTTCTATATCCACCTCCTAGGAATATGACACGCTTTTACTACTGTACCCAGCCATATCGAGCTCTGGTACTATATAGCTTGAGGTCCAACATCATTCTTATCTATATTATTTTTAAAGCTACTTTATGTCATTTGAACAACTTGTATTTCTGGTGCTTTGGACCAAGTCAACAGAAATGTGAAGGTTCTGTAAAGCTTCAGTCTGACAGTGGCGCACAATTTCTTTAGCAAGGTAGTTGCTAATATCAATAACTACCAGTGAAAATATAAATTACCAGAAGAAAAAGATAGCCTCTGCTTGAATAAATACAGGGGTCAACACTTGACTTGGACATGAATGATAAAAAAAAGGAGGCCAGAATTCTCCAGTCATTCATGCCCCACCGCCACTGCCAGCAAGGATGGAAGATGTGGCACTCAGCCAAATCTCCGCTCACTGCAGCGGGATCAAAACATCCCATTGGCGTGAGCAGCCAGAGAATCCCACACGTGGTTTCACATTGATCATTCAATACATCCCCAGTCCAATACTGAATTTCCCAGAACTCCAACTCCTTCTGATCCCATAAGGAAACAGAAACATAGAAACTAGAAGCAGGAGTAGGCCATTCAACACTTCAAGCCTGCTCCGCCATTCATTTTGATCATGGCTGATCATCAAATTCAATATCCTGATCCCTCCCTTCTCCCCATGTCCCTTGATCCCATTAGCCTCAAGAGCCATATCTAATTTCTTCTTGAAATCAGACAACAATTTGGCCTCAACTACATTCTATGGTAGTGAATTCCACACATTCATTACCCTCTGGGTGAAGAAACTTCTCCTCACCTCAGTTCTAAAAGATATACCCCTCATCCTCAACCTATGACCCCTAGTTCTGGACTCCCCCACCATTGGGAACATTCTTTCAGAATCTACCCAGTCTAAACCTGTTAGAATTTTATAAGTTTCTACGAGGTCCCCTCTCACACTTCTAAACTCCAACAAATGTAATCCTAACTAATTTAGTCCCTCCTCATATCACAGACCTGTCATCTCAGGAATTAGCCTGGTAAACCTTTGTTGTACTTCCTTTATAGCAAGGACATCCTTCCTCAGATAAGGACACAAAAAACTGCACACAATACTCCAGGTGTGGCTTTAACAATGGCCTATACAATTGTAGCAAACATCCCTATCCCTATATGCAAATTCTCTTGCTATGAAGACCAACATACCATTTGCCTTCTTTACTGCCTGCTTTACCTAAGCACTTACTTTCAATGACTGATGCACGAGGACTCCAACGTGTCATTGAGTATCCACCTCTCTCAATTTACACCCATTCAAGTAATAATCTGTCTTCCTATTATTGCTACCCAAATGGATAACCTCACATTTATCCACATTAAACTGCACCTGCCATGCATGTGCCCACACACTCAGCCTGTCCATCTCTACATCCTCCTCACAGCTTCCCTCCCACTCAACTTTGTATAATCTGCAAATTTGGAGATAATGCGTTCAGTTCCCTCTTCTAAATCATTGATATATAATGTAAACAGTTGAGGTCCTAGCACAGATCCCTGCAGAACAAAGAACAAAGAACAGTACAGCACAGGAAACAGGCCCTTCGGCCCTCCAAGCCTGTGCCGCTCCTTGGTCCAACTAGACCAATCGTTTGTATCCCTCCATTCCCAGGCTGCTCATGTGACTATCCAGGTAAGTCTTAAACGATGTCAGCGTGCCTGCCTCCACCACCCTACTTGGCAGCGCATTCCAGGCCCCCACCACCCACTGTGTAAAAAACGTCCCTCTGATGTCTGAGTTATACTTCTCCCCTCTCAGCTTGAGCCCATGACCCCTCGTGATCGTCACCTCCGACCTGGGAAAAAGCTTCCCACTGTTCACCCTATCTATACCCTTCATAATCTTGTACACCTCTATTAGATCTCCCCTCATTCTCCGTCTTTCCAAGGAGAACAACCGCGGTCTACCCAATCTCTCCTCATAGCTAAGACCCTCCGTACCAGGCAACATCCTGGTAAACCTTCTCTGCACTCTCTCCAATGCCCCCACGTCCTTCTGGTAGTGTGGCGACCAGAACTGGATGCAGTACTCCAAATGTGGCCTAACCAGCGTTCTATACAGCTGCATCATCAGACTCCAGCTTTTATACTCTATACCCCGTCCTATAAAGGCAAGCATACCATATGCCTTCTTCACCACCTTCTCCACCTGTGTTGCCACCTTCAAGGATTTGTGGACTTGCACCCAGGTTCGAATCCCGCTACGACAGATGGTGGAATTTGAATTCAATAAAAAATATGTGGAATTAAGAATTAAGAATCTACTGATGACCATGAATCGATTGTCGGAAAAAGCCACCCGGTTCACTAGTGCCCTTTAGGGAAGGAAATCTGCTGCCCTTACCCAGTCTGGCCTACATGTGACTCCAGAGCCTCAGAGATGTGGTTGACCCTCGGCGCCCACGTCCCACAAATAACTGAAAGCAGTCTACATTGAAGCAATGATAAATAGAGCCTTTATCCTCCTAACGAGGCACTGACAGTAAGTAGTAAAAGCTATGGCTAACAGGGCACCCATGGAAAATAGAAAGTGAAGACACTTGAATGATATTAACTTGAATGAAAAACTGTCCTGCCCGCCCCGGGGACTGAAAATTCCCGACGGAAGTCAGTGGAGTTCTCACTTGTCTGTTAAATTATCCGTCCTGCACACAATGATTCCCAGTGTAAAACAGGCTGCCAATTCTCAATGAGCCACCCTTGTATTACTGGTCAAGAACAGTCACACACTGTTAATCTTCTCAATGAACAAAACCTGCTTCATTACATGTGATTTCTGACCCAGAAAGCGTTCATGGGTAGGTGCTTTTTTTCATACAATTGTTAACCAATGTTTCCCTAGCTATCTAATCCAGTCATACCGAGCCACATAGATTTAGAGCACTCTATAGGGATATTAAAGGGAGCGTTTTGGCAATCACTTACAGACATGAAGCAGTGAGCCGGCACCAATGGTAAACTTGATTTTATTTATTTGCTGTAATTGCAAGCCTAACTCTCCTCTGGGAGAACAGATGTCAGGACAATATACAACAGGGACAACAAGAAAACAAATGAAGCATCTAACTGGAGAAATCCCTGGGGACCTATGAGTAGAGTATTGTATAGATGAACAGAAAAGCAACTCGTTTGCACTCTGATGGAGGAGAAGCTGTATATTCACATCAAGTTCAAGGTGACTCAGTTTTCTTTTCCCGCTGCCCAAGAAAGTTAAGTTCAGCATTTTCACTTTATCCAGTGGGATGCCAGCTTCTAATTTGGTTATTCATGTATTTTATTCAAATTCAGTATTTGATTTGTGAGTTGATTAAATGCTAGCTAGATAGAATTTTTAAAGCTCTAATGATCAATTAGGATCACTTTTTGTCCATTGGAAATCTTTCTCAAAGGAATTTAGCACACATATATAATTAGGCTTATCGGACTGAAATGAGCTATACTGTTGCGTGCTGTAGTGGTGTCAAATGCCTTGCTGATCCTGATTATTTTTGTTGGGATATTTTAATCCCAAAACATTGCTTGGCTGCAAGGTTTGGATGTGCCATTTTTTTGCCTTCAAAATGGGATCGGCGGCACGCACAGACTTATGGTACTGACCAAACCGGTGTCATTTTGGTAAAGACTTAGTGGGTACAGGCAGCATTCACTGGAATTATACAGAGTAGGCGGATTGTGGTGTGAGTCAGTGCTGCCATTTTGGAGGTCAACACTCCAACTATCACAGTCCCTTAAACACACAGAGACTTACAGAATCAGCTGCATGCACATCATTAATAGGAGGGAAGCCAAGCACTGGTATTTAACTTAATCAGCAGACACTTACAGGTTAGCTACTGATTGATTTCTGCTGGCTCTTGCTTTGATCGGCCACTTGGATGACAGCATGACAGGGAGAATGAGAAGAGATAAGAGGATAAACCTCTCAAAAAAGGAGAAAAAGAGGTGAAGGACTCAGGATACCATATCTGCCCAGTGTTCAGGGAGCAATTTGCTTTGAATTATTGAATCCCTTCAGTGCACAAGGAGGCCATTCGGCCCATCAAGCCTGCACTGATTCTCTGACAGAGTTTCTTACCCAGGCCCTCTCCCCTGTCCTATCCCCATAACCCCGCATATTCACCATAGCTAATCTACCTCACCTACACATCTTGGGACATAAAGGCCAATGAACATGGCCAATCCACCCAATCTGCACATTTTTGGACTGCGGGAGGAAACCGGAGTACTCAGAGGAAACCCACGCAGACATGGGGAAAATATGCAAACCCAAGGCCAGAATTGAACCCGGGTCCCTGGTGCTGTGAGGCAGTAATGCTAACCACTGTGCCACAGTGTCGCTTACCTAAGTCTCAACAAGAAACAGTACGTTAAACTGCTGTGGCCTATATATCAGGGTGAAAATGGCATTGCTGGTGGCTCTGAAGATGATTGTTACCATCGACGTGGGTGCACCTGGCCACTACATTCCAGGCTGGCAATATTTGTAACAACTCCCACCTGCATGATCAATGCCCACAATCCTGGCAGCAGTCATGAAGGCTTCATAGTCCAGCAATCCACTCTACAAACTGCACCTGAGCCACCACCAGGAAATCCAGAAGATGCAAACAGGGCATTGGAACCTAATCGCTGGCTATGCAACTCTTAAATCCTGTTCGTAATCCTTGGACACATGAGCAGAAATGCAGATTATGAAGGGTATGCTGCAACATGCAATGAGAAAAGCAATGGGTTAACAATAGAATCCGTTCAGTGTGGAAAGGGCCATCCAGCCTGCACTGATTCTTCAAAAGAGCATTTTACCCAGGCCCTACCTTCCACCCTATCCCCGTTAACCTAAGTATTTATCATGGCTAATCCATCTAACCTTTGGACTGCGGGAAGAAACAGGAGCAGCTGGAGGTAACCCACTCAGTCACAGGGAAAATGTGGGTAGGGTTTGTAGTCACCCAAGGCCAGAATCGAACCTGGGTCCTTGGTGCTATGGGGCAGCAGTGCTGACCACTGTGCAACCATGCCACCCCTGAAGCCACTGTGACATTGTAGGAAATGTGGCAGCCAATTTTGGAACAACAAGATCCCACAAACAGCAAGGACATAAAGACCAGTAATTTTAGTTGAGGGATAAATATTGGCTAGGCTGGGACATTAGGACAACTCTCACCTTGACAAAGGTAACACTGAAGCGGTAGGGTCTCAGGTTGAGATTTGAACCCATAACCTAACTCAGACAGAGTGCTGGAGCATTGAACCACAATGGAGGTGCCATCGTTCTTAAGCAATGCTTCAGCTGACTAAACTGTCCATTCTGGAGCAAAGTGTCAGGATTTGTCATCGTCTGTTACATGCAGCGCAACCTTAACCATCATGAGGTTCCTGCCCTTGCCACCCAGACCAACTGAGGAGGAGGAAGACCCTGAGCAAGAGAGAGAGGCAGAGGAGAAAGAGAAAGAGGAGGAGAAAGAGGCGGAGGAGAGGAGGCAAAGTCTGGCCAGACTATCGGTGATTGGCTCAGCAGCGTGTGATACCAATGAATGCATCTTTAATTTCCTGTTTATTAGCAGTTCCACACTATATTTTTCCTCTGTTACTGACCATCACACTGTCCATTTGTCCACAATGTTAGAATAAAAGCCACCACAAAACAAACATTCCAAACCAAATTTATAAATCAAATATTGCATGCAAAAGTCAGATGATCATCCTCGTATGTTCCCTCAAGGCCCATCCTCTGGGCACCTTTTGCCTGTCCTCGTCCTCCTACTGGGTGCACCCCACTGGTGGAAAGTTGCTGAATTTCAGTACAGGCTGCTGCAGATTGCCTTGCAGTGGAATCTCAAGCAATTCTGGCCCAGAGGAACCAATTTCAGATTGCACCATCTCGGCATGGCTGTCAGTGGCATGGACTGGCTGGCAGTGGAGATGGAGTGACAGTGGCAAGTTGATGAAGGTTGGGAGGAATTGGGGTGGGGTTGTGGGGTGGGATGCTCTGTTGGGGAGTTAGTGCAGACTCGATGGGCTGAGTGGCCTCCTTCTGCACTGTAGGGATTCTATGAATGATGTTATTCTGAGAGAGGACAGTTGCTTAGCGCTCCATGGTGAGTGACACTTCAGCACTGCTAGCAATGTGTTGAGACACATGTCATTAGATTGCTGTGAAACTCTGCAAGACCTTTTGACTACTGGTGTGTGCAGCTATGGTAGCAGCGGCGTGAGCCTTTGGAATGGATTTCCCATTAAAGCAGGAATCGGGAGGCAAGTTCGAATCCGGATTGTAATCCCGCCTCCTTCTCCAACGTGCCATGACGCTCGATTTTCACAGTTCAAGGTGTCATTGACCCTAGAAGTGGGATCTGCCACCCAATTAGTGGTCGGTGAAGCAGAACCAGAGGGGAGTGTGTCATTTTCTGGCAACCTTTGCTGTGGCTGCCGCCTGTGCATGGTATTAAAAAAGAGAGAGGATTTTCATAATCAAAGTAGCCAGGGCAAATGGAGAGCAGGAACCTGGGATAGGGACAGGAAAGGTTGGTTAGTATAATTTGGTTACTGCTCAGTACTTTCTTGCCCAAGCATTAAATAATACGCTTTCGGCACTCCCGTTCCCTGTTCCCAGCAGGCCACAGATGATCAGTCTCACAGAGCTCCTAATTAGCCACATGAAAATCTCAGGTCAGAAAATAAGCTCTTAACAATCTCCCGAATGACCTCAACATACCCAATTAATGAGGTGAGTGAGTTTGCATCTCTGTCTCCCACTTTCCTCACCACCCCCCTGCTCCCCAGCCTGCTCTCAGGAAAGTTGTCAAAATCAAGAGGGGAGGTATTAACCAGGCACACAGGCTACAGACGCCATTTTGTTTGCCATCCCACCTTTGTTCCATCCTGAATCGGGACTGGAAAATCCGTCCTTTTGAGTCAGGAGCTTGCACGAAAACTCTCTGAGCTTCCACAGCAGCACTGAGGCATCGGGCGGCCTCTACGTGAGCTGCAATGGAAGCTGAGACATCGGCGATCAGACCCTGTAGTATGGTTGGATCCACAAATAGAATAGAATCATAGAATCCCTACTGTGCAGAAGGAGGCCATTCGGCCCATCAAGCCTGCACCGACCACAATCCCACCCAGGCCCTATTCCCGTAACCCCAGATATTTACCCTGCTAAACCCCTTGACACTAAGGAGCAATTTAGCATGGCCAATTAACCTAACCCGCACATCTTTGGACTGTGGGAGGAAACTGGAGCACTCGGAGGAAATCCATGCAGACACGGGGAGAATGTACAAACTCCGTAAAAACAGTGACACGAGGCCGGAATTGAACCCGGGTCCCTGGTGCTGTGAGGCAGCAGTTCTAACCACTGTGCCACCGGGCACCCATGGAGTTGGCAACCACTCCATGCTTTATGCAAAGCCTTGTGCCAAGTTGGTGCTCATCTCCTCTTTCCTCCTTGGGTATAAACTATGTTTTTAGCAGGCCTTTCAATGCACCGAGGGTTTAGTTACACATATCTATCAGCCATCTTTTGTAGAACTCATGTGTAACCTCACCATCTGACCTGCTGGCATTAGCACTACTCTTGTCATCTGCCTTGGCTGCAGCCAATCATACCTGGTACCTTTCCACATGCAGATTCTGCCTCTAATCTACCCACTATATGGTACACGCTGCCCTCATGGGCGTGGATACTGCAGCTTACAGGACATGCCGGACTCAAAACAGTTGAGCAGTATGTCTTTCTTCAGGCTATTAGGATTGCTGAGCTGTCATCCTAAGAGAATGGCAGTAGCCCAGCAGTGCAAGAATACAGGGTGACAGTATTCTTGGTCCTACCACTGTCGCGCTGCCGGTGCGTTTACTGTTGGTTCTCAGCCTCTCAGCCCAAATGCTGCCACCTCTGCCAAGGAGGAGCAGTCTGGATCTGGGCCTCAAAGTCCAGAGCTACTTGAAGCAATCTGCAGTATTCTCCCAGTGAATGTCTTCCATCACTCATGCCACAGCCACTGGATACCACTGTATGGGAGCAGTGTAACTGCGAGACAGGCACCAAGAGAATGCACAAGAGTGAATAGTTGAGTTTTGTATGTACCATTAGATATGTTGTTGGATAAGGTTGTTGTGAAATGATTTTTCTTTTTGGTTGTTTTCATTCTGTGATTTTGACCAAGAGGGCTCTATAATGTTACACAGCAAGTGGTTCAAAAGATGGGAATTTTGAAAGGACATTGATACAGTAATGATATTTCAGGGGAATCAGAGTCTGAATATCTACTACAGAGAATTAATTTGGAGTGGAAGGGACCCAGATGTCTTCTCCTATACTCCTCCTGCTTGCATGGGTCACTCTCGCAATAGCAGGGTTGGAGAGGACACACACAGCAGACAACCAGGAACTAGCAAAGTCTGGAGAGTACTAGAGGGCCCCCACACAGCAGGCTGCCGATAATTTCTTCCTTGTGGCTGCATGGTTCTCATTGTGGGCCATGCTGGACAGCCATGGCAGGTGGCACAGGGAAGTCATGAGTCATGTGCAGAGTAGGTGCCCTTTGTCATCCAGCAGCTGCTTCTTGGTGATGGGCCAAAGGTGGAGGGGATGGCGCAGGATGAATGCATCTTGCCTGCTGCCAGGGTGATGGGCATTCACCAACAGAGGTTTTCTAAGTATCGTCACACACCATCTGCAAGTGAATGGAGTGGTAGCTCCTGCTCTTTCAGTATATCTCCCACTTATCACGTTGGACCCACAGAGATTGAGGATGTATTCCTTTGGGCCCTGGGAATTTTAGTACCTTGACTTTCTCCAGTACTTTTTCTCTGCTGATATTAGTACCTTAATTTCTTCACATTTATTAGGCTCTATGTTATCTGCTTTTTCTAATATGTAATTTGTGTCTTTTATCATAGAATCATAGAATAGAATCCCTACAGCACAGAAAGAGGCCATTCAGCCCATCGAGTCTGCACCGACCACAATCCCACCCAGGCCCTACCCCCACATATGTTACCCACTACTCCCTCTAACCTACGCATCTCAGGACACTAAGGGCAATTTTAGCATGGCCAATCAACCTAACCCGCACATCTTTGGACTGTGGGAGGAAACCGGAGCACCCGGAGGAAACCCACACAGACACGAGGAGAATGTGAAAACTCCACACAGACAGTGACCCAAGCTGGGAATCGAACCCAGGTCCCTGGAGCTGTGAAGCAGCAACGCTAACCACTGTGCTACCGTGCCGTCCCGAAGATCTACTGTGAAAACAAACACAAAATGCTTCATAGAATCCTCACAGTGCAGAAGGAGGCCATTTGGCCCACCGAGTCTGCACCAATCACAATCCCACCCAGGCTCTATTCCCGTAATCCCACATTTTACCCTGCTATTCCCCTGACACTAGGGTTAATTTAGCATGGCTAATCAACCTAACCCGCACATCTTTGGACTATGGGAGAAAACCAGAGCACCCGGAGGAAACCCACACAGACATAGGGAGAATGAACAAACTCCACACAGACAATGACCCCAGGCCGGAATTGAACTCGGGTCCCTGGTGCTGTGAGGCAGCAGTGCTAACCACTGTGCCACCATGCTGCCCTTGTTCAATGCTCCAGGAAATTTCTCATACTCCATGATAATTTCTCCTGTTGTTGATTTGAAGCAATCTATGGGCCAGATTTCCTGCTTTCCAGATCGTCGGAGATGGGACGTGTAAGTTTTTCGGGCAACTCAGGCCTTTTTTTATGAGCTGGGAAAAGGACTTGAACCCTAAAGAACTGTGAAAGTGGCCACACTTGACTGCAGGACTTGACCAAAAAATGTCCCAGGAAGCCCAGCCAGCCTGTGTGTGTGTGTGTGTGTGAAGGGGCCCAGTCCAAAAATTGCAAGCAGCCAGAAACCAGACAGACTGCTGATTAGGTTATCAGCAGCACAAAAAGAGCCTCACGACATCACCAGACTAGGCCGGCAGCAAGACAATGCACCTGGTCTGGACTCAATACAGGTGATAATGGCCTTGTCCCAGAGCGAGGAGAAGCCCATTTCCCAAATGGGAAAACAATTAAACGATCTCCGATGGAACAATACAGGACAGCAAGGGACCTATCACCTGGGATGGGACTATCTGGTCTCTATGGACTGTAAGATCGCAGCTGCAGATAACCCTAGCAAGCCTTTGTCTGTGGAAACTGCCGGTTGGAAGGGGGGCGGAGTTGGCTGGAAAAAGAATTCAAGTTTTCAATATAAAAGGATGGCCAGGCCGGCCATGTTCTCTCTTTTCTCTTCGGACCAGCATGACAGCACTCTCCACTCGGTCGTCTCCAGTACGCAGCCTGAAGCCCACTGAGCAATTTAAACTAGGATCGTGAGTATCCCCTGGTAATTCGTGAAGTTCCCGAGATCATCATAGTGGATGAGGCTTTGGGGAAAGGGAGGGGGCTTTTGCATGCACCTTTCATAGTTTAAGACACTGGTAAACTTGTGTAAAGTAAGAATTCCAATGTGTCCGTTTTAGTATTCCTTCCATAGCTTATAGTCTTATAGAGCATAAGGCATGGTGTGTTGTTTTCCTGGTGTTTGGTGACCTTTGATCTTGATGTTTTAATATATATATATCTTTGACTTCCGTTGGAGTCCGTTTTGATCTTTTCAATTTCTCAGCAATGATCTCTGACTAAGTCACAATATAAATATTCCTTACCATAATTCCGGAGTCTAGAACTGAGGGTACCCTGGGCGCTTCGAAACCACCCACTCAGGAAAGGCTGCCAGGTAGTGGATAGGCAGCAGTTTCCTTTTCTCTCTCTTGGGAGCGCTACTCTAGTGAAGTAGACGCAAGGTGGCCATTGTTTCATCGGCAAGAGAGAGAATCACTCGGGCATTGGTGGGGTTTGGGTGACGGAGAACCCAACCTAAAATAAGCCCAGTGGAGTTAAAAAGAGTGATCCCGCTACAGACGTATAACTGAAGATGCACATTGGGACTGCGCAGATGTACCAGCTCAATCAGTGGGAATTGTTTGAACTTCCAATGGAAAATTTCCCTGGGATAACCTGAAAATATCTTTGACTCTGAGTTAGAGTCATATACTTCAGAGAGTTTCGTGGTACTAACCCGAATAGTTACCTAGCAAATGTTAGACAGCAAAATTCTAGTCTAACTCTAGGATAACTATACAACTGACCTCCCAATCACCCACACTAACACCCAGGCCCCACCCCCCCGATTCCCCCATGACTCACCTGACTATCTTCCCTGCTTCCCAACTCTGTCCACCTGCCACTCTACAATCTCACCAACCTGCCACCCTACAATCTCACCCACCTGCCACCCTACCCACCTACCACCTCACCCACCTGCCACATTGCCATACTGTCTTCACACAATTTCACCCACCTGACACCCTAGCACCTCACCCATCTGACACATTGCCACCCTACCCATCTGCCACCCTACCCACCTGCCACCCACTCACTGCCTCACCCATCTGCCACCCTATCCACCCATTACACTGCCACCCTACCCACATGCCTTCCTACAATTTCACCCACCAGCCATCTTAGCACCTCACCCAACTGCCACTGTGCCTGCCACCTCACTCACCTGTGACCCGACCACCTGCTACCCTAGCCACTTACCTGATCCAGCTTAACCACTGACCCATTCATCCACTCACCCATTGAACATTTACACAGCACATTTAAACTTAGTGTACCGCAGCTAGTGCCATAAAAAATGGTGTGTGTCTTCTGTAGCAGAGGAAAGTTAAAAGCACCTGGCTTGAAGGTTGTATGGTTGATCTTTTAAACAGCACTATTGTGGTGGAAGGGACAAGTCCCTTGTTGTGCTGATTGCTTGTTGGGTTTGGAGTGATTAAGAGAGATGAGTAAGACACCTCTGTGATCCAAAATGGCAGATCATGCATCAAATCACAGAGTCATAGAGATATACAGCATGGAAACAGGCCCTTCAGTCCAACTCGTCCATGCCGACCAGGTTTCCAAAACTAAACCAGTCCCGTTTGCCTACATTTGGCCCATATTCCTCTAAACTGGTGGTTCCCAAAGGGTGCGGCGTGCCACACTGGTGCGGCGAGAGAGGATGGCAAGTGTGGCGGGAAGATTCAAGGACAATCAAAGAAACATTTAAACATGGTTTAAACAAGCATTGTTTTATACTTTCTGGATGTCCCATGATCATATTATAAAGTAGTTGTGTTCTATGTTATGAATCAAGCACTGCTAGGAGTTGTTTTTTATTATTTTTGAATGTATTTCTTATCAATAAAAAATTTGGTGTGGCGCGAGCAAATTTTTATTCCAAAAGTGCGGCCCAGTGAAAAAAGTTTGGGAACCACTGGTCTAAACCTTTCCTATCCATGTACCTGTCCAAATGTATTTTAAATGTTGTAATTGTACCCACCTATACCACCTCCTGTGGCAGCTCATTCCTTATACACACCACTCCCTGTGAAAAAGTTGCCCCTCAGGTCCCTTTTAAATCTTTCCCCTCTCACCTTAAATGTATGCCATCTAGTTTTGGACTCCCCTACCCTGAGGAAAATCTATGCAGCCCATGATTTTATAAACCACTTTAAGGTCACATCTCATCCTCCTACATTCCAGGGGAAAAAGTCCCAGCTTATCCAGCCTCTCCTTATAATTCAAACCTTTTTTTTGCACCCTTTCCAGTTAAATAACATCCTCCCTATAGCAGGCGACCGTCAGAGGTTTGACATCATGATTCACCCATTCTGCATGCCTCTGCCTCTTGCATACCATACCATCACTAGCAGAATCTTTACTACAGTGACTGAGAACTTAGTTTTATATATCACCTTTCATGACCTCTGGATGTCTGAAAGTGCTTTACAGTTCTTGAAGCATAGTCACTATTCAAATACAGCGAAAGAGTACCAGAGCCAAAGTACGAGGGAGAATCTTGGAAAGCGAATCATTCAGAGAATGAAACCCTCCTGGCAAAGATTTTCTGACTACTTCCTCTGCTTGAAAAGCTCTTAAGGAAATAGGTCAGAGTTGTTCTTAGCAAAGTTAATTCACCGTTGACACAACTCAAGTTTAGATAGAGGTCACATTTGATGGCACTAAGTTATGTACCTAAAACCAACTGAAAACCCTGTACTCGTCCCCTCTCTGTCAAAAATGGAAACATAAATATAAATACACATTCAAAATCAAAAAAATCAGAGACTAAGTGAGTATGACTACAAGTGGGGCGGCAAATTATTCAGTAGTGAAGTAGGAAGGAAACAAAACAGATAAATTATTTTGGGAAAGAGGTGCAGGAGTTTATAGGCGGAACTACAAAACCATGGACACAAAATTTGGTACTATGGGTGCTATTTTAGTAAAAGAAAGTGGCATCCATGCACTCCAACCTCCTTCCAGGATGAGCACACAGGAAGCAGTGTTGTTGAGGATGTTAGCATGGGTGAAACTTGCATATGTCGGAAGCATGCAGAGGACAGTATTTAACGTTGATTGAACACCTGGCCTGCCATTTTTGACCTTACCACACTATTTGAGGTCTTCTCTTAAATACAACATCTGAATATTCATTCAGCATCACAAGAGACATCCCTCCCAAACCCCAATAGAGCTCTTTAAAGGCATCACCACCCAATTGGCAAAATGTAAATGGCGATAACACTCATCCTTTCAGCTGAATCCAAATTTTTTCAAACATATCTGACAAGGGCGTAAAGCCTCCATGTTCTCTTCTCGTTCCTGCAGCTGATAAAAGTGATTTTTCATTGTTGATATCATCTTCTTCCCAGAAGACTAGTTGCCATGGATTTCCACCTTTGTTGATGTGTTATCCTTGAATATTCCACAAAGGGTAACTATGTCCACAACATTTTATCCAGCATCACTTTTCTCCTTCGACTGTTTCCATCGATTTTGCCTTCCAATAATTGTCCCGGTCTATCATCTCCTCTAATGATGTGACAGAACTATTGTATCCATCTCCCTCTTTGATGTGATGAACTAATTTCCTCTTTTCTCCCAACATTTCCAGCACTTCTACATTAGTCTCGCTGTATGTGTAGGATATACAGAACATCATAGAATCATAGAATTCCTACAGTGCAGAAGGAGGCCATTCAGCCCATTGAGCCTGCGCCAACAACAATCCCACCCAGGCCATATCGCCATAACCCCACGTATTTACCCTACTAATACCCCAAACACTAAGGGGCAATTTATCATGGCCAATCAACCGAGCTTGCACATGTTTGGAGTGTGGGAGGAAACCGGAGCACCTGGAGGAAACCCATGCCGACACGAGGAAAATGTAAAGCTCCCGAGGCCGAAATTGAACTCAGTTCCCTGGTGTTGTGAGGCAGCGGTGCTAAGCACTGTGCCACCCCTGGAATGTCAGGAGTGGAATTTGAACCCACGCCCCTAGAATTCACCAGGCTTACACAAGGCAAGGATTCACACTCATTTGCCGGAATTCTACTGTCCCGCCCACCACAGAATTGGAGCAGGTGAGGGGCAAACAATGGAAGTGTCCATTGACCTCCGGCAGGATTTTCCAGGTCAAGAGAGGCAGTAAAATCTTGCCCCGTATGTCTAGCACCTTAGACCACTCGGCCATCCTATATCCACATCTTAAATGCATTCATCTTATCAATAGTCTGTTTGTTTGTTGTCCCTGTCTCTGAGGCATATAACATGAGTGACAAAATGTAACACCCCAGAATCATTTTCTTCAGATTCAGTCACAGTTTCTTTGATGTTAACTCATCCTTGGTTCTGACAAAGCTACTCTTGGCAGTCTCAGTTCTCCTTCAGATCTCACAATCTGTGATAATCTGCTCCAAATATGAGAACCTTTTTCACTTGTTCCATTTATTTCAATTTTCACATCCAGTGCTGACTCTCTGCATATCGCCATTGTCTTGCTCTTCTTCACATTCGTTCCAAATCCATGTTCCACATTCCTTGCTTTCACTTTGTTTACAACTCCCTGCATTGCCTGTTCTGACACTGCAATCAGTACAGTGTCAACTGCGTATCTCAAGATTTTTATGTTCAACCCACCAATGTTGCAACCTTGTAGATCTTCTGAAGATAGCTGCAGTTTACAGATGAAACAGTTTTGGGACTGGGACACTCCTTTTTTGATTGAGAAGCTGTCTGACAAGACACTATCAAATCTCATCATTGCTGATTGATTTCAACATAGATTCAGAATTATCCTTTTATCATTTCTGTCAGTTTCTAGTCTGTCCAAGCACTGCAATATTTTCTGATGGCAAACTCTATAAAATGCCTTTGCCTAGTCCATGAAGCATACATATGTGATGTTTGAATGCATATATATAATGTATGTTGGGGTTAGAGGTTCGGACTGTCCTTTTAAGAATGTGGGTCAGGTGACCTCTGAGCAATTAGCTCCTCCCAGTGTGGGACCCTGTTAGGTATCTCTTTTTTGTATACCAACCAAATAAACTAACTCAAATTAACTTAGGGACAAATTAAAAGGGGCAGCTCTCCAAAAGGAGGGGGAACAGCCCAAACAAAAAACAAAGTACAAAGGAAATGTAAAACATTAAATCAAAATGTGATTTTCAGGTTTTATAATACACCACAGCCCCTGTGGTGCCCAGCGAGCATGGAAGGCATGATCCTGTTAGGTAGCTTAAGAGCTGACTAGAATCAGTGCACCCCTTAGTAAAGAACTCCCAGGGCCTGATTTTACCAAAACTTCGCGCCCGAAAATGGGCGGGAAATCGCGGAAAAGTTGGGCGTCGGGCCTTTAACGCGATCTGCACATGAATCCGAGCAGATCGCGCCTTTACCGACACCCGATTCGGGCGCGGGTCCGGCCCACGCCCAAATCGGGCGGCCCAACGATTTAAATGCATTTGCATGCATTTAAATCGACTTAATGAACCGCGCGCCCAACTCTACCGCCAAATCCCATTTCACCGTCTTCTGGCCTGATCCGCGTCCGCGCTGTAACCGACCTGCAAAATAAAAGTCTGAAGTCGCCGGTGCAGCCTCTGAAGAGCGGGAGACATCTCTCCCGCTCTCTTGCCCCTGCAGGGAAGAGTAATCTGTGGCTGGTAGTGTACCAGTGATGGTGTATCCCTTTACAGGGCCAGCTTGGTCCTTCTCCAGTGTCTCCTCTTGGACTTGTTCTGATCTTGTAGCCGGTTTTCATGCGGATCCACTGTGGAATCGGCCGGTTCTGCTTCACCTTCTTAGCGAGGAATCGCTTCATCCTGAAGGTTTCGTGGGATGGCATGGCCGCACATTCATTCCGGGAGGAGGGATCAGCCGCAGACTGGCAGCCGACCCGCCCCCCCGACCAGAAGATGAGACGTCACATCCCCTCGCCTTTCCCCCCCCTCCCCCCAGGGGATGATCGGTCACACCCCCTCTCCCCCCGCCCCCAGGTGTTGATCGGTCACACCCCCTCTCCTCCCACCCCCCCCCAGGGGATGATCGGTCACACCCCCACCCCTTCCACTGCCCCCCCCCACCCCGCCCCCACCACTCCGACCAGAAGATGACCATCAGAGAGCCGCTCTCTCCGCTTTCTGCTTTTTTTCGCGCCGGGCGCGCTCTGTCAGATTTTTTTCGAACTGCGCCTGCGCAGTTCAGATCTCCAATCGGTCCGCCAGCGCTAAGCCCCAGCCACGGCACGGATCGGGCCGGAGCCAGCAAAACGCGTATGGGCGCACTGGAAAGAGGATTCCAGGCGCGGATCTATTTGATGCCCAGATTCGGCACTTAGGCTCAAAATGGTAAAATTCCCCCCCCCCCCCCCCAGTGTTGAAGTATTCAAGCCTACTTTGTGATTCTTCATGCACCCTTAGTCCATAGGGGCATACATAATATTGTCATGTGAGTGTACCTTTAAGAAAGTTTTTTTAAAAATCATGCAGCTTACAACTTCATTGATATCATTGGGTGGTGGAGCTAAGTTGTGGCAGTCAGGTGATAGGGCTTTCAGTTTAGTTTGTGAGAGTCAGGTAAGAGGGGTTCTTTCCTTTGGGCTTTCAGTTTCACTTTTGGGCAGCGTATTTTGGAAGGAGTTTAGCAGCAAGTTAAGAAGCAGTCTTTTGCTCTTCCTGTTTTTTTTTCCTTTTTGTTTGGTTCCGCCTCAAAGAAGCTGTGTTTTAGGGAAACAGATTCGACTGCAACCTCTTCTGAGTTTCTTCACAAAGGATTTACAGAATTTAGCCCAGGAGGCGGGATTCCTGTCACAAGCGGGCAGTAATCTATGTTGTATTGTGCTTATTTGGAGGGTTTTATGTATTGGATGTTGGTTTTGGTTGGAACACATTCGAGATATTTCCTTTAGAGTTATATATTATCGTGGTTGTTGTGTTTCTTGTTTGTAATTGTTCTTGCTAATTGTCTTACTATGCATGTCAACAGTATTCTTAATTAAATTTAGTTTTGATAAAAGCTCCTGGTGGGTCAGCTGAATCACTCCTGGAGTGAAACCTTTCATGCTCATCCTAGCCAAGTTCATCGTAAAATGTTACAGGTCAGGCAAGCTTCATAGAATACTTTGAAGTACTTATAAAAATATCATACACGTCTTTACATTTTAGTTGACTACTCTCGAATTAAAGATGCCCTCTTTTAGAACATAGAACATTACAGCGCAGTACAGGCCCTTCGGCCCTCGATGTTGCGCCGACCAGTGGTACCAATCTAAAGCCCCTCTAATCTACACTATTCCAATATCATCCATATGTTTACTCAATAACCATTTGAATGCTCTTAATGTTGACGAGTCCACTACTGCTGCAGGCAGGGCATTCCACGCCCTTACTACTCTCTGAGTAAAGAACCTACCTCTAACATCCATCCTATATCTCTCACCCCTCAATTTAAAGCTATGTCTCCTCGTGCTAGCCAACACCATCCGAGGAAAAAGGCTCTCACTATCCACCCTATCTAATCCTCTGATCATCTTGTATGCCTCTATTAAGTCACCTCTTAATCTTCTTCTCTCTAACGAAAACAACCTTTTGTTCCTTGGTTTGGTTTGAATCCTGGCTGACTTTCATCTGTCTCTGTTTCTATAGACTGGTCTTTTCTTTCCAAAATGAATATTAAAATCAATTTCATCACATGGCTCATGATGTTTACCGTCCTATGCTCTGAACGCTGTGGGCCTTTTGTTTCTTTGGAAGTTTTATTAACACTGACTGCATAAGGTGCTCAGGTTGGAGTCTTGTCCTATAAGTGTTGTTACAGAAGCCTGTCAGTATCCCAATGCTAACATCATTCAGAGCTTTCAGGCAGGCTGTTGGTATCACATCAATTCCAGGTGCTTTCCTTGCTTTCATCTTTTTGATCGCTGCATTGACTTCTGCCTCTATTATCTTTGTTCCTTCTGTTCTCTCTGATGGTACCAATTCACTTCTGTCTCCATCGTACAACTCTCTGATGTACTTCACCCATCATATTTCTGAATTTTCTTTTTTGAAGTGAAGCTCACCTTCTTTCATGGGCGGCACAGTGGTTAGCATAGCTGCCTCACAGCACCAGGGACCCGCGTTCAATTCCAGCCTCAGATAACTCTGTGTGGAGTTTGCACATTCTCCTGACGTCTGCGTGGGGTTCCTCTGGGTGCTCCGATTTCCTCCCCAGTCCAGAGATGTGCGGGTTAGGTTGATTGGCCATGCTAAATTGCCCCTTAGTGTCCCAAGTTATGTAGGTTAGGGGAATTAGCAGGGTGAATATGTGGGGTTATGGGGAAAGGGGCTGGGTGGGATTGTTCTTGGTGTTCTCAAGCTCAATGGGCCAAATGGCCTGCGTGAGCACTGTAGGGATTCTATGATTCCTCTCTCCTTGCACAGCCACGATTTGTTGTTGTTCTTTATCCTTATCTGTCAGTGCTTTAACTTTCTCTGCTGTTCTCCGGTGTGGTGCCTCTTCTCCAGTTCCTCCATTACCTTGCAACATTATTCAGATCACTTTTCCTTGCCATTCTTTTTTTAAATCTACTTTTCTATTTTGTCATGTTCTTCCTTATTGTTTTGTATCTTAGTTTCCATCATATCTTGTATTTCACCTGCTCTGGAGGCTTCCTCCCCTCTTGTATAGGGACTGTCTCAGTTACTGTGTTTCATTTGATTTATTATTGTCATTATAATTGCACACTATACAGACAAAGTATACCATTCATAGTACATGGGGAAGAAGGAAAGGAGAGAGTGCAGAATGTAGTGGTACAGTCATAGCTAGGGTGCAGAGAAAAATCAACTTAATATATGATAGGTCCATTCAAAAAGTCTGATGGCAGCAGGGAAGAAACTGTTCTTGAGTCAGTAGGCACGTGACCTCAGACTTTTGTATCTTTTTCCTGATGGAAAAAGGTGGAAGAGAGAATGTCTGGGTGCATGTGGTCCTTGATTATATTGGCTGCTTTTTTAAGGAAGTGTAGACAGTCAATGGAGGGGAGGCTGGTTTGCGTGATGGACTGGGCTACGTTCACAACCCTTTGTAGTTTCTTGGTGATGTAAATCTTTTTACAGTGAAAATGTGCTGTTTTGAAAATGTCCAGTGGAAACAACTTCCCTGCTTCTATTTTATCTATTCCCTTCATAATTTTATATGTTTCTACAAGATCCCCCCTCATTCTTCTAAATTCCAATGAGTATAGTCCCAGTCTACTCAGTCTCTCCTCATCCGCCAACCCTCTGAACTCCGGAATAAACCTAGTGAATCTCCTCTGCACCCCTTCCGGTGCTAGTATATCCTTTCTCAAGTAAGGAGACCTAAATGTGCGCAGTACTCCAGGTGTGGCCTCATAAGTACCTCGTATAGCTGCAACTCCCTGTTTTTAAACTTCATTCCTCTCGCAATGAAGGACAAAATTCCATTTGCCTTCTTAATTACCTGCAAACCAACTTTTTTCGATTCATGCACAAGGATACCCAGGTCCCTCTGCACAGTAGCATGCTGCAATTTTTTGCCATTTAAATAATAGTCAATTTTGCTGTTATTCCTACCAAAATGAATGACCTCACATTTACTAACATTGTACTCCACCTGCCAGACCCTTGCCCACTCAAACTATCTACGTCCCTTTGCAGACTTTCAGTGTCCTCTGCACACTTTGCTCTGCCATTCGTCTTAGTGTCATCTGCAAACTTTGACACACTACACTTGGTCCCCAACTTGAAATCATCTATGTAAATTGTAAACAATTGTGGTCCCAACATTTAATTACGGCTTCCTCCCTAAGTCCAGGTTGACTTGATCTTTCACATGGTTATGGTAGAGTGAAGAATTAAAGAGGAAGTTTGTGACCCAAATGATCATATTAAATAATCCGTGTTAAATACAAACTCTGTCATTAAATGAACACTTTGGATGGTTTGGGTGTCAAAAATTCTGAGCATCTTGTATGGTCTGATGTCCATTATAACCCTCACTTTCATTGTGATGTGATGTACATGTATCTTTAAAGGATGCCTATCTTAAACTGTTGTGCATCACTATCCAGGGTATCATTGCAGGAGTTCCTCAGGGTAGTTGTCTCAGACTCAACCACCTTCAGTTGCTTCATCAAGTGTTTCTTTCCATCATAAGGTCTAAGGTGGGGATGTTTGCTGATGGTTGCATAATGTCCAGCACCATTCAGATACTGAAGCAGTCCATGCAGCAAGACCTGCACAATGTCCAGGCTTGGGCTGACAAGTAGCAAGTGACATTATACCATGCAAGTGCCAGACAATGACGATCTCCTACAAGAGAGAATGTAACTATTGCTCTTAACATTCAGTGACATTACCATTACTGAATCTTGCATATATATAAACATTGACCAGAAACTGAACTGAACTAGTCATATAAAAACTGTGGCTACAAGAGCAGGTCAGAGGCTAAGAATCCTGCAGTGAGTAATTCACCTCCTGACTCCCCAAAGCCTGTCCACAATCTGCAAGGTACAAGTTAGGAATGTTATGGAATACTCTCCACTTATCTGGATGAGCTCAGCTCCAACAACACTCAAGAAACTGAACACCATCCAAGACAAAGCAGCCTGCTTGATTGGCACTCCATCCACAAGCATTCACTCCCTTCACCGCTAACGCACAGTGGAAGTGGTGTGTACCATCTACGAGATGCACAGTAGCAACTCATCAAGGCTCCTTCGGCAGTAGCTTTCAAACGCACAGCTGCCACCATCTAAAAGGACAAAGGCAGTAGACGCGTGGGAACATCACCACCTGGAAATTCTCCTCCAAGTCACTCACTATGCTGACTTGGAAATATATCACCCATTTCTTCACTTGGTCAAAATCCTGGAATTCTCTCCCTAACAGCACTGGGGATGTACCTACACCTCAGAGGTTTCAAGGAGGCTCCTTCTTCACCTCCTTTTTCATCTCCACCTTCTGAAGGGCAATTATAGGTGGGCAATAAATGCTGCCTAGCCAGTGACACCCACATCTCGTAAATGAATAGAAAGTATGAGACAGGATATAATGTATAATCAAACATAGACCAAGTACAGCAGCAGTCCTACAGGTTAGATGTGTTAATATTGCCTCCCAGTTAATCTTGTCTGTATATAGTCTTATTTTCAAACAAAGAAGCCACATTTTACCAATCTTTGATGCATGACATTTGCAATAAATAGAGGAACGCAAAAACCTTCTCCTCTATTCAATTGAATTGAGGTAGTTTGTGGCATTCTGAGTATTAATTGACATCTTTAACACATTTTACAATCGCTCAGAGAATGTCAGGATGTCCATGGAACATGAGTGTCTCTGAGAAGGTCAGCATTTATTGCCCATCCCTAATTACTCTTGAGAAAGTGGTGCTAAGCCACCTTCTTGAACTGCTGCATTCTATGTGGTGTAGGTACACCTACACCCGCAGTTAATGAGGGAGGGAATTACGCCAGTTTTACCTTTTATCTTGATGGAAGGACTTTGAACCAGGCAGGTGCTTTAACAGAATGGGGATGGGAGGGAGTTTGAAGACGTCATTGGGTTTGCATTTTGGGAGCGCATCCAGGTATGAGACCAGTCATAAAAAGATCTATGAGGCAATGGCAGGCAGTCTTAAATATTTGGGGTGGGAGATTTAAAATGTCATGAAAAGGAATCATAAAATCCCTACAGTGTAGAAGAGGCCATTCAGCCCATCGAGTCCGCACTGACTCTCTGACAGCGAATCTAACCCAGGCACCGTCCCCCGCCCTAACTTGTAGCCCCACACATTTCCCGTGGTTAATCTATCTCCTCTACACATCTTGGGTTACTATGGGGCAATTTAGCATGACCAATCAACCTAACCTGCACATCTTTTGAGTGTGGGAGGAAACCGGAGCACCCGGAGGAAACCCACGCAGACACAGGGAGAACATGCAAACTCCATGCAGTTAGATACCCAAGGCCGGAATTGAACCTGGGCCCCTGGCGCTGTGAGGTGGCAGTGCTAACCACTGTAGGGTGGGGGATCACGGTGGTGGGGAGCGGTGGTGAGGGCACGGGATATTGGTAGCCATGTATTGTAAACAGAAATCCCACATCAAATTCAGACATGTGAAGCAGGTAGAGAGGTCATGGGAATGAGGAGAGTAATTCTTTAGAGCAGAAGATAGCATTTCAAAAGTAGAGACATGAAGAGAGGAGGATCATAGCTATCATATCTTTAAATATCTTAAACAGAGAATGTTTGCAGTAATCTTCTGCTGATATCACTTGTGCGTGAGAGAGAGATTTGGGGTAAGGAAAAGAAACAGAGATAAAGGGAAATGGAAACATGAAGGAAGACATTATAATCACCAGCATTTGGGTTCAGGTGACTTTTCTGGTCACTTAGAAAATCTCGATGCCTCACTGAGCCACCGTTAATGCCAGAGTTGCTAAGCTGCAATTTTATTAACCAAGTTTAAAATAATTCTTTATCAAAAAAATTGAATAACTTAATCTCAAGGCCTCTTGCCCAGAATGTCTCCGGAATGGGATTCTCACTGGCGGACTGTCACTCTGATTCTTTTTACTTACCTAGGTCAGGAGCTGCTCATTTTGCACCCAATCTCCCGACCCAGGCTCCTGAGAATTTTGTCTTAAACAAATTCAAATTGAATCCAATTCGTGGGCCACAACAAGAGGGACACACAAAATCCAAGCTGATGGGATGAGGCATCGTACCCCATCCTTGGCTTTATCTGACATTTTCGATTTGATTTATTATTGTCACACGTATTGGTCTACAGTGAAAAGTGTTTCTTGCGCACAATGCAGACAAAGCATACCGTTCATGGAGAAGGGAAAGGGAGAGTGCAGGATGTAGTGTTACAGTCATAGTGAGGGTGTAGAGAAAGATCAACTTAACGTGAGGTAGGTCCATTCAAAAGTCTGATGGCAGCAGGGAAGAAGTTGTTCTCGAGTCAGTTGGTACGTGTCCTCAGACTTTTGTATCTTTTCCCCAATGGAAGAAGGCGGAAGGGAGTATGTCCGGGATGTGTGGGGTCCTTAATTATGCTGGCTGCTTTTCTGAGGCAACTGGAAGTGTAGACAGTGTCAATGGGTGGGAGGCTGTTTTGAGTGATGCACTGGACTTTGTTCATGACCCTTTGCAGTTCCTTGCGGTCTTGAGCAGAGCAGGAGCCATACTAAGCTGTGAAACAACCAGAGAGCATGCTTTCTATGGTGCATCTGCAAAGGTTGGTGAGAGTCGTGGCTGACATACCAAATCTCCTTCATCTTAGCCAAAACACCGAGATGGCAATGAAAGATTGTATGAGGTAAAGCCTCGGTTTAACCTCATCGGCTATGCCTGTCCTTTGCTCTACTTCAACCTGGGCAAACCATGATTGCTGGCATTAGCAAACCCAAAATGCAATGGGCTAACCTTGTCCCCTACCTGCTCATGGCTTTACTCCTGATCTGGAAAATGTGCAGTGCAGCAGATCTGAGAGTCTTTTCAATGCAAGGCAGCATTGTCGGGAGGGAGGGGGATGAGGGATTGGGGGGGAGGCGAAGAGAAACCATGAACCTTTTTTATGACACGAGCTGCCATAAAGTGGATAACTTTAAAGATCCCAGCCACCTGACAAGAGAGAAGGTGAGTGTGTAAGACAGGTAGCTGAGTGGTTAGTGAGTTGGGGACTGGTTGGGGCGGGGGGGGGGGGGGTGGTTGAGGGGGAGTTGGATTGTCAAGGGGTTGGGAGGGTAGTCAGTTGCTGTGGGGATGGGGTGGAGAAGGAGAGTATCAGAGGGTCAGGCAGCTTAGTAAAGAGATATGGGGGTAGTATGGTGGAGGGGAATAGTTAGAAGGGGAGGTGGGGGCTAATCAGGAGATAAGTCATGGTGTCCAGGAGTAATCATGAGGTGGGTTGAGAGATCAGGATAGTAGTCAAGAGGTTAGGAGGGTAGTCAGTTAATCGAGAGAGTGAAGGTAATAGGGGGCTGGGAAGGTAGATGAGGGTGGGTGTAGTTGGGAGTGGGGGGATGGGGTTTATTAGAGGGTCAAATGAGGGATTCAATGGGTGTCAGTTACCCAGAAATTAGAAGTAGTTTCAATCCTAACTTTTCCTGAGTAACTATTCCGCTAAGAAATGGTCTAAATGACCCAACATCTGCAATTTAACTGTGAGTTTTGGATGGTTCCAGGTTCAGGGTAATTTCCCATCAGAAGTTTAACTTTATTGGACAACTCCCATGTGGTCCATACCTGGGGACTCTGAAAGGGTCCCACAGCACATCTTCTGGGCTCCTTCTGGGGTATGACTCTGGGGAACACAAGTTCTGGGCCCTTAATTTAGTTGAACAATTTGAACATAAAAGTGATACATACAGATCAGGGAGGCATGCTGGGGCTGAAATACCCAATAAATTGCATTGCTGCAGAAGTGCCATGATGACGTTACTTGATCTCCACTGAAGTTCAACATTTAAGGGGGAAGTCTCCCAATATACATTCAAATGGTGGGAACTTACCAGGATTGCATCTGAGGTGTCGGCCTAGTGAAGATTCTCTTGTCTTGTTACGTTATGAATAATAAAGCAAAATAAAACATACTCTCTGATTCCTTACCAGACTTGGACCTTTGCTGGGCACCTATTCCCTGGTTCTTCTGGGTTATCTAACTCCAAACCTTATGTCCCAATTTGGAGTTGAAGGAATCCGTAACTATCGCAAATATCTGTGTATGCTCAAGCTCTACAATAATAATAAATGGAAATTGATGGCTGGACTTGAAGAAATCTATTGGAGTGGGCTAGGTGGACGACAGGTCTGCATAATTGCGTGTGGAGGCTGCATATACCTTTCCCAAAACTGAGCCCTGTTAATTCAGTGGTGGGAATGGGTTGGCATGAGGAACCTTCTCGCAGGCTAATTAGACTCATTAACAATCCACTTTACATGTCGGATTTTGGCTGCCAATGAACCCCTGAAGCACCTTGAGTTGTTTTGCTATGTTGAAAGCACTTGTGAATTCGAGCTTCTATTATTGTTGATTATGCTTCTTTCTATAATTTATGTGAGGAATAATGCATTCCTAAACCATCACCCATATTCTACAACATTGTGTATGGCAAGTCATTGACAATGAATTTTGATTAATCACGAAACATTTGCATTCACTTTGCATGCAGATTTGTCCAAATACCCTTATTTGAATTTAAGCTTTATTCGTTCACAGGATGTGCCAACGTTTATTGCCCATCCCTAATTGTCCTTGAACTGTGGCTTGCTTGGCTATTTCAGAGGATAGTTAACAGTCAACCACATTGATGTGGATCTGGAGTCTCATGTAGGCCAGACCAGATAAGGACGGCAGATTTCCTTCACTCAAGAGCATTAGTGAACCAAATGGGTTTTTACAACAATTGATTCATGTTCATCGTTAGACTTTTAATTCCAGATTTTCTCTTTTTATTGAATTCAAATTTCATCATCTGCCATGATGGGATTTTGAACCTGACGGGGGGGGGGGGGGGGGGGGGGGGGGGGAGGGGGTGGGGGGGGGAGGGAGGGGGTGGGGGGGGAGGGAGGGGGTGGGGGGGGGGATGGGGGGGGCGGGGGGGGATGGGGGGGGCGGGGGGGCGGGGGGGGATGGGGGGGGCGGGGGGGATGGGGGGGGCGGGGGGGATGGGGGGGGCGGGGGGGCGGGGGGGGATGGGGGCGGGCGGGCAGGGGGGGCGGGGGGGCAGGGGGGGCAGGGGGGGCGGGGGGGATGGGGGCAGGGGGGGCGGGGGGGATGGGGGCGGGGGGCGGGGGGGGATGGGGGGGCGGGGGGGCAGGGGGGGCGGGGGGGATGGGGGCGGGGGGCGGGGGGCGGGGGGCGGGGGGGGATGGGGGGGCGGGGGGGGTCCTCTGGATTACGAGTCTAGTGACAATACCACTATGCCACTGCCTCCCCTAAAGATTGTATGATAAGCATTTTGAACTAAAACTTAGCTCACAAGAAGAATGGGGTTCCTGCAACAACACTTGAGTTAAACTTGTGGCATGTGACCCAAGTCCGGCAATTCTTGAACACCGTGATATACTTTTGAGAGAGGATCAACTTCTATTTTCCTTTAGTTAACCCATAGACAATAAAGATCGAGTCAAATTACCTGGGTTAAGGTGTTCCTTTCATTATTTATACGATACCTAAATTAACTTTCGGAACTTGTGACACATTAGATTTATATTTTACAAAATTAACTCGGAAATGCACAATAATTAAACACTTTGATCACTTAAACTTGAAACAGCTTTGACATCATCGCAGTATCAGTATTTCAGGTGTGCATTGCTGAGATTGAAACTGAGTGCAACACATTGCTAACCTAGATAGTGGACTGCAAAGTTTGAATTAGAAATCTGTTTACTATTTCAATTATTGTTATACTTGATCAAATGCCTTTGGTTCGCAGAGTTGCTTCACGGGATACTAAGTTAGAAAGGAACAATTCGTCCAATTGACACAGAAGCAAGCATTTGAGAGAAAGAAATGTCATTATTCTCATTTTCTTTCTCTACACATCTCAGATTTACCACCCTCCATAAAGTTGAGCTCATCCAAAACTCTGTTGACCACATCCATGCTGTAAACCTCTATGACTCTAAATGTTAACATGGAGGCACAGGGGGAGCCAGAAGACAATGTAGATAAAGATTGCAGGGAGGATGGGTCCACCCTGCAATCTTTATCTACATTGTCTTCTGGCTCCCCCTGTGCCTCCATGTTAACATTTAGACCATAGAGGTTTACAGCATGGAAACAGGCCCTTTGGCCCAACTTGTCCATGCTGCCCTTTTTTTTAAAACCCCTAAGCTAGTCCCATTTGGCCCATCTCCCTCTGTACCCATCTTACCCATGTAACTATCTAAATGCTTTTTAAAAGACAAAATTGTACCCGCCTCTACTTCTACTTCTGGCAGCTCGTTCCTCTGTGTGAAAAAATTGCCCCTCTGGACACTTTTGTATCTCTCCCCTTTCACCTTAAACCTATGCCCTCTCGTTTTAGACCCCCCCTCCCCCTACCTTTGGGAAAAGATATTGATTATCTATCTTATTTATGCCCCTCATTATTTTATAGATCTCTATAAGATCACCTCTCAGCCTCCTACGCGCCAGAGAAAAGAGTCCCAGTCTATCCAGCCTCTCCTTATGACTCAAACCATCAAGTCCCGGAAGCATCCTAGTAAGTCTATTCTGCACTCTTTCTAGTTTAATAGTATCCTTTCTATAATAGGGTGACCAGAACTGTACACAGTTTCTACCCTCAGAATCAAACCCCATGGACAAATCTGCATGCAAACTGAACAGCATACATTAATGTTTCGTGATTAATCAAAATTCATTGTCAATGACTTGCCATACACAATGTTGTAGAATATGGGTGAGGGTTTAGGAATGCATTATTCCTCACATAAATTATAGAAAGAAGCATAATCAACAATAATAGAAACCTGAATTCACAAGTGCTTTCAACATGGCAAAACATCTCAAGGTGCTTCAGGGGTTCATTGGCAGCCAAAATCCGACATGTAAAGTGGATTGTTTATAAGTCTAATTAGCCTGCGAGAAGGTTCCTCATGCCAACCCACTCCCACCACTGACTTAACGGGGCTCAGTTTTGGGAAAGGTATATGCAGCCTCCACATATAATTATGCAGACCTGTTGCTCACCTAGCCCACTCCAATAGATTCCTTCAAGTCCAGCCATCAATTTCCATTTATTATTATTGTAGAGCTTGGGCATACACAGATATTTGCGATAGTTACGGATCTTCTCCGCCACTGGTGTATGTTCTTCTCCCTGGTGAATCACACATGTCCACTACCTTATTTTCCCGCCCATGCCTTCAGCAGCCTTGGCCATAAGTTCTGGAATTCTCTCCCAAAGCTATTCCATCTCTTCTCATTTAAAACCCATCTTAAAACCTAATTCGGTATTCAACCTGTCCTAAAGGACCAATATTTGTAATGAGAGTAACTGCTATCAAAGTTCACTGCTTCAATGATCAAAATCCGATCGTAACATCTGGAGTGTGTATAGTTATGGGAAAAGATTCTATACACACTCCAGATGTTGGAAAACTCCATTCACTGCAGCAGCACTGGAGAATCCCAGCCAGGGACGGACTCAGAGGTGTTTGTTAATTCCAGATGTTAAATTGAGTTTAAATCTCCCACGGCATGAAAAGGTCTGTAATATAAATTGCTTAAAGGAAGGTAAGGCTTATGCGTTCAAGAGGTAAATGAGATTGGAATGGCACAATAAGCGATAATTGACGCAGAACATTTTCTTGGGTCCTGACAAAGTAATTTTACAAGTGTGGAGTAACTTCACTCAGAAGAAAATTAGTTTGAGAGTTTAAAAATATTCTTAACATTTTATTTTTCCCGTTTAATTCCATCTTTATTTCCCAATCTCTCTTTTGCTTGCTGTACATAATTTAAATCCAATTTACATTTCCTGCTTTCTATTCTATGATTTTGTTGATGTATGACCGAGTAACCAATCTTTATTCTAATTCATTGAACGGTCTCATTGTTCCTTGTCTTGCTCATAAACATCTTTGAATCCCTGTAGAGGGTGCTGCACTGGACAAGGTGCTGAATTAGGGCAAGTCTCTATTGAAAAGCCCACAAGATGTCAATGGGCAGCTTTCAAAAAGGGCAAAGGGATGAAGAATATTCCTTTGCAACAGTGAGGGAGGCAGTGGTGCAGTGGTATTATCGCTGGACTAGTAATTCAGAGACGCAGGGTAATGTTCAGGGGGCACAGGTTCAAATCCCACCGTGGCAGATTTAACCTCAATTTAACATCTGGAATTAACACCAAACACTTCTGACCCCGTCCACGGCTGGGATTCTCCAGTGCTGCTACAGTGAATGGAATTTTGGCTGAGCACCAAATCCTCCGTTCTCACTGGCACAGGACCAGAACAGATGAGATCAGAGAATCCCGCCCTAAAAGTCTAATGATGACCACGCGTCAATTGTCGGAAAAACCCATCTGGTTCATGAATATCCTTTGGGGAAGGAAATCAGCCATCCTTTCCTGGTCTGGCCTACATGGGACTCCAGACCCACAACAATGTGGCTAACTCTTAACTGCCCTCTGAAATGGCCTAGCAAGCCACTCAGTTGTATAAAACACAAATGAAACTGGATGGACTATCCGGCATTGACCTAGGCACCGGAAATGACAACAGCAAATCCAGCCCCAGTAAAGTCCTCCTTACTAACATCTGGAGGCTTGGGCCAAAATTGGGAGAGCTGTCTCACTCATCAGTCAACAGCCTGACATAGTCATACTCATGGAAACTAGCAGGACAGACCCAGCAGAGGTGGAAGCACAGTGGTATACATTTGAGAGGGAGTTGCCCTGGGAGCCCTCAACATCGACTCCGGACTACATAAAGTCTCATGGCACCAGGTCAAACATATGCAAGAAAACCTCCTGTTAGTTATCACGTAGCCTCCCTGCTCAGCTGATGAATCAGTACTCCTTTATGTTGAACACCACTTAGAGGAAGCACTGAGGGTGGCAAGGCACAAAATGTACTCTGGGTGGGGGGCTTCAATGTCCATCACCAAGAGTAGCTCAGTAGTACCAGCACAGGCCAAGCTGGCTGGGTCCTAAAGGACATAACTGCTAGACTGGGACTGCAGCAGGTAGTGAGGGAACCAACAAGAGAGAAAAATATACTCATCCTCATCAACTTGCCTGTTGCAGATGCATCTGTCCATGACAGTATCAGTGACCGCCTTGTGGAGATGAATTTCTGTCTTCACATTGAGGATGCCTTCCATCTTGTGTGGCACTGCCACCGTGCTAAATGGGATAAACTTCAAACAGATTGAACAACTCAAGACTGTGCATCCATGAAGTGCTATGGGCCACCAGCTGCAGCAGAATTGTACTCAACCACAATCTGTAACCTCATGGCCCAGCATATCTTTAACCGTAGCATTAGCATCAAGTCAGAGGATCAACCCTCGTTCAATGAAAAGTGCAGAAAGAGCATGCCAAGAGCAATATCAGGCACACCTAAAAATGAGGTGCCAATTTGGTGAAGCTACAACACAGGATTTCTCGCATGCCAAGCAGCATAAATAGCAAGTAATAGACAGAGTTAAGTGATTCCACAACCAACAGGTCAGATCTAAGCTCTGCAGTCCTACCACATCCAGCCATGAATTGGGGGGGCGATGCACATCTGTGCAAAAGATAAGGTTGAAGCACTTGCAACAATCTTCAGCCAGAAAGGTGGAGTGGATGATTCATCTTGGACTCCTCCAGAGGTAGCCAGCATTACAGACGTCAGACTTCAGCCAATTTGATTCAATCCACAGGTGATATCAGGAAATGGTTGAAGCATTAGATACTGCAATAGCAAGTCTAGGGCTGACAAGTGGTAAGTAACATTTGAGCCATAGGAGTGCCAGGCAGTGAGCATCTCCAACAAGAGAGGATGGAATCACCACCCCTTGACATTCAATGGCATTACCATTGCTGCACCCCCCACTGTCAATATCCTATGGGTTACCATTGACCAGAAACTCAACCGGACCGGCCACATAAATACTATGGCTACAAGAGCTGGTCAAGGCTAGGAATCCTGTGGTGAGTAACTCCCCTCCTGACTCCCCAAAGCCAGGCCACCATCGACATTCACAGTCAGGTGTATGATGGAATACTTTCCACTTGCCTGGATGAATGCAGCTCTAACAACACTCAAAAAGCTTGACACCATCCAGGGCAAAGCAGCCCACTTGATTGCTACCCCTTCTACAAACATTCAATCCCTGCATCACCAACTAACAGTGGCAGCCTTGTGTACCATTTGAGAGATGTACTGCAGGAACTCAACAAGCTTCCTTCGGCAGCATCTTCCAAACCCATGGCCACTACCACAAGAGCAGCAGGTACTTGGGAGCACACCACCTGGAGGTTCTCTTTCAAGTCATTCACCATCCTGACTTAAAGCTGCTAAATAAACACACAGTTGTTGTTGAGATGTGCAGATCAGGAAGGTTCCAAATTTGCCACCTTTAAGTATTGACCTGACCCAGAACAGAATTGGCTACAAATGTCTTTCACTGAGGAAAAGATTCATTCACAGCAACTCAACATCCCCCAACCCCCCTCATTCACACCAGTGCCACCCCCACCCCAATTCCCCGTGCCATCCATCTACCTTTACTTGCCCACCAGCACTCAGGATGGAATGTTCAATGCTTCCATTCAATGGCAAAAGTGGAAAAATGATGGAGCTGCAACCTTCCGCGACATTATTGGTGACGCAACTGTCTCAGTGATGCTTCTCAGAACCTACCATTGGATAGCCAGAGCAGACCCAAAGGCAGGTGATTTGTGCCCACTTGAAATGGAATTTGTGTTCTATGACGTCAACCAGCCTGCGGCCTAGCTGAGGAGGAATTCAAAAATAAGTTCCTCTAACGCTTGGTGGAGTCAGGAGGAGCGGAAATGGTCATTCCAAATTCCACAACTTAAGCTGGGTTTCAAAGCCCCCACACTCCCAAACATGGGACCTCCCTTCCTCCCCCCCCGCCCCCCCCCCCCCCCCCCCCCGCGCCCCCCCCCCCCCCCCCCCCCCACCCTATAGCTGCGGCAGTCCTCATTGCTGCTATTGCACCCTCAGCTGACAGGAACTGCAATTCCAGCCACGGCTCAATGAAAGTGAGGCTTGGGGCTCACAATGGGCCAGAAGCCAGAACTTGTCGGGGATGTTAGAGGAGTTCAGCCTTACTATCCAGATTGATACATGGTGAATGGTCACTTAAGGTACAAACATGCTGCAGACAGTTATGGAACCATAGCTCAGCATTAGATGGCATATTCAGTAGAGGAGAGAAGAAAACCAGAGAGAGAAAACGAACAAGCAAAAAGGGCACTTCTGTATAATACTGTTAAAGGTTAATGAGTACACTGTCAGTTAAGCTGGTACTAGTAATGCATACAGAATCAATATTCACCCATGTGAAAATTTGTTAAAAAAAAGAAATCTCATATGAAATAACACTTCACGGTTGGCAGGAGAGTGCAATGTTCCAGAATTCATTTAAAGGCAAGGTTCGACAGTGAACTAAGGCATAATCAAGGTCTAGACTCAAGAATGAGTATGGCTTCACCCATTGTCTGTACAACTCTGCTGTGCTTTCAATTACATGAAAGTTTTTTTTTCCCATTCACTTGTGGCTGTACTGCTTAGAGGTCATAGATTATCCACAATTGAGAAAGAATACTTCACTATTCCTTGTGGGGGTGTTTGATCTGTACAGTGGCTTTAACCCTCTGAGTACTGGGCGTCTTGTTCATTGTTTCAAACATACATCTCTCTGTCACATCGTTGTGAAGATCCACCAACGAGTATTAGGGAAGTGGGGTTACAGAAAGCTCACTCGTTTGCAGTAATTTCCAACCTTCTCTGAGAAATCTCAAACGATGACCTGATGATTTTGTTTTTTGATGAGAATTTCAAAGAGTAAACATAAGGAGAACACTGTTTGCTGATAAATGCTGATCATTTAACTCTCCCAGGTGACCCTTTCATGGTGTCATGGAATACGTGAAAAATGAAACATTTAGCATATTCTCTGCCGCTTCTCTTCACTTCATCAGTGTAAATCACTGTGAGCTGGGCTTTATTGCCTGAGCATTACCCTTGTTTCAAAATAATGGCATTAAACATTTAATTACATTTGTACGCTTGGTGCAGTATCATTGAACAAAATTCTTCGGACCATTTGGATGATTTATTAGGTGTACAGATTTTTTTCTTGTCCTGGGACAGGTTCCAGAAATGCCCCACTTTACAAGATTCATATCTGGATGGGCTTGGCAGTGAATTGTCCCTAATCGATTGCCTTGATTTTCTTTTTTGGCAAAAGGCTTATGAACAATGAAGTCCTCTACGAATTAATGGGACGGCACTTATGGGAACAATTGACCCTTAAAAGGATGTCTCAAGAAATCAAGTTTGAGGATTGCTGAAAAAATACATTTTGTCAAAGCTTTTCATCTTGAACCCATCAGGACAATGGTAAGAATACAGATATCTTGCAATTATCCTGGTGAGTGCAAGGTGAAAAACTTTGACAAACTGTCTTTATTCAGCAGGCCTCCAGTTCTATGCTACACTATCAAGTTGGCTGCAGTAGCTTCAGCAAACCCGACTGTGTTTGCCTAATGCCAGAATGGAGATTGGGAGCGTGGACCAGGGGTTGGAAGGAAGAGTAGTGTTGTTTCAACCAGACTATCCCTCAAAATTCATTCATAAAAACACCTGATCTGTCACTATACACTTAAATGACCTCACATCTCAGATAATGCTGTACTCTCATTTAAGTTTCATGTTTACCACTCAAACATCTTTTTTTATATTAACAGAGCTGCCCATTTTGTTTTTGGGCATAACTGACTGGGCCAGCAGTTATTGCCCTTCCCTAATTGCCCTTGAACTGAGTGGCTGAGAAGCCATTTCAAAAGGATTTTAAGAGGCAACAACATTGCTGTGGACCTGGAGTCACCTGTCGGCCACACCAGGTAAGAAGGGCAAACTGCCTTCCCGAAAGGACATTAGTGAACCACTATGAGTGTGTTTCATTGTTATTATTGTTATGGGCGACACGGTGGCAGTGCTGCCTCACAGCACCAGGGACCCGGGTTCAATTCCAGCCTCGCATCACTGTCTGCGTGGAGTTTGCACATTCTCTCGGTGTCGAAGTGGGTTTCCTCCGGGTGTTCCAGTTTTCTCTCACAGTCCAAAGATGTGTGGGTTAAGTTGACTGGCCATGCTAAATTGACCCTAGTGTCAGGGGGATTGGCAGGGTAAATATGTGAGGTTACAGGAATAGGGCCTGGGTGGAATTGTGGACAATGCAGACTCGATGGGCCAAATGGCCTCTTTCTGCACTGTAGGGATTCTATGGAATTATTGGACCGCCAAGGTAGGATATGCACCCGGGTCCCCAGAGCATGACCTTGGGTCTTTAGATTACTCATCAAGTGACAACATTACTGCGTCACTGCCTCCCCCTAGTTTACTTTCTAAATTGAAAATACTCCTTTAAAAGTTCTGTATCTGCCCAAAATGTCTCAGCAGTGTCAAATTTTTATATGGCTTTACAAACGGGTGTTTGTAAATGGCCACCTCCTATGAACATCCAGAATCTGAACTGGAGCAGCCATATAAATATGGTGGCTGCAAGAGTAGGTCAGATACTGGGAAATCTGAAATGAAAGTGGACAATGCTGGAAGAACACAACTGCCTTGAGGTTATCATTGACCAGAAACTCAACTGGACTCATCACACACTGGCTGCAAGAACAGGTCAGAGGAATATTGCGGCAAGTAACTCGCCACCTGACTCTCCAAAGCCTGTCCAACATCTACAAGGCAGAAGTCAGGAATGTGATGGAATACTCTCCACTTGCCTGGATGGGTGCAGCTCCAACAACACTCAAGAAGCTTGACACCATCAAAAGGACAAAGCAGCCCGCTTGATTGGCACCACATCTACAAACATCCACTCCCTCCACCACCAACGCTCAGTAGCAGCAGTGTATACCATCTACAAGATGCACTTCAGCAACTCACCAAAGATCCTTTAGACAGCATCTTCCAAACCCATGACCACACCCATCTAGAAGGACAAGGGGCAGCAGATACATGGGAACATCACCAGCTGCAAGTTCCCCTCCAAGCTACTCACCATCCTGACTTGGGAATATATCGCCATTCCTTTGCAGTCGCTAGGTCAATATCTTGGAATTCCCTCCCTAATGGCATTGTGGGTCAACCCACAGCACGTGGACTGCAGCGATTCAAGAAAATGGCTCACCATCACCATTTCAAAGGCAACTAGGGATGAGAAATAAATGCTGACGAACCAGTAACGCCCATGTCCCATGAATGAATAAAAAAAATTGTCCAGCTGCATCTGTGGAGTGTGAAACAGAGTTAATGGTTGGAGTCCCTTGACTCTTCAGAATTAAACCGAGGGAGAAAGGTGATGGAATATTTAATGTTTAAGAGGGGATGGAGCAGGTGGAGCAAAATAGAAGGTCAGGGAAAAATGGGAGTTTAGGAGATATTTGACAAAGACGTCATTCGCACAAGACAAGTGGAATGTTAAGAGTAGAGTTACAGACTGAAGAAAGTGCTGATAGTGTCATAAATGTGTCCGCAGCAGAACAGGGTCAGTGTTCTGTGAAAGCAAAATATATGGACAAGTGACAGATGCAGGGGAGATTAAAAGATGGGGGCCAAGGTAGGGGACAGTCTGAAGTTGTCGAACTCAATGTTGAATCCAGAGGACTGTAAAGTGTCCAATCGGAAGATGAGGTGTTGTTCTTCCAGTTTGCATTGGGCTTCACTGGAGCATTGCACTAGGCCAAGGATTCACAAGGGCACTATGGTGGTTAGCACTGCAGCATCACAGCACTAGGGATCCGGGTTCAATACCGTCCTTGGGTGACTGTGTGGAGTTTGCATGTTGTCCCCCTGTCTGTGTGTTTCCTCTGGGTGCTCCAGTTTCCTCCCACAATCCAAAAATGTGCAGGTTAGATGGATTGGCCATGGTAAATTGCCCCTTCATGTCCAAAGATTAGATTGATGGGTGCACCATCAAACGTGCAGGTTAGATTGATTAGCCATGTTGAATGTATGGGTTAAGGCAAGGGAGAGGGCCTGGATAAGATACACAGTCAGAGAGTCAGTGTAGATTTGATGTGCCGAATGGCCTCCTGCATTGTAGGGATTCTATGATGTGGGCATGAGAGCATGATGGTGAGTTGAAATGGCAAGCGGCAGCGAGGTCAGGGTTATGCTTGCAGACTGGGCGAAGATGTTCTGCAAATTACGAGGTGAGTAACTCACCTCCTGTCTCCCCGAAGTCAGGAGTGAAATTGAATACTCTCTAATTGTGTACAGCTCCAACAACACTCAAGAAGCTCATCACCATCCAGGATTAAAAGTAACCTGCTTGATAAGCACCCCATCAACCATCTTTGACATACACTCATCCACCAGCTTTGCAGTGCATGAATGTGTCAAATGTACAAGATACACTGCAGCAATTCATCAGACATCCTCCTCCAGCACTTTTCCAAACCCGCTAACCCTACTACCTTAAATGATAAGGGTAGCAGATAGATGGGTGCACCATCAACATCAAGTTTCCCTCTAAATCACACACCATCCTGACATGGAACAATATCGCCATTCCTTCATTGTCATAGAGTCATAGAGGTTTACAGCATGGAAACAGGCCCTTCAGCCCAACATGTCCATGCTGCCCAATTTTTACCACTAATTGCCCATGTTTGGCCCATATCCCTCTATACCCACCTTACCCATGTAACTGTCTAAATGCTTTTTAAAAGACAAAGTTGCATCTGCTTCTACTACTATCTCTGTCAGTTTGTTCCAGACACTCACCACCCTCCAAGTGAAAAATTGACCCTCTGGACCCTTTTGTGTAGCTCCCCTCTCGCCTTTAACCTATGCCCTCTAGTTTTAGATGTTGACTATCTAGCTGATCAATGCCCCTCATTATTTTATAGACCTCTGTAAGAACACCCCCTAAGTCTCCTGCACTGCAGGGAAAAAGTCCAAGTCTATCCAACCTCTCCTTATAACTCAAACCATCAAGTCCCAGTAGCACCCTAGTAAACTTTTTCTGCACTCTTTCTAGTTTGTCACTGAACCACAATCCTGGAACTCCTTTTTTAACAGCACTGCGGCTCTACCTGCCTCAGATGGGCAGCAATGGTTCAAAAAGGTGCTTGACCACCATCTAATCAAACAATTATTGATAGGCAACAAATGCTATCCTTGCCAGCAATGTCCACATCCCATGAAAGAGTAAAGACATGATCGGCCATGGCAGATGTTTCCTTAAAATGTCCACATTTCCTCTTTTCAGATGTTATTTTTCATTCGCTTAAGTGGACAGGGCATCTCCACAGCTATCATTCTGCTGTGATTGCAACAACAGCTGGCTATGAAATGTTTACAAAGAAATGGGCCATTTCACTGCCCCTCAGGCAGGAATGTTCAACGGCTGTTTTACTGGGGAACGCAGCCCAAGATCCAATCAAGCTCAATAAAGAAACTTATTGTTATTTTCATTAAACCTGGGTTTGTGCTACCTGGAGGCACAGACAATGTGCACGGATTTGAAATCATCTCAAATTAAGAACGAGGCTTTCAAATGTTAGTCCATGTTTCAATTGTTAATCCATAATATAACTCATCATTCAAACTGTATCCATCTTGAAGACCAGTGCTGGCATGATGCTTATATGTGAGCCATCATTCCCATGTTTGATTCGATCTCCTGATGAACATTTAGATCATAGAATCCCTACAGTGCAGAAGGAGACCATTTGGCCCATTGACTGCACCGGCCACTATTTCACCCAGGCTCTCTCCCCATAACCCCACACATTCGTCCTGCTAGTTCTCCTGACACTAACAGACAATTTACCATGGCCAATCAACCTAACTCGCACATCTGGAGCACCCGGATGAAACCCCTGCAGACAAGGGAGGACGTGCAAGCTCCACACAGAAAGTGACCCGAGCCCGGAATTGAACCCAGGTCCTTCACGCTGTAAGACAACTGTGCTAACCATTGTGCCACCGTGTCGACCCTGAATATATCATTTGTACAACAATGCCTTTTTACTTGTTACAGTTGATGACCATGACCAAAATGTTCAAGACTGTTAAAAGCAAATTAGATGGTTTTTTTAGTACTATTTGTTCCCAATGTATGTAAACAAGGCACAAATGAGAAGCGGGTGATTTTCTTTGCTTGTTTCTCTTTCAATGATTAAAGTCACTAAAAAGCTGATTTGGGGAAACTAACAGGTAAACTTCTTCAAAGTTGAAGAAGTTAAGGAAACCCACCAAAGCCTCTACTTTGTTTGGAGGCTAAGGGAATTTGGCATGCCCACTACGACTCTCACCGACATTTACAGATGCACCATAGAAAGCATTATTTCTGGATGTATCACAGCTTGGTATGGCTCCTGCTCTGTCCAAGACCACAAGAAACTACAAAGGATCATGAACAAAGCCCAGTCCATCACGTAAACCAGCCTCCCACCTATTGACTCTGTATACCCTTCCAGCTGCCTCAGAAAAGCAGCCAGCATAATCAAGGACCCCATGCACCCCAGACATACTCCCTTCTACCTTCTTCCATCGGGAAAAAGGTACAAAATTCTGAGGTCACGTACCAACCGACTCAAAAACAGATTCTTCCCTGCTGCCATCAGACTTTTGAATGGACTTAGCTTATATTAAGTTGACCTTTCTTTACACCCTCGCTATGAGTGTAACACTACATTCTGCACTCTCTCCTTTCCTTCTCTATGTATGGTATGCTTTGTCTGTACAGCATGTAAGAAACAATACTTTTCACTGTATACTAATACGTGACAATAATAAATCAAATCAAATTTCTACGCATCAGAGTTCCTCAAATCCTGGTCAAAAATCTATGTTATAGCCAGAGAGAACAGTCACATGAGCACAAAACCTTAAAATCAATGAATGCATCAAATACAACATCAACCACTTGATGCCCCCTTCCGCACCACCACATTCCCCTTCAGTTTCCAGCCCCTAGCTGGGAGCAAGAAGGCATTAAATTTACAGGGACAGGCTGACTGAAGATTAGCCTCATCCATCGTCCTCCTGATTGTAATACTTGGCAAGAAGCGTATGCCTTCCCACGAATCTGAAACATTAATACACAGTCTTGTGTTGAGGTTTACGAGGGGAGCTGAGTGACTGCCCTGTGGTTTTTCGATTGGAGCCCTATTGGTGATTCCAAGAAACCAGTGGCGCCGAAATGCGACCTGGCCTCGTAAGCTGACACTGTCATCCAGGAGCCACAAGAGGCTTTAGACATCGATGACATGAAGAAATTAATGCCTTTGCGAATGCTTTGTCGTTGGCATTTTACATTGAAGCAAAAGCTGATACGCAGAAAGCAAATGCAGAAAAAAAAAATCAACAGCTTTTTTCTGGAATTGTGCTTTTTTTTTTAAACAGTTAATTCAATCTGTTTTGATTTGAAAGAGACCTTCTGTGGCTGAATCTTGGTGTGACTGCAAGCTGCACATTGTTAATTTTGATTCATATATTTCTGGTTTATGCCCTAGTTTTATGGTATAAGCAAATAAAACAGATGAAAAGACATTAAAACTTTAAAAAAATAGATAGACGAAATGTTGATGCTGTTAGATGAGTGTCCTCTAATCTTTTATTTTTTATGCTATTTGATCTCCCATGGTGTTGCCTAGAGACAGTGAATATCCCTTTCTTTAACTGTGGCCTTGATTTTAACAAGATTCCACCCCCCACCCCCCCCGCCCTCCTCCCCCAATCACCCCTTGCACCTTGATGGGCAGGAAAGGGACAGACTTTGGAATCTTTTCCTTTGCATCTTTCCATTCTAATTTTTCCTCATCTCTCCTCTCTCTCCGGTTCACCCATTTCTCATTATTTACCATGAGTTATTTTCCAACGAGCAGAGTTCTGCTTCTCCTCTGTCAATATGTGTTAATGCTTCTGGGAAGTGACTTAGAATGGTGAACTGTTTCACAGACAATATGGAAATACGCAGAGTTGTTGAGTCAAACCCACATTGATGAAATGCAGGCGCATTTTTCTTTTCATTTGCCCATAAGGAAGAAATAAGAAATTGGTCATCATCGCATCCATTTCTTTGGACAAAATGTCAGCGATAGGGCAACAATCTGCATGAGTTTGCTCTGGTTTCTTCCCACAGTCCAAAGATGTGCGGGTTAGGTGGATCGGCCAAGCTAAATTGCTCCTTAGTGTCAGGGAGACTAGCTTGGGTAAATGCATGGGGTTATGAGGATAGGGCTTGGGTGGGATTGTGGATGGTGCAGACTCGATGGGCTGAATGGCCTCCTTCTGCACTGTCGATTTTATGATTCTATGAATTTCAGGCCACAATTTCTCACACACAATCTTTTCCTGAAAAGATTAGTTAGGAAGCCAGTGATCTCCAATTGCACAGGGAGCTTGGCTCAAAGAGGTTTAAAAGGTTTTTTTTAAAGTTTATTTATTAGTGTCACAAGTAGGCTTACATTAACACTGCAATGAAGTTACTGTGAAAAATCCCCCTATTCGCCACACTATGTTCGGGTACATGGAGGGAGAATTTAGCATGGCCAATGCACCCCTAACCAGCACGTCTTTCAGACTATGGGAGGAAACTAGAGCACCCGAAGGAAACCAATGATTAGGGCCAACGTGCAGACTCCACACTGATAGTGACCCAAGCCAGGAATCAAACCCGGATGCCTGGCAGGGTGAGACAGCAGTGCTAACCACTGTGCCACCGTGCTGCCTAGGTGCCTTGGCTATGCAAATTGAAGTAACTCCTCAGAGGCCGGGGTCCCCTCACCAGATTCCCTTTATTTACAAACTCTATTCCACTCATAGAATGCTTCTGGTGCACAGTCAGAATCCAGAGTGCCGGAAGACCTGACACTCCCATTTTTATACACAGATAAGACTTCCTGATTGTGCAGGCAATTATGGTCTCAATCAGGGAGTTCATACTCCGGGAGGTCAACCTCATGGGCCTCATTGAAGTTATTACACAAATCACTATACAATGTCTATTTAGGATCCTGTCAAAAGCCATCTGGACAGAGCTCCATTTTTTTCAGGCCCACCATTGCCTCATCAGCCCCTCAGTGGCCCTTAGATACTGCTGTCAGCTGCTAACAGAATGCTAAGGAACTTTTTTATGCTTTTCTTTCCGTGTACTGCTGCCATTTGGGACTCATCCTCAGAGAATTTCTTGTGGATCAGTCAGTGTTGGACGGCCGGCTGGAATTTCCCAAGGCCCGAATGAGTGAGCAACATGAGGAAATTCAATTGGTGTTAACAGCTCACTGCCATTATTGCAAGTAAGACCTGCGTTCCAATTTCTGGTGAGTCTTAGGCTTTGGGTATGTGTTCTTACCAAGGCAGCCATTTTGTATGGATCGATGCCATCACTCAGATATCTTAACAAAGGAATTTTTATCTTCTTTTGTCTCCCTTTCCCATTACTTTTACTTTGCATTCATCTTCCCATCACCAATGCTTATCTCTCAGTCACTTCACAACAGGCCTGCAGTTTGTATCCTACACCCCTCAGGTTCCTATCATCTGTCAGAGGCAGGCAATGGAAAAATGGGGTCTAATATCAGATTGATCTTTGAAAAGCAGATACAGGTCACAGCATGCCTCACTGTGCTTCCTGATCAATTGGGCCTCTCAGGGTATCTCTGCATATCACTGCCATGCTATTATAAACAAAGAGGACAAATATTCAATACAAAAAAAATCTACCTAATTAGGTCTTAGTATCTTTGTCACAAAGCTTATGATGTGAATCAACTTAATTGTTCTTTGGCTCCACGGTTCAATGTAATTTTTTCCAATAAACCACTGCTCTTCATTATTTATTTTCTGCACCTAACTCTCACTATTGGATACTAGTACATAGCCGGTAATCTGCACTTAATAACAAAATCTTCTTTTTATTCATTTACAGGATGTGGGCGTCGCTGGCTAGACCAGCATTTATTGACTATCCCTAAGTGCCCTTGAGAAGGGGGTGGTGAGCTGCCTTCTTGAACCACTGCAGTCCCTGGGGTACACCCACAGTGCTGTTAGGGAGGGAATTCCAGGATTTTGACCCAGCAACAGTGAAGGAGTGGTGATAGATTTTCAAATCAGGATGATGAGTGACTTGGAGGGGAACCTTCAAGCGGTGGTTCCAGGTATCAGATGCCCTTGTCCTTATAGATGGTGAGAGTCATGGGTTTGGAAGGCGCTGCCTAAGGAGCCTTGGTGAGTTGCTGCAGTGCATCTTGTAGATGATGCACACTGCTGCCACTGTTCATTAGTGGTGGAGGGAGTGAATGTTTGGGGAAGGGGTAACAATCGAGCAGGCTGCTTTGTCCTGGACAGTGTTGTGTTTCTTGAGTGATGTTGGAGCTGCACTCATCCAGGCAAGTAGAGAGTATTCTCTCACACTCCTGGCTTGTGCCTTGTGGATGGTAAACAGACTCTGGGGAGTCAGGAGGTGAGTTACTTGCTATAGAATTCCTAGCCTCTGACCTGCTTTTGCAGCCACAATATTAATATGGCTGGTCCTATTAGTTTCTGCTCAGTGTTAACCTCCTGGATGTTGGTAGTGGGGGATAGATGGTGATATCATTGAATGTCAAGGAGTGATAGTTAGATCCTCTCTTGTAGGAGATAGTCTTTGCCTGGCACTTTATGGGGTGAATGTTACTTGCCACTTGTCAGTCCCAGCCTGGATATTGTCCAGATTTTGTTGCATTTGGACATGGACTGCTTCAGTATCTCAGGAGTCGTGAATGGTGCTGAACATTGTGCATTATCAGGGATCATTTCCACTTCTGACGATTTACTTATGAAGGTTTGGACCTACAACACTACCCTGAGGAACTCCTGCTGTGATGTCTTGGAACTGAGATGATTGTCTTCTAACAACAATAACCATCTTCTTTTGTGTCAGGTATGACTCCTACCAGTATGACTCTAACCCCGAATACCATTAACATCAATTTTGCATAGGACTTCTTGATGCCACACTTGGTCAAATGCTGCTTTGACGTGAAGAGCAGTCACTCTCACCTCACCTCTGGAGTTCAGCTCTTTTGCCCTCTATGTTTGAACTAAGGCTGTAATAAGGTCAGGAGCTGAGTGACCCTGGTGTAGGACAAATTAACATTCAGTGAGCAGATTATTGCTGAATAAGTACTGTTCGATAGCATTGTTAATCACTCCTGCCATTACCTTACAGATGACCTAGAGTAGACTAATAGGGGAGTAATTGGCCAGGTTTGATCTGTCCTGTTTCTTGTGTACAGGACAATCTTCCATCTAACTGCAAAGTTGCCAGTGTTCTAGTTGGACTGGAATAGCATAGTTGGGAGTGCGGCAAGTTTTGGAGCACATACTTCAGTACTATTGCCAAAATATTGTCAGGGCTCATAGTCTTTGCAGTATGTAGTGTTTCTTGACATCACGTGGAGTGAATTGAATTGGATGAAGACTGACATCTGAGATGTTGGGGACCTCCGGGAGGGGGGCCGAGATGGATCATCCACTCAGCACATCTATCTGAAGATTGTTGCAAATGCTTCAGCCTTATTCTTTGCACTGCCATGTTGGGCATCATTGCGGATCGAGAATTCTGTGGCGCCTCCTCCTCCAATGAGTTGCTTCAGTGCCCACCACCATCCACAGCTGGACAGTAGCAGGACTGCAGAGCTTAGATCTGATCCGTTGGTTCTGAAATTGTTTAGCTCTGTCTATTACTTGCTGCTTGTGCAGTGTTCCAGTTTAGTAATTAATCAAACAACGATTGCCTGGGGAAACCATGTCTTTAAAAGGCACTTTCCCCATCCTGGAGCAACACCTATTATATTATTGATTGCCCGTGATATATGGGAACTGTTTTTACACCAGGAAGATGCCTTGTTGTTGAATTTCCCTTCCTCCCTGAACTCTCATTGTAGCAGTCTCCAATTATAGAGCTTTGCATATATTGTTTAATTAGAGCCTTGCTCTTGAGAGTAAAGTTTCCACAGCCTGTCACTTAAATTATTAGAAGCATTGAGTATTGGTCAGTTTGTCCATAGTTTTCATTTCTAGTAATCTAACTGACCAAACCAATTAATTTTAATAACCTGACCAATTTATGAGATTAAATTTTCACCTCTCACTGAGCTGCTCCCCCATGGCCTTGTTTCTTTGTCACTACTTTATGCCAGCACCACCTTCTTGTTTGTCACTCATGCTATTCCTGCCAGCCTGTAACCATATCTGATGCTACATCTAGCCAGTAAACTTAATGGCCAATCCAAATGCCATCCCTACAACCAGCATTTGACCCAGGCCTCGGCCTAATCCCCTCCATAAATTTTAGTCATGGACTTCCCAAGTACAAATTTGTCACTGCAAGTAGCAACTGCGGGACATGTCACTCCAGACATTCTCCCAAAAACTTTAATGGGCAGTTCTCTGAAGCCAGTGAAGGACTATTTGGAGAATGGCTCGAGTCTATTGACACTAATCTCTGCCTCAATGTTAACAAAACGAAGGAGATAGTCATCGACTTCAGGAAGCGTAGTGGAGAACATGCCCCTGCCTACATCAATGGGAATGAAGCAGAAATGGTTGAGAGCTTCATGTTTTTAGGTGTCTGGATCATCAACAACCCATCCTGGTTCCCCCATGCTGACACTATGGTTAAGAAAGCCCACCAACACCTTTCCTTTCTGAGAAAACTAAGGAAATATGTCATGTCAGCTACAACTCTCACCAACTTTCATAGATGCACCACAGAAAGCATTCTTTGTGGTTGTATCACAGCTTGGTATGGCTCCTGCTCTGCCCATGACCACAAGAAACTACAAAGGATTGTGAATGAAGCCCAGTCCATCATGCAAACCAGCCTCCCATCCATTGATTCTGTTTACACTTCCCGTTGCCTCAGAAAAGCAGCCAGCATAATTAAGGACCCCACGCAGCCCGGCCATACTCTCTTCCACCTTCTTCTGTCGGGAAAAAGATACAAAAGTCTGAGATCACGTAGCAACCGACTCAACAGCTTCTTCCCTACTGCCATCAGACTTTTGAATGGACCTACCTTGCACTAAGTTGATCTTTCTCTACACCCTAGCTATGACTGTAACACTACAGTCTGCACTGTCTCCTTTCCTTCTCAATGAACGGTATGCTTTGTCTGTATAGCATGTAAGAAACAATTCTTTTCACTGTATGCTAATACACGTGACAATAATAGATCAAATCAAAATCAAATGTTAAGCAGGGAAACTTCAAACCGGAAAACTGGGTGAAAACAATGTTGTATTGAAAGATTGTACTTGGAGGAGTTGATAAGCTTAATGATGCACATCAACTGAATTAACATGAGTGAGTAATACAGCCGTTATGAATTCAGCATGCTTCAGTGATCATTGTCAATTCATCTTGTGAATGTTCGCCTCCCTCACACTAGTGGTCTGTCTAACTCGTCCTGGCCAGTTCCCATGGCGATACACTAGTACTTAGTCTTTAAACAAAATGATTTTTTTTCAAGTCAGAGCAAAAATAAGCTGAAGATAGAAAGAAAAATATGAAAGTGAAAATCTGAAGTAAGAATGAAAACAACAGAAAATACTCGGGAGCTCAATTGGCATTTTATATGGGGTGGCACGGTAGCACAGTGGTTAGCACTGCTGCCTCACAGCGTCAGAGACCCGGGTTCGATTCCTGGCTTGGGCCACCATCTGTGCATTATCTGCCTGTTCTCCCCGTGTCTGCATGGATCCCCTCTGCATGCTCCGCTTTCCTCCCACAATCTGAAAGACGTGCTGGTTAGGTGCATTGGCGATGCTAAACTTTTCCCTCAATGCTCTCGAACAGGTGTCGGTGTGTGGCGAATAGGGGATTTTCTCAGTAACTTCATTGCAGTGTTAATTTAAGCCTACTTGTGACACTAATAAACAAACTTTATTTGATAAAGGAATATAATTTAATGTTTTAGCTTGGATCGAAACAGGTTTCACAGGAACTGCATTGGACATTATGGAGGTGAATTCCTCAGGGATCTTCCTGCTGTGTCACCATAGCTAGAGTGGAAATACAACAGAAACCCTACATCTTTGTGTAAATGGACTTCCCACCTAGGTTACAGTAGGGTGGGAGGGGAGCTGAAACATAAATTGAGGAATTGTGGAGCATTTACTTCAACGTAAGTCACGGAGAAATGCTTGAGAGCCGTATATGCAATACTATTGATGCTTACCTAAATTAGTCAGAAGCTATAAGAAGTGGTCGACACAAATTTAAAAGCAGCAGATCATACTTCAGAAGCCTATTCAAATTCTTTTGGGAGGCAACTGCATTAGCTACAATGGCTATTAAGCTGATATAATTAATGTGGACTTTCAAAAGTCATTTGACAAAATTCTGCATGAAATGCTTTCAAAGATGATTACGGTGCACAGAATTAATGACAAACTATCAGAAGGATTGAAGATTAGTTTAGTAATAGAAAACAAAAGGTGATGATAAATGGAAAGAGGAGCTTTAGCGTTGGAGGCCCATAAGGGTCTATTCTTTTGTGTTATTTATGCATTGCACTTCAGAGATCAGGCAGCTGCCTCAATAACTTAGTGAGCAAATACATCATATGGCATGTTACTAAGATACACAGAGGCCAATGCACCAAGTTTCATACCCAGTCTGTATGGAGTGAACTACAAGCAGACTAGGCTCATCATTCCAACAGGAGGAAGCGGAGAAATCTGTAGGTTCACAGTGTCGGTTGTTGGAATCAGTGCATATGGCTTCTAAATGATTCATTTTATAAGAACAGGAACAATATCAGAGGTTCTCAAACTTTTTCAGCCGCAAGGTCCCTTTTCAAATGGATTATTAATTGCAGGATGCCCAATCTAAATTAGATTACCAAATAATATTGAGACAAGGAAACTGTTGCACGTGGAGAGATTTTTAAAAAACTAATGCTTTTGAGGGTAGTTGCTTCAAGTCGCAGTTTGAAGCCAATTTCACTGACATTGCCAGTGAATGGGAGAGATGGTGGCACAGTGGTTATGTCACAGGACTAATATAGAAGCCCAGACTAATGCTCTGGAATTTAATTTCAATTAATAAACATAGAAATTTGGAAGAAAAGTAGGAAAATTCAGCCTTTCGAGCCTGCTCTGCCATTCAGTCAGATCATGGCTGATCTCTCCCTGATCTCAAATCCACCTCCCCACCATTTCCCATATGGCTTTATCCCTTTTTCTATTAGAAATATATCCATCTCCTTCTTGAAACCATTCAACAATTTAGACTCCACCACGCCATGCATTTGAGCTTGCTAACAATTGACCCTGATAATGTTGTAAAAAGGGTTCTTTAAATGTGTCAATGATGGATCTCTTGAGGTTTGTATGTTTAAACATGACCGTTTATTGTTAGTCTGTAACTGTTTACAGATCTCAGGTTACTGGCAAGCGCGGTGCTGCTTCCATGCAGGTAGATTGCTTCCAGAGTGTTTTCTCCAAGTCTTCAACCATGTGATTCTATGCATCAAACGATGTGTGGTTGTGGTGAACCATCGTTGGTTACCACTGGGGGTTGTTCTTATGTTACTGTTGGGTTAGGGTGTTGTCACTGTGGGGGTTGTATAATGTTGTTGGGTTAGGGTGTTTACCTGTGGTAAATGTTATTATGGCACATCCCGGTGGGGCCCCGCCTCCGGAGGCGAGGTATAAGACCCTCTGCTCCGGCAGGACCCCTCCAGTCTGAACTGGTGTACTCGTGTTAGTTAGTTCCATTGTTTGCTAATAAAAGCCTTCAATAACTGAAGCCTTGTTCCACGTGCTTGATTGTCGCGCATCAGTGGTGCCCCATGCTCCAGTCCCACGTTAACCCTTGCTTTGCGGAGCGTGGTTACATTACAATGTGCGCACTGGGGCAATAATCTCTCCCCTCAATGCCATTCCCCCACCACCCTTCCCCCCCCCCCCCCCTCCCCCCACTGCCCAACCATACCCCATAGAATGCAGTCCACTGAGTGCAAAATGACAAGTTATTCTATACCAGTTTAAAGCTCTGGTTTGATCACAACTTGAATATCGCATCCAATTGTGGTTACTGCACTTTAGGATGGGTTTAAATGTCCTTCATAGCGTGCAGAGATGATTCACCAGGAAGGTTCCAGGAATGAAGATTTGGCTACAAGATTAGGTCAGAGAAGCTTGGGTTATTTCCCTTGGAGCAAAAGAGATTGAGGCGCAATTTCATATCATTAAATCCCTACATAGCAGAAGGAGACCATTCAACCCATCAAGTCTGCACCCAACTCTCAAATAGAGTATCCCACTCAGGCCCTATCCCCATAGCCCCATGTATTTGATAGATAAGAATTTAGGGATGGACAATAAATACTTCCCTAACCCGCGACACCTGCATCCCATAGAACCATAGAAAATTACAGCTCAGAAACAGGCCTTTTGGCCCTTCTTGTCTGTGCCGAACCATTTTATGCCTAGTCCCACTGACCTGCACTTGGACCATATCCCTCCACACCCCTCTCATCCATGAACCCGTCCAAGTTTTTCTTAAATGTTAAAAGTGGGTTAAAAGCATTTACCACTTTATCTGGCAGCTCATTCCACACTCCCACCACTCTCTGCGTGAAGAAGCCCCCCCTAATATTCCCTTTAAACTTTTCTCCTTTCACCCTTAACCCATGCCCTCTGGTTTTTTTCTCCCCTAGCCTCAGCGGAAAAAGCCTGCTTGCATTCACTCTATCTATACCCATCAAAATCTTATACACCTCTATCAAATCTCCCCTCAATCTTCTACGCCCCAGGGAATAAAGTCCCAACCTATTCAATCTCGTGAATGAATATTTTTTTAAAAGAGAGTATGACTGATTTAAATAAGGTGGACAAGAAAAACTATATTCATTGGTTGATGGTACAAAATTGAGGGACACATTCAGTTTTATTTCTGCAAGAAAGGTGGGGGAATGTGAGGAAAATGTTTTTATGCAGCAAGTAATAATGATCTGGAACTCAGTGCCTACAAGGGTGATGGAAGTGGAGAAAATCAATGATTTTTAAAGCATATTGGATAGGCAGTTTAGAGAAATAAGTTTGCAGGGCCACAGGGGTGATGGGGACGAACTGAAGTACTCTTCAGAGAGCATGCATGGACTCAATGGGCTGAATGTCCTCTGTTGGTGTCATAAAGAGTCTATGGCCTGAACTGTTTGCAATGACGGAGAGCCACATTCGTAATGACACTGTTAGTGTGGTGGAGAACATGACTCCACACAAATGCATGGTGACATGGATGTTGCAGCTGTGACTCTGAAGTAGAATGCTGTGCTCCACAATAACTGACAGCCCTATTATTCTCCTCCGTCTTCGTCACAGTGCCGTGACAGTGTGCAGCTGTGAGGGACCTGCTCAAGGGTCATTAGTGTGGGTGCACCCTGATAGATGGGTGGCAAGAGGGCAAGTGGAAGGGACAATGATCATGGCACTCTTCATCATTCATCCACTGATATTTGGCAGCTAACTGTATTACTGCAGAATATTTTTAGCAGGTAGTGCGGCCAAAAAGATCCACTCTATGCTCAGTGCTTCAGTACATTGTGAACAGACAACTACCATGACATTTTGATTCATAGAATCCCTACAGTGCAGAAGGAGGCCATTCAGCCCATCGAGCCTGCACTGACAACAATCCCAGAAAGGCTCTATCCCCGTAACCCCACATACTAATGTACTAATATTTACCCTACTAATCCCCCAACACTAAGTGACAATTTAGCATAGCCAATCAACCTAACACGCACATCTTTGGAGTGTGGGAGGAAACGCGCAACCGGAGGAAACCTCCCCAGACACGGGGAAACTCCACATAGACGGCCACCTGAGCCAGAATCGAAACAGAGTCCCAGGTGTTGTGAGGCAGCGCTACTATCCATTGTGCCACCCATGAGAAGGCCTATGATGAGCCAACCCTTCCAGGGTCAGCTAGCAGTTGGAAAACATTTACAGATTTGGAGTTCCCAAGTTAGTGACATCTCCTCCAAGGGAAGGGTTAAGTGGATCTTTCTGAAGGCCTGCTTTTTATCTGCACCCAAGTCATGCTGGGCCTGTCTCTGACCCCACACTACGTCCGTGGTCACCCCTCCTGATTCCTGAATGGTGACATATTCCTGCACCCCTTGGACTAAGAATCTAACAATCGGGACCACTTTTATGGACACCGGATTTATGGAGCTGGGAATTCTTCAAACTCTATGTCCCTGATCCGAGGATGCAAAATCAAGCCTATGGCTTATTTTTTTCTATTCATTTGTGGGACATGGGCATTGCTGGCTGGCCAGCATTCATTGCCCATTCTTAGTTGCTCTTGAAGGTGGTGGCAAGCTGCCTTCTTGGGTCGTTGCAGTCCACAGTGCTGTGGGTTAACCCGCAATGCTGTTAGGGAGGGAATTCCAGGATTTTGACCCAGCGACTGTGAAGGAACGGTGACATATTTCCAAGTTAGGAAAGTGAGTGGCTTGGGGGGGGGGGGGGGGGGGGGGAGAGACTTGCAGGTGGTGGTGTTCCCATGGGAACAGCAATAAACAGATGAGTTTTCTCCCCTCCAATTAGATCACGGAGTACTCACTTGGACATGACATTCTCTATAAAGTATTTTCTGGACTGTGCAAACCTACTTTTTTGATGTTATTTAATCATTCAAGGAATTTGCATTATTCTGGCACATTTTCCAGATCTGTACAAACCCAATCCAATTGCTCAGTGTTATTTAATCAATCAAGGAATTTCCATTAGTCCAACCGAGTGGAAGATTTAAGTAAGACAAACTGACATTTTTATACGATTACAAGAATCAAAGCAGCAAAAAATCATTCCGAAGGAAAGCTGATGGAAATACTCGGCAGAGCAGGCAGCAATACAATGGCACTTGCTCACGGCATTACTCCAACTTGATCACACTCGAGTGTCACAGCAACAGCTGGCCTCGCACTGCCCCTACTCCCCGCTGAAAGTAAATGCAAGGGACACCATTGGCAGTAAAGGCACTCATCACCACAAAGAAAGCCAAGTGTTTGGGAAATCTGGAAGCAGACATCTTGTCAGTTATTCACATGAGACTAACACGAACTATCATTCATCTACATTTATATACTTAGTCAGTCATTTTCAGTCATTGGTATTCTGGCCTTAGGCAGGTCCTTACCTCATTATTTGCCAATGCTTCATCCTGGTAGTTTCTGGCAGTTTTTGTCACTGGTGGCTTTCCCTCACCTTCCACCTTTGGGGGCAGGATGAAAAGGCAAGTCCCACGTCTGTCTCAAGACACCCCCATGTTAAATGCACTTGACCCACATACTGCAGTTGTTTCCAACACTCGCCTGAGATACTTAATTGTCAATCCCCACAGATAGTTCAAAATGCTTTCTGAAAAACGTTCACTCACCAGTAATAGTCATAGAATCGTGGAATCCCACAGTGCAGAAGGAGGCCATTCGACCCATCAAGTCTGCACTGACCACAATCCCACCCAGGCCCTATCCCCATAACTCCATGCATTTACCCCAGCTAGTCCCCCCGACACTAGGGATAATTTAACATGGCCAATCCACCTAACCCAAACATCTTTGGACTGTGGGAGGAAACCGGAGCACCCGGAGGAAACCCACACAGACACCGGGAGAATGTGCAGACTCCGCACAGACAGTGGCCCAAGCCGGCAATCGAACCCGGTTCCCTGGCAAAGTGAGGCAGCAGTGCTAACCATTGTGCCACCGTGTCGCTAATAATCAAAAACTGATTATTTTAATTTCCAAGATAAACTGAGTAACACAAAAAGTGTTAAAAATACACAATTCATAGTAAACATGACCCAATAGATTTCCTGATTTTCTTTTGATACCATTGAACACATTCATAAAAGTTTTGCGGTCTCCAAAATCTTGTGGGAGATTATCTGGCTCCGTGCACTCAGAAGCATCTTGCGCTGGGACTACGCGGTGCTGGAGAATCATGGGGGATGGGCTTGGTGCATTTAGCACCGGTGAGAGCTCCCTTTGGGATCCTCCTCATCCCCCCCCAGATGTAATCTGGCTCCCAAGGGTGGGAAACAGATTAGCATATTTAAATATCATTTAAGTATGCCTAGTCAGTTTCAAGCCAGATTCACCCTCCTTGCAGAATTCACTGACACTCGGGTGCAGAAGGAACCCAGTGTGAATTACTACTGATTTCCAAAAGTGAAAACCAGACACAGTGACCAAACCGGGGAGGTGGGGGGTGAGTGGGGACATAACAGCGGCCTTGCCCTAACACAGCCAGGGCGCCTGAGGCAAAGCCAAGGGGCAATGCCAAGGAGGCAGGGCCTGAATGATGTGGTCGGGTCTGAAGTGCCGAGGCATTAAGGGCCATTGGAGGGCCCCAGTGCTCCTGTGGTAAGGAGGTAGTGGAAGACTAGGCCAGTGATTTATGTTCGTCAGGGGAGGGGGAAGGGGGAAACGTGCCATCAATGAAGGGGCGGATCCCAATGTCTGTGGTGGAGGTGACCTTCAATTTCACTTTGACACTGGGCAGCACGGTGGCACAGTGGTTAGCACTGCTGCCTCACAGCGCCAGGGTCCCGGGTTCAATTCCAACCTTGGGTGACTGTGTGGAGTCTGCAGGTTCTCCCCGTGTTTGCGTGGGTTTCCTCTGAGTGCGCCGGTTTCCTCTCTCAGTCCAAAGATGTGCAGGTTATGTTGATTGGCCATGCTAAATTGCCCCTTAGTGACGAGGGATTAGCAGGGTAAATACATGGAGTTATGGGGATAGGGCCTGGGTGAGATTGTTGTTGGTGCAGGCTCGATGGGCCGAATGGCCTCTTTATGCACTGTCAGGATTCTATGATTCTATCATAGAACATAGAGCATAGAACAGTACAGCACAGAACAGGCCCTTCGGCCCACGATGTATCACATCAGGAAAGGGTGCCCCAATCTCCATGACACCAGCTTTGCTGGCGTATTTAGGCCCCATCCCTCTCTGTCCCAGTGCAAAACTTGCCCCCTCCCAAAAAATGAGTAAGTGCGAGAAGATCAAATTCGCGTTGACATTCTGGGGCCAAAACGTTTCTGAGATTCCATTCTTTTAGCGTAAATGCAGAGAAGCAATACACCCACCTACTCTTGTCCAATGGTGAAAACCCTCCCTCAAATTTTATATCGGGGTCACTTTTGGATTTAATTTGCCTGTTGGTTTCCAAATGCAAACATCAGTGGTAGCTGATCCAGTCTGAGGCAGTCCACTCTTCAGATCCCTTTGGAACCAATGCAGGAGGAGGAGATTAGCAGTTCCCTTTAGGGTCAATTGTCTGATTTCAATAAACACTTTGGGGCAAACTTCAGATTCCCACTGTCACTTTGCTGAGGCCTAGGATGTAGGGGGCAGAATTTCCCAAGAAGTCTGGGAAATTGCCTGGACCTGTCCTTGGATTTGGGGCGACGGTATGAATGGATAATTATACCAATGGTTCCCCTGGTTGAAAGGCGAGATCTGATTAATATGTGGTGGAATCTTGACAGTCGGGGGTTGGAATTCCCTGGCCTTCTTGCCCTGCTGCTGCTGCCAGCGAGAACAGAAAATTTGGCGCTCAGTCAAATCACCGTTCACTGCAACAGGACCGGAGAATCCCAGCCACAGGGGTGAGGTCAGAGAATTCAGCCTGGGATCTGAACTGCCTCATTTTCATAGACCTTGTTTCTGGATGTAAAAGTTACTTGCACCCTCTCCAATTCCACGAATGCGGGGTCCAGATACTTAACTCTAATTGATATATCTTGCATATATCTTAAAATTGATGAGATATAAAAATTAATAAAGGAATCAATATAAAAGAAAGACTGCTACATTGCACAAATCATAGAATAATAGTCAAAACAATTGAATTATTCCCCAAAAAACACCATTGAAAATCCGACAAGACACCTTCATGGCAGCTCTGCTGCCTCACAGTGCCAGGGACCCGAGTTCGATTCCCGACTTGGGTCACTGTCTGTGTGGAGACTTCACGTTCTCCCCCTGTCTACATGTGTTTCCTCCCACAGTCCAAAAGATGTGCTGGTGAGGTGCATTGGCCGTGCTAAATTCTCCCGCCGTGTAACCTGAACAGGCGCTGGAGTGTGGCAACTAGGGGATTTTCGCGATAACTTCATTGCAGTGTTAATATAAGCCAACTTATGACACTAATAAAAATAAAAACAGTACAAACACAATAAAAACGGGCATTGAGTTATTCCGTGGCTTGGAATTATAAGTTTACTTATTCATTAGTAGGTTTACATTCTGCAAGTTACTGTGAAAATCCCCGACATTATGTAAAACTCATTCTTTCGGTAAAGCAGACCCTCTTAACTCCACAGTAATTCAGCAGGTGGGCGGGCATGCTTGACAAGGACACGATAATTACATTATTTTAAAAATTCACAAAATAATAAACTAAAGAAAAGGGGGAAAAGAATGATTTCTCACTTTCAAAAGAGGGTTTCTTCTTTGTCAAAAAATGCCAAACCCAGCACGACAAAAAGAAAAACACATCTGGGATGACAGAGTTGCAGTTGACAGGGGAGAGAGAAAGTAGATGTAGATAACAGGGAAACGATAAAAACAAAAAAAATTGACTGATATAGCTGACAGCAGAGACGGGCAAGACAGCTCCACGACAGCCGAAGAAAAGGCTTTTATGTTTAATTTTAAAATGACTTTTAAATGATTTTATTGATTTTTTTTTCAAGAGAATTTAAGCATATTTTACCATCAGGATACTATTTATTTATTTGAACCAGCCTCCTAATAATGTGTAATTAAAGGTTAATCTAAGGACAGCTGTTTAACAGGACATTAGCTGGATAATTTACGGTAATTTATTAATAAATTCTTGGTAATTTCTAGCTATTATCTGGTTTATTTAAGTAACTGGATGATAATTAATTGTGCTAAATAAGCACCCCTTCGGAAAGTGGATCAGAGAGGAGAGGATCACAATTATAGTCATTTGGAAGTAAATCTCCAGCACAATCCAATGCCCCTATCGCTGTGGTAACAGTTACATTTGTAACTAAATTGGAATGTTAAAGGATCTCTTGCCATTTATGGGTCAAGGCTTTGAACAAGATGAATTGGAAGAGGAGTTGTCACCTTATGAGAGGCTGTTTGGGCCAACATGCTACTGATAAGTGTGTGCGAGAGATGGAAGTTGTCCAAGGATGTCCAGCTTCCAGTTGAGATAGAAAATGATTTCCAACATGGCCGCTTCACAAATAGTTCATGAATGAAGGGGCGTGCCGTACCACCCTCCGCTGTTACCTCCCACACTCTGGCTTTCATATGTGAATCTGAGGAGATCAAGAGGAGTGCCTAACCCAGAATGGATGCAGAAATGCATCAAGCTGTAAGTGAAGGTGGGCAGCCAGGATGAAGAATCAGACCCAGAGGTATTATAGAGTCATAGGGTGGAACACTACCACCTCACCCGCCACGGAATCGGAGCAGGCGAGAGTCTGACAACGGAAATCTCCGTGAACCTCGGGCAGGAATTTCCAGTCTCGCCCAAGTGAGGCCGTAAATTCCTGCCCATAGAGTCATACAATGCAGAAAAGGCCCTTTGACCCATCGAGTCTGCACCAACAATATCTACCACTAAAGGCACACTAATCCCATTTTCTTGCACTTGTCCCATATCATTGAATATTATGATATTTCAAGTGCTCATCCAAATATTTTAAAGGTTGTAAGGTTTCCGGCCAACACTACCTTCCCTGGCAGTGCATTCCAGATTCTCACCACCCTCTGAGTGGACTTCTTTTCTCAAATCACCTCTGAATCTCCTGTCCCTCACCCTAAAGCTATGTCTCTTGTGATTGACTCCTCAATCAAGGGGAACAGCTGTTCCCTACTCACCCTCTCCATATCCATCATAATCTTAGACACCTCAATCATGTCACCCCCTTCAGCCTTCTCTGCTCCAGAGAAAACAATCCAAGCCTACATAGTCTCTCCTTATAGCTCAAATGCTCCATCCCAGGCAACATCCTGGTGAATCTCCTCTGTATCCCCTCTGGTGCTGTCTCATCCTTCCTATAGTGAGGTGAACAGAACTGCAGTTTGAGGTGTCACATCCAGTACAGCCTGTTGGAACAAAAGTTGGTGCCAACTGGACCTGGTAAAGGTGCTCTACTTATGGCTGTCAAAGCCTGCACTGCATCAACTTATTTGTCTTTGTATCTTCCCAGGGATCTCCCAGAGACAGCTGCAGTATCTCACTGTTGGCAGCACAGAAATGCATACTTCAACTTTATCTATGATGAGTCCAGTCAGAATGAGCAGATGTTTGACTTTGTGGTTCTATTTACGTTCTCAGAACTGCACGCGCATTACAACTAAGACATCCCCAAATCACCCAGGAGCATTCACTGGGATAAGTATCGACACCTTCTCCACAATTATCCTCAACACCAGTGCCTCGCAAAGCTGTGTCCTCAGCCCCTATACTCCTTATAAAGAACTCCAAAGAGCAGGATAGACTTTCAAATGTCCAAAGGGTTGATGACATCTCTATGTAAATGAGACCTCTAAAGTCCGTAAAGTAATCTCAAGTATTGCAAACAGACGCCTCCATGTAAGGAGCTAAGATGGCAGGTATGAGTATCCTGCACTTATTGGTATGTTTCCCAAACAAGACTTCAAACTCCTCAATTGTCATTGTGTTCTTTCATTGCTGACAAGTTCCAGGAAGCCAGGGGGAAGCCCAGATGCCCAAGGTTAATGTGCAAGACCAATGTCAATACCATTCTAACTGAGCAACCAACATAAGTCAATTGGCAATCCATCTGCCCTGAAGAGGTTACATGCAGGCAGGAATGCCGGCTTCCTGATACACATTCATTTTTTCCATGATTTACCCTAATCCCAGCTGCTCATCCATCTTAAAATTCAGGGAAAAGCACACATCACACTGTTGAGGAAAATATGATAATGTTGTAGTGGGGGTTTCTCTATTCTCCTTCCATTCAGACAGGAACAGGTTGAGAATTGGATAAGCAGTACTCAACACTCTTCAACTAACAGAGTGTTGGATCTAGGGAAACAAATCCACTCCACTGCTAAGCTTTTTGAGGGAAGGCCGGGGTCTCTGAGTAAATTAAAATTTAATGAAAAGTACAACTCACATATTGAAATAGAAAGGAGAACAGTTTGATGAACAAAAGTTTTAATGAATCTCGATGCAAATAATAAAAGGAAAATAATGATGAGATTCATGGAGTTGCAATTATTCTCAGTGACATGTGTAATGAATGAGCAAATTCCTCTGCATGGCATGTGAATGCCTGGGTTAAAATACCTCACTGCAACTGAATGAACAAACATTAAAATGACGTGGAGTAATTTAAACGGTAATATCTGCAAATAAAGTTGAGGATTCAACATCACGTTTAAGAGCTGGTTAATAGTTATATTTGATAACCAATTATTAACAAATATTAATTGTGAACAACATGTTTGATGTTTTTCACAAGCTGATAAGTTCTGCACAATTACTTTTTTTGGCTTTATATAAAGTACTGGTTCAGATTTTGCTACCAAAATAGTTGCAAAACTGCACTTGGTGAAAGGTTGAGCAATATTAGGTGAGAGATGGATGTGAAGTTAAGTATCTCAAATATCCAAAAACTGCTGTCTGAGATAAGTCATTTCATTGTTAGTTTGCTGGAAACAACATCTCACTATCTGCCTCGATACTGAAGTGCCACTGAATGATGTGAAGTTATTGTATTTCCATTGTAGATATGAACTGAACTCACCACAAAAGGTTAAATCATATCATTTCAAATCTAAGCACCATTTTAATAATCCACCTGCATTGCCACCTGTACACCCAGATCTCTTTGCCTATCAATATTCTTAAGGGTTCTGCCATTTACTGTATATTTCCTATCTGTATTAGACCTTCCAAAATGCATTACCTCACATTTGTAATGCTCTAACGCAGAATGCGTTCGTGCATTACGGGACTGGAGAATCGTGGGTCAGCGCCTGTGCCAAAACTCGTCAGTATTTTCTCATCACTGCACCTGGACATGGGCATTTTTTGAGTTTTACCGGCATGCCAGCCCCAGAATCGGTGCGGGCGAGTCTCGCAGAACGGCATTCTCTGTTGGCCTCGGGTGGGATCTTATGAGCTTCGGGCGGGCGAGCCGGTAAAATTCTGGCAGCAGAGCCTGTTCGAGGCCGGATCTTCTCTACTTCTGGCATTTTCCAAACCTTGGGCAGAGCGAGAACCGGTGAGAATTACTACAGATCTCCACAAATGGAGACCAGGCACTATGGCCATACTGGGGGGTGGGGGGGATTGGGGAGGGGGTTCAGAGGCCATTGAAGCCCGAGTGGTCAGGGACAAGGCTGAGTAGTAGTGCCCACTGGGCAGTGCCAACCAGCAATACCCATGTCCCACAAATTAATAGATAAGAAAAAAGATTTTAATTGTTGTTGCATATTTCACAATTGTATTTTTTTCACTTCTCAATTCTCTTTGTTTTCCTTTCATTTAATCTTCGTTCTTTCCCTATCTTTAATTCCTTTTCTGTACCTGATTTGACATTGAAATATGTTCTTCCTCCTCAGTGCCTGCATGTTTAATTGCACAGTCTTTCTATCTGATTGGTTAAGGCCTCAGCAGTTGCTTGCCCCAGGTCTCTGCTGCCCCGTTACCCTCTCCGCAACATCGCAACAAACTTTGTGGGTATAAATCTTGGAAACCTAAATTCCCAAGGGAATGTCTCACTGTGGACAGATGCCAGCTGATGCCCTGCTCCAGCAAAATGTAGTCCATGAAATTGGAAATTGATGAATGGCCGCCTGTTATTTGGAAACCAAAAAACTATTTTTTATCATTTGGAAACTTAGCCGAGTTGGGAGTGAGAGAAATCTGCTGGACAGATAGCCAATGCTGAGTCAGATAATTTCTATGCCAAGTAGCAGTGACTTTCAAGACAGATACAGATGAAAGCCTTATTAGTTACAGCTATTAGCCGCAGTCATCAAACATTCTGAAAAATTCAGTCTGCTGTACAATTACTTAGTATTAGACCCAATGCAAATCTGAAAGTAATGTATCTAAATATATGTGTATTTTTAATCATTTAGATCAGAACCAAATGATAAATGTCTTGATTTTCAGAATGCTCTATGTACAGTGATATATTTTAAAAAGTGATCATTTAATACAATCTATGCTCAGGTCTAAGTTTATTTATTCATGTCACAAGTAGACTTACATTAACACTACAATGAAGTTACTGTGAAAATCCCCTCGTCGCCACACTCTGGCATCTGTTCAGGTGCACTGAGGGAGAATTTAGCATGGCCACTGCACCTAGCCAGCTCGTCTTTCAGACTTTGTGAGGAAACCCATGCAGACACGGAGAGTACGTGCAGACTCTGCACAGAGAGTGGCCCAAGCCGGGAATTGAACCTGGGTCCCTGATGCTGTGAGGCAGCAGTGGTGCCACTGAGCCGCCCCAGAGTAAAAGAAAATTCTAGTCAGAGTAAAAAAAAAATTCCTGTCTGCTTCAGGAGCGAGTGACAATTATAAATTGCCCCCTTAATGAACAAGGCTGCTGGTCATTTCTGGGCATATAATTTTATTGATTAATATTTTCATTTATAAAGGCCCACATTTTAATTGCAGAAACTGTAAATACTAAATGTGTTTTGCCATATCAACAGCTGGAACACAAATGAAATCTTCATGAACAGCACAATGTTTTTGAGACATAGACAAAACTTGTCCTTATTTGACAGTGGTGTAATTTCCTGCTGAATTGTTTGCCGTGGCAATGAGTGATCTGTCTGCTCTCGGCTAACTCCAAAATGAGTCAAAAAATAATAGAACAAAATTGACTCAAATGTAAAAAGCAGACAAGAAGGAATTGTTACATTTTATGAGGAAAAGTCAGAACTATTTTTAGTGCTTCATTTGCTTACTCTTTGCTTTCCAAATCCCTTTTTATTGACAATTCCAAACTCTCAGTCAAGACATTCAATCATGTGGCAGCCATTTGTTAATACTCTCCACTTGCCTGGATGGGTGCAGCTCCAACAACACGCAAAAAGCTTGACACCATCCAGGACAAAGCAGCCAGCTTGATTGGCATCACATTCACAAACATCCAGTCCCTCCACCACTGATGCTCAGTAGCAACAATATTTACAAGATGTACTGCAGCAATTCACCAAAGATCCTCAGACAACCCCTTCCAAACCCATGACAACTTCCATCTGGAAGGACAATGGCAGCAGATACATGGGAACGGCACCGCTTGCAAGCTCCCCTCCAAGCCACTCACCATCCTGACTTGGACCTATATCGCCATACCTTCATAGTCGCTGGGTCAAAATCCTGGAATTTCCTCCCTAACGGCATTGTGGGTCAACCCACAGCATGTAGACTGCAACGATTCAAGAAGGCAGCTCACCATCACCTTCTCAAGGGCAATTAGAGATGGGCAATAAATGTGGCCAGCCAGCAAAGCCCATGTTGCACGAATGACTAAAAATAAGGTAATTGGAAATTGCATGCAAATTTCCAGCCACCCATATTGAATAAGGGAGTTGAACTGGCACCATTTATAGCCAAGAATAATAATGAACAATGTGGTGCTCATCCATGCAAAGGGATTATAAAGTTACAGGTTAGTACAAAGAACAAAGAAAATTACGGAACAGGAAGAAGCCCTTCGGCCCTCCAAGCTTGCATCGACCATGCTGCCCGTCTGAACTAAAACTCCTTCCCATTCCGGGGACCATATCCATCTATTCCCATCAAATTCATGTATTTGTCAAGATGTCCCTTAAAGGTCACTATCGCATCCGTTTCCACTACCTCCCCCAGCAGCGAGTTCCAGGTGCCCACCATCCTCTGTGTAAAAATATTGTCTCATACATCTCCTTTAAACTTGCCCCTCACACCTTAAACTTATGCCACCGAGTAATTGACTCTTCCACCCTGGGAAAAAAGCTTCTGACTATCCACTCTGTCCATGCCCCTCATAATCTTGTCGCCCTTCAACCTCCATCGTTGCAGTGAGAATAAACAAAGTTTCTCCAACCTCTCCTCATAGCTAATGCCCTCCATACCAGGCAACATCCTGGTAAATCTTTTCTGTACCCTCTCCAAAGCCTCCACATCCTTCTGGTAGTGTGGTGATCAGAATTGAACACTATATTCCAAGTACGACCAAACTAAGGTTCTAAGAGTGGCCTAACTAAGTAGTTGGCGTGACATTTCAGGTAGCTTTTTGGCATTGTTTCATCACTCTGAAATGTTTACAGTATTTTTGGTGCCCTGCAAAGATAGTTTTGCTGCAGTCATAGGTAATCTGATTGAACTGCCTTCGGTGCCTGCTCCCCCCCCCCCCCCCCCCCCCATCCCCCCTACTGCAGAGCTCTCCAGGAGCTCATATCGTCCAGGAGTGCGCCTACTACATCAGCACCTACTGCATTCAATACCTTCCCAATGCTTACCACCCTCCTCACAATCATTATCTCGTTGGCTTCCTTCTGTCTAGCTTCTTACCTCAAATCATTACAAAGAAAACATGCAACGCCAAATCCAAATCAAAAAACGTGACTTATCAATCAGCTCAGTTAGGCTTGCATCAAGTGGCCATTAAGTGGCACATAAGGGCATTAATAGGCAAATGGTTGGGTTTCCTGTCTGAGACTCTGCCCGCCCAAGTGTGAAACTGAGTCTGGTGTTGCGGGGGGCTGGTCCCCAGGAGGGAAATCCCATCCATTCAATTTTACGCTCCCCCCATTTTCAGAACCTGCCTTGCAGGTCACGTAAAATTCTGCCCCGTGTGTTGAAGAACCTGATGAACGCCCAGTGCCAAAACTCACATTTCTACAATGGCTGGAAGGTAAATGTCACATAGATAGATGTCACTAAAATGCTGGAAGATAGATGTCACATAGTGCACCCACTGACATGGGGGTGAGCCTCTGATAGTGTAATGGAATTGAAGGAAATATATCATAAGATGTACTTTGTAGAATTACAGAAAGATTGAGCACATTGGATGCCATTGTATTTTGATTTAACTTGATTTTATTATTGTCACATGTATTGGGATACAGTGAAAAGTATTGTTTCTTGCACGCTATACAGATAAGACATATCGTACATAGAGAAGGAAAGGAGAGGATTCAGAATGTAGTGTTACAGTGATAGCTAGGGTGCAGAGAAACATCAACTTAATATAAGGTAGGTCCATTCAAAAGTCTAATGGCAGCAGAGGAGAAACTGTCCTTGGTTGGTGATGCGCGATAAATCACACGGGAGGCTGGATGTTCCCGGGAAATAAAGGCTTTTATTGCCAACAATAACGGAGCTACTATATACAATATACAATCCCAGACTAAAGGGTCACCAGGCAGAGCAGTGACCTTTATACCTCTCCCGGAAGGCGGAGCCAACTGGGGTGTACCATAGGACTATATTAACAGGTAGAACAGCCCAACCCTAACCCCAACAGTGACATATCTACAGACTCATAGTGCTGGCCAAACCATGGCTCAGCACTCCTGGTGGTAACCAACAATGGTTCACCACAGTTAGTACGTGACCTCAGATTTTTGTATCTTTTTTCTGACAGAAGTAGGTGGAAGAGAGAATGTCCGGGGTGAGTGGGGTCCTTAATTATGTTGACTGCTTTTCCGGGGCAGCAGGTAGTTTAGATAGAGTCAATGGATGGAAGACTGGTTTGCGTGATGGATTGGGCTTCATTCATGACCCTTTGTAGACAAAACACACCGTTCATAGAGAAGGAAAGAAGAGGGTACAGAATGTAGTGTTACAATCACAGCTAGGGCATAGAAAAAGATCAACTTAATGCAAGGTAGGTCCATTCAGAAGTCTGATGGCAGCAGACAAGAAGCTGTTCTTGAATCATCTGGTACATGATCTGAGACTTTTGTATCTTTTTCCTGATGGAAGAAGGTGAAAGAGAGTATGCCATTGGTGCGCCGGCTAGTTTTCCTGAGGCAGCAGAAAATGTAGACAGAGTCAATGGGTGGGAGGCTGGCTTGGGTAATGGGACTGGGCTACGTTCACGACCGTTTGTAGTTTCTTGCGGTCTTGGGCAGAGCAGGAGCCATACCAAGCTGTGGTACAACCAGAAAAAATGCTCTCTATGGTGCATCTGTCAAAGTTGTTCCATGTTGCTGAGCATTTTAAATGCAGGGGAAAATTTAATAAGTCTATTCCCATAAACAAGTGCATCAATTTCCTGTAGATTCAGCAAATTTGTTCTTAGGCATTTTTAAAATTTTCTTTAAATCTTGCTGCATAAATGTAACTCTACTTATATCACTGCACAATGCAGTATTGTCCATCCCTTACAGGAGATAGGAATCTTAGTTAGTGTTAACTTTGATACCAGAATCTGTCTACAACCAATGTTGATCTTGGAAAGTGCCCAGAGCCAGGGACACAATGAAAATGCGGAGCAATCATACTTTCAGAACAACTGAAAATTCAATCTCACTGCTCATGGTTTCTTTGCCTTACCTCTTCTTTAGAGTTTCCTCTCCTCTGCATCCAAAGACCTGAATTTTTATGCAGAAAGGGTATGTCTGTCTTTGGGAAAATGCTGACAGAGTCCCAAATCCGGAAGTCCCGATCCTAAACACAGTCTCCGCCATTTTCTCAGGAGATTTGGAGGGGGATGTGGGTAGGGAATGGGGGGAGGTTCTAAAATAGCACATCTGCATAAATCAGCAACTGCCTCCAAACATGAACGTTTTTGGTGAATTAGGTATCTGAAACCAGAAATGTACAGATTAGACCAGGTAACAGCAGGTCTGAAACTTGAGGATTGATTTGGATAACCACGATATACTCATGGAGAGATAAGGTACTCCTTTGGAAATGGTCCAAGGACATCTTTGGGACAGGTCAGCTGCCCTTGTGGGGAGGTCAGGTGCCCTTTAGGATTGTTAAAAGTAGACATAGTCATGCATAAAAAGTACATAAAATAATTGGAACTATCAAAGCTATCAAAGAACTGTCAAAACTCATTGGAACTGCCAAAGCTGTCAAGAGATTTAATTGTGCCAAGCTTCACTTTTTAAAGTGTGGAATTTTTTAAAAAGCGTTTGATTTTTCATTCTGTCCATTGACATAAACATTATCACTGTAGGATTTGTGCTGTATGACTATTTTTACAAGCTGACGTTGTCACAATATTAAGCCTGTGAAGTGAGCAGTTTTACTGGCAGCTTCAAATTGTTATGGGATGTAAATAATTGTTTTCATAAGCGATTAGTTGAAGGAATTTCAATGTATTGATTTTTTTTTATCAGTTTTGTTTTTAAATGGTGACAAAATCAATAGCCACATAACTTTGTTATATGCCAGCATGCTTCCTAATGTTTGCCTATGGGGGATACTAGGTGAGTGCACAAGGAGGGGCTAAGGGCAAAGTGTTGGCATGAGTTGGCACTAAATTGGCACTGGGGATATAAAGGGCCATAGGGATAGGTGGGGGACATGTGTTAGCATAGGGAGCATTAGGAACCATCAGGGTGATTAGAAGGGCATATGGATTACAATGGGGCCATAGGAGTTGTTGGGAGCATGAGATGTTACGGGTTGGCATGGATTGGGTATAGGAAGTGTGTGGGAAGGGAAGGCTGCTTTTAGTTTTGTTCACTTTTTTAATAGCGTCAACAAAGTGCCGGTGCACAGAGGTATGCCTCCCACCCAGCCCAAATCCACATACCACAGCTTTCACATTCATTTCAGGAGCAGCAGCTTAGACTTCCAATCCTGGAATCCAGTGCCCCACCCCTTCCCTCACCACCCCCTTCGAAAATAACATGGGCAATTTGTGGCCTCTTTTTCCTGGGTCGCATTCACAGAGCTGGGAACTGTCCTGACTCTGTGCCCTCAACCCAAGATGGGAGAGTGCTAATAATAAGCACTGAGATCAGTACATTGCTGAGAGAGGATCTTTGATCAAAGGTTCAAAGCGTAGAGTCACGCTGAAGCTAAGAAACAGCAAGAGGTGGCAAACATTGCTGGGAGTTGCTTAAAAGCCATTAAATGGTAATGATAATGTTGGGCACAGTATAAATCTGGAAATTAGAACTGCATGTAACATGGGAAATGCAGTACTAATGGATAACTTCATTTTACAAATAGATTGGGTTAAGCTAATTAGCACCAATGCGGTGGAGGATGAATTTCTGGAGTTTGTACGAGATGGGTTTCTGGAGAAGTACTTTGAAGAACCAACTCAGGATCGGGGTATTTTAGTTTTAGGGTTATTGTAATGAGAAAGGGCTAATTAATTACCTTGTTGCAAAGGAGCCTTTCGGAAATAGTGATCATGATAAAATAGAATCTTCCATTAAGTTTGAAAATGATATAGTTAATTATGAAACTTGGGTCTTAAGTCAAAATGAAGGAAACTATGAAGATATAAAGGGCACGTTTTGGCAAGGATTGGGCAAATACACTAAAGAAATTGATGGTAGACAGGCAATGGCTGGTATTGAAAGAAATATTATATGATCTACAACAAATATTCATTGCTCGAAGACACAACCCCAACAGGGAAGGTGAATCAACTGCAGCTAACAAAATAAGTTAAATTTTTTATGAGGTCAAAGGAAGTGGATGATCAAATTGCCAGAAAAATGATAAGCCTGAAGCCTGAAGATGTTTATTCACATAACATTCAGAGGTGTGAAATGGATTAATGCATTTTGAAATTGATACGAAGAATCACTGTGTGTGATTGACAGCTTTATGAGAAGGGGCAATGTCTTCCAAAGAAAGTGTGAATGGCTGTTTTGTGTGTTTTGGTTCCCAACGGTTCAATACACCTCTGAGAAGATGTGAACCATGGCTACGAGCAAAACAGGCCCGGTCCATCAAAATAGTCAGGCACTTTCAAATGCTAAGTCCCGAAAGAAAGCCAGAATGGGTGGGAGGGTTGTCTGTGAGCTGGCCTTTTCTTTACCAATGAAAATTGTCTGAAACAGGAATGGGGGAGGAATTCTGAGAATTGGATCTTGAAAAGCCTTCTTATTCAGACTGACTCTGCGAAAATCCGGGCCAAAGTTTCACTAAGGTTTCTAACTTTGCATCAAAGCAAAACACAGCTTTAAAGTATTTTTGGATGTTAGTTTCAGCCCTATTAATGACCCTGGAGCCTAAACATTCCATGGCTTGGAAAATATGACCTTCTTCACAGACCAATGGCTTTTATTTGTGGTAAAGATTTTTCTTGGGTCTGGCAAAACATACTTTTGTACAACTAGCTAAAAGATAAAACACTTTAGAGTTTATCTGAGCTGTAAGTAGCAGGTTGATTAACTTTAAAAAATCTCAACCACAAGTTTCACTTAAAGTTCCATTACAGTACCAGTCAAGAATATTACAGCTTCTGACAGTACTTTTGAAGTCAGACTGTGCTGCGGGCAGAAGCTCTTTTAGAGAACTGGACTTTCAATTCTAACACTAACCTCCACGCCCCGTCACAGAATGACAATGTCATTTGTACCCGTGAGAAGAGGCAGATGAATGAGGGATATTTCTAAATGTCAGGCATATCGGACATCTTCTGAAGAAGAAGGTATCCACCCACTGTTAACGCTGCGACTCAAGCTATTACAACTAAAGACGTCAGCTGGATATCATACAGGCTATATTCGATACGGAGGGAGTGGCTGAACTGTACAACTTTCTGCAGGAAGACTAGTGACTACATTCCAGGTCAAGTTTGATGCTGCTAAGGGCAGTCAAGCTGATGACTGGCATGAACCTTATACCTTTCGAGGCAGTAGGAACATCAGTCAGTCTGTAAAACATTGCAACATAAAACAAGTAGCGGATGCCTTGTTTTCAAAATCGCCAATTATACCAGGTTTGACAAGAAATCAGGGAGCAACAAGCCTGAGCCTGATTTTTCTTTTATTCATTCGTGGGACGTGGGCATTGTTGGCTGGGCCAGCATTTATTGCCCATCCCTAGTTGCCCGGGGGCAGTTGAGAGTCAACCACATTGCTGTGGCTCTGGAGTCACATATAGACCAGATCAGGTAGGGACAGCAGATTTCCTTTCCAAACGGACATGAGTGAACCAGATGGGTTTTTCCAACAATTGACAATGGTTTCATGGTCATCAGTAGATTCTTAATTCTGATTTTTAAAAATTGAATTCAAATTCCACCATCTGCTGTGGTGGGACTCCAGAACATTAGCTGAGTTTTTGAAATAATAGCCTCGCCATAATTCCTTCAAATGGGACAGAGGAGGGGGTATTTCCAAAATATGGAATGCATCCACAAAATTCCTATTTCTCAGCATCAACTGCTGAATATTGGATGAAGAGTCCAAGTTGCGGGAAATGTCACAATGCTTGGATTTGCCTCCCTGCCCAAATTGAATTTCACGTCCAGAGTTCCCAGAAGCAAATATGTATTAATTCCGAGTAAAATGGAGTTGGTAGGAGACCGTCAGAATTCAGCTTCTTTTCACTCCGAAATCAAAATGATTTTATTCAGCATCAGCACTTCCATGAAAAAATGTCATTAAGTGCGTCCAAATGTTTATGTTGAGTTGTGCAAACATCCGACTCATTTGAAAACTTACTTCATTACTGTTGTTCTGCAGATGTTGTGGTGCTATATTAGTTTTTTCTGAGCCACTTTTATTTTGAATTTGCAAACCAAACATTTCCATTCTCTAATTCCATCAAAATATTTGCATATAAATGAGAGATTATGCTATGTGGAAAGTAGATTGGTTAGTTGTGTTGCTCAAAATGGCAGGATGCTTCTGCATTCTTCTAGCGCCATGAAATGGTCAGCAAATAGAATCATCCAGCCCCAGTTACGCAGTTGTCATTCATTTGTAGGACATGGGTGTCGCTGGCTGGCCAATATTTATTGCCCACCCCTGACTGTCCTTGGAGGGCAGTTGAGAGTCAACCACATTGCTGTGCCTCTGGAGTCACATATAGACCAGACCATGTAAGGACCACAGATTTCCTTCTCAAAAGGACATCAGTGAACCAGATGGGTTTTTCCAACAATCAACAAGGGTTTCATGGTCATCAGCAGATTCTTAATTCCAGATATTCTTTACCGAATTCAAATTCCACCACCTGCCGTGGTGGGATTCGAACGCGGGTCCCCAGAACATTAGCTGAGTTTCTGGATTAATGGTCTAGCGACAATACCACTACGCCATTGCCTCCCCCTAAATCAAGGCATGGATGCAAATATGCTCACTGGCCTCTAGCTACCCATGAACTAGATTAAAGAACATTATTATAATACTGCATAAAAGTTCTTCAATTGTTGCAGGATCCATTTATGAAATTAGTTTTCCACAGCGCCTCTTGTGCCACATAACAATGTCATTCAACAGCTTATGGCACTTGTATTTCCTGGCCCCCTAGCATCAGGTTGGGGGTGGTGGGGGTGAACATCTCTTTCTTTTTAAATGGCCTTAGTTCCCCTGTGAGGCAGTCCAACTTCGCCTTCTGTTCCAAAATGTCACTCAAAATTCTTTCCAGAGTTTTCAATTGTGTGTCTTTCTGCTCCAATGCAATTTATTCATTCAAAAAAAGAAAATGCTGAGAAAATCATCAGGTCTGACAGTATCTGTGGAGAGAGAATAGAATCAACATTTCCAGTCTGGATGACCCACTCAGGGCCTCTCCCCGTAACTCCACATACTATCCTGCTAATCCCCCTGACACTGAGGGTCAATTTAACATGGCCAATCCACCGAATCCCCACAGACATGGGGAGAATGGACAAACTCCACACAGACAGTGACCTGAGGCCGGAATTGAACCTGGTCCCTGGCGCTGTGAGGCAGCAGTGCTAACCACTGTGTCATTGTGCCACTCGTATTGCTGAGCTCAATGTTGAATGTGGAATGCTGCAAACTACCGAATTGAAAGGTGAATTTCTGCTCCTTGGCCTTACCTTGAAATTTATCCTGAGACTGCACTAGGCTGAGGACTGAGCTGAAGGGTTTCATAAACGGTCACTCAATCTACAGTTGCACCGGAATCTCCTGGCCGTCCACGCCAGCAGGATTGTCCCATCCCGCTGCACTGAACGGAGATTTGGCTGGTCACCAAAATCTCGGTCTTTGCTGCAGCGGGAGCATGGTGCAAATGGGCAGCAAGATTGAACCCTTGGTGTCTCCAATGTAGAGCAAGATTACATTGCGAGCAAAAAACACAGTATACTAAATTGAAACACGTGCCTGTCAGTCACTGTCTCACATGAAGGGAGTGATGGAGCATTGGTCAGTGAGGAAAGAGATGAAATTTCTTTTGCCTCCTCTCTCCTCATTGTTCAAGACCCCAAACACTCCTTCCAAGTGACACAATGATTTAGCTGCATTTTATTCCATATATATATTGCTGTGTTTGCTACTCACAATACCGTCTGCTTTGGGGGCAGCACGGTGACACAGTGGTTAGCACTGCTGCCTCACAGCGCCAAGGACCTGGGTTTGATTCCCGGCTTGGGTCACTGTCTGTATGGAGTTTGCACGTTCTCCCCGTGTCTGCGTGGGTTTCCTCCAGGTGCTCCATTTTTCTCCTGCAGTCCAAAGATGTGCAGGTTAGGTGGATTGGCTATGCTAAATTGCCCCTTAGTGTCAGTGGGACTAGTTAGGGTAAATGCATGAAGTTATGGGGATAGGGCCTGGGTGGGTTTGTGGTCGGTGCATACTTGATGGGCCGAATGGTCTCCTTCTGTGCTGTAGGATTCTTTGATTCTATGATACGTTAAAAGACCAAATGCAGATTGGGTGACTGCTTTGTCGAATACTTCCATTCAATCCATAAGCATGACCTCGAGTTTCTGCTGACTTGCCATTTTAATTCTTCACCTTTCACACTATCTTCTCAGCCTACAGAAATCTCTTGAGGCAAGCTCAAAGAATAGCACATGGATGGCAATAAATCCCATCCTAACTCTGTTTCTCTCTCCGCAGGTGTTGTCTAACCTGTTGAATATTCCCAGCTTTCATCTGTTTTTATTTCACATTAGCAGCATTAAGGAACTTTTTGCTTCTGCACTAGGTTCTGATACTTGCTTCACTGCTTTCCTTCTGTCTCATATATAACGCAAAGGTTTTCTTTGGGGGCGATCTTACCATTATGTCCTGCCGGCTGATGGGTGAGCAGATAAGATCGTGAGAGAACCAAGGAATCAGGTGCGCACCCGATTTCTCGCCTCTCGCGATCTTACCAGCACTGGATACCCGCCGCGAACAGCCTCGTACCCTTTCCGGGTACAAGGCAGAATATATTATTTTACTATATGTAAAAGGTAATTTAAATAGAGTTAGTGAGCCCAGGACACTATCGTTTGAGCTCACTTGCCTCTGTGGTCTTGCCAGGGAAGATTCACTCTGGCAAGGATCACGTATGGTCATAGAAATCATAGAAACCCTACAGCACAGAAAGAGGCCATTCGGCCCATCGAGTCTGCACCGACCACAATCCCACCCAGACCCTACTCCCATATCCCTACATATTTTACCCACTAATCCCTCTAACCTACACATCTCAGGACACTAAGGGGCAATTTTTGTAGCATGGCCAATCAACCTAACCCGCACATCTTTGGACTGTGGGAGGAAACCGGAGCACCCGGAGAAAACCTACGCAGACACGAGGAGAATGTGCAAACTCCACACAGACAGTGACTCAAGCCGGGAATCGAACCCAGGTCCCTCGGGCTGTGAAGCAGCAGTGCTAACCACTGTGCTACCATGCCGCCCGCACGGTCTCCCATCAATGGGTGGAAAACAATTTAAGGGTTTTTTATTGCGCAGAGTGTCATAAGATTCGACTGGTGGCCTCACTGAGAAACGGATTTGAAACTCTCCCGTTTTCACGCTCGTTCCCGACTTGGAATTCTTTTGGTAAGTTCAACCCCCTATATGTTTCCACTTGCAATGCATAGATCCTACAAAGCCAAAGAATGTAGTAATTCCTCTGCAATTTAATATTGGAAACTGTAATCTCATTCATTGAGACAAATCTTAGACCAGGGCGTGAATCCTGTCACACTGATGAGATGAAAACATCATTAGTTCATTGTTTAAATGACTTCAAACAGTAATGATATAATTTCTACCTGTGTCTGCCTATGGGCTGTAGGTCAAAAGCATTAAACTGATCCCAGAATGGTGTGGAATTGACAATGTCCATCAGAGATGTCAGAGATCACAATGCCAGATGCAGTAATGGGTTCTCATCTAAGATTAAGACTGAGGAACACAGTGAGGCAGAGTAGAGGGAATTTTGCTTTCCATCCAACCAGGCTAAAACTGACCTGGCTTTTAAAGTTTATTTATAAAGTTTTAAAAGTTTACTTATTTATTAGTCACAAGTAAGGCTTACATTAACACTGCAATGAAGTTACTGTGAAATTCCCCCACAGTCCGGCATCTGTTCGGGTCAATGCACCTAACCCACGCATCTTTCAAAATGTGGGAGGAAACTGGAGCACCCGGAGGAAACCCACGCAGACATGGGGAGAACGTGCAATCTCCACACAGACAGTGACCTAAACCAGGAATTGAACCCGGGTCCCTGGCGCTATGAAGCAGCAGTGCTAACCACTGTGCTACTGTGCCACCCCAAATTCTCAATACGATAGCCAGGAATCAAAAGTGGGTCAACTGCTTGGAAGGCAGCCAGGCTCACCACTATACCACCATCGCCTCTAGCCCAGTCTGACAAGCATCTAGGCGTTCAATGTTTTCATATTGCCAATACCTCATCATGGTGAACACACAAAATTCAGTAAAGATCTAATAAAAGCATCGCTGGGTGCAGAAATACTGGTGTCATAGGCCTGAAATGCTTAAGATAACAAAATGCAGGAACGAACAATCAACCACTTCCAATGAACTCCACAGAAGCCGAATGCAATGAAATCTGTCTGGAAATTAGATGTAAGCCATTTCCAATTGCTTCGATCAAATTATCTGGGGTATACTTTGGCTCTGCATTGCAATAAAAATGTCATTGTTGAACTAAAGGTGTTTATAATTATAGACTTCTTCTTTAACTTAGAAGGTGAACTTCAAACAAATGCACATCATTTTGTATTTTATTTTGCATTTCCCCTTTTGAACTGAATGTGCAAAATAAAAATGAAAGCGTATGACTAAAATAGCTGTCTGCTTTTCTTTTCTCCCTCCCAAGGTTTTTTTTTCAGTTTATTCACATTTAACTCATAGCAGGAGGCAAATCCATAATATTGAGTGTCCTGCGCAATAATTCCAAAGCAAATTCAGACTTAGTATCGAGAGGGAGAGGTGAGACTGTTAAGCAGGATGGAACACAGACAGTCAGGTGTAATATTGTTAGGTGTTACATTTTTCTGTGTCTGCGAGGGTGGCCCTCTTGAGTCTATCGAAGCTGACAGGAAACAATATCATTTGCACAGCCAGTTCCTCAGTGATAAATCTTACGCCCGCAGAATTTCATGCCTGAGTCGCATAGTCCTTTGAACAGCAGGGCTCCGACATTAGTCGGGAAGATCCAGAAACTTGTCTCGGAGCCTTCCACACAGTCGTGCTGTTCAATTTTGGTGCGCAGTTGGTGGCTTGCTACTTCTCAGTTCGTGTGACTTCTTTTCGCTTTGGTCAATCTCCTACTTTTAGAAGCGTGAATGGCTTTCATTCTTTCAGCCAGGAAGACAGCAGACGTAACTTAATAAATGTCTGTTTCACTTTCTAACATTTTAAGCTGCACGTTTTAAACTGCTGAGATTGTGGGGAAACAGTAGATTTTTAAAATGTGAACTTTTTTGCGAATAAGTGTAATATTCAGTGACCTGCTGATGATGGGTTGACGTGTTAAAATACAGAAAGAGATCTAATTTTAAAACTTTGGAAACCAACGCCAGTGTGATGAGACAAGCTTGTGTCTGCTTCGCATGGAGAAAAGTGACTGAAAGTGACAGCACACTTGTGTGACAGTGTAACATCACTACCGTCAAACCACAATGATTTTGATCGTACTATTATCATTACTGGATTGTTGTCGATTTGGTCCCTTCAGGCAAAGAATTGTCTTCCCTGCCAGAAGCCGAGATTAATTTTTGGGCGATTAGCTATCATTCTGTCAAAATGGCATGGCGTAACTTGGAGCTGATTTTAGCTTCCCTGTTAACAAAGCCTCTCGGTAAGGTCTGTACGCCTAACCTTCATTAATGCTGATATTCTGTCTGACACTATTCGTTCACAAGTCTACCACTGGCTAAGAAAATGTGCCTGTTTTAGGCAGAATGTCACTCTTATCATGCAAATTGGGATCCTTTCATGTACCTAATTGCCATTTTAGAATAGAACTGGTTGCTACCCACCATATTCAGTAGCGATATATTGTTGCAGTTCAGGTCAGAAATTCCAAAGTGTTTTCCAGAGATCATCCAGATCATAAGTTTTGCATCTTGAATTTGGCTAGGATAAGCATGATATGTTTCACTCCCGGTCTAATTCAAATGACCCACTAGGGAACTTTTATCAAACAGTTTATTTAAGAATATAGTTAACATGTATAGTAAGAAAATTAGCAATAACATTTATCAATTACAAACAAAAACAAAACAACCACAATAATGTATAATCCTTAACAAATATATTTAAGATGTTCCAATCAAACCAATCCCATGAACAAAACCCTTGAAACCAAAGTTCAACACAGCAGAGTCTAATGCTCATGTGATACTGGAATTGAGTCCTTTGGTTGAAGAATTGAAAACTCTCAGACTTGTAAGTTCTAGTAGCCCTCTTGACACATCCAGAACAGTTTGAAGTCAGAACAGCTTCCCAGAACCCCAGGTAAACTCTGGTCAAGCCACCAACAGCAGACTTTCTACTCCAGGAAGGCAAGACTTTGTTTTCAGATAACTAGCAGAATTTCCAAATAAAACAGGGAGAAAGGGCAACACTTCTTTTCAACTTGATGTCCCTTCTGAAGACTAACCTGCAGTTCAGAACTGAAAATTAAACAGCTCTTCTCACCTGACCTGCCAACCAGTTTTCCTCCTAACTTTGCAGGTCATAAAACTAATCTCAGAAAGCACCTGAAGCCCCCAGTTAAGCCACTGAAGGAACAATAAAAGTGCATCTGATAGACAGCTGAGCAACAATGACATCAGCTAAGGCTGTGAGCTGCAGAGAGCATGATTTTTTTTTTAAAATCTCTTAAATGTACACTAACGTCACTATATATTTACATATAGCTGAAGAGGCCCCAGACAGGTAAATGATAAATGCTTTATGAGGGCTTGGAGGAGCAAGAATGCTTTTGCCAGCCTCACAACAATAATACAGAGCATTACCATCCCATGCTTCCCCACCTCTGTGATTCTGACCTCCCCCCTTTGGACTTAGCTCATTAGCTGGGCTGTGCAATATAGCATCACTTTGAATCAGTGACTTAAATCTGGGCCCCAAAATGGCTCCTGCCCACTCACTGACAAAATGGTTGGTTAACTGGCTGACCTGGTACATTTGTCAGCTGACATTGTAGTGTTCAATTGTTCCATGTTCGATTGTGAGAGTCTGTTTAACCATTGATGCTCACTGTGCTCGATTGGTTAAGCCAAGGTGTAGACACGGAGAATAGTAAACAAAGCTGTCGAAGGTGCTGACATTTTCAAGCATTGTAAACAACACATGAATAACACCTGTCACATACATAGCTGTCAGTATCATCTCTACATAGATCTGAGATAGAAAGTATGCAACAGGCCTGATCTTAAAATTCACCCCCTTATGTTCGAATCACAAGAAGCACGCAGAGAGAATAATCTATTCAGCCCACCAAATCTTGTATCCTATTCAACTGCATTCTTCACACAAAACATTTCATTTCCCGAGAGAATGCTTTGCATGATGCTCCACTCCACTGTTCAACCCTTGCTGGTTGATTTGTATAGATAACATTTTCAGACTTGCAAAAAGCTCAAGGTCTTTTCATTTAGTAACATCCTGTATCAAGAACGGTGGATGAACCCAAGATGTCAGTTCCATGTTTGCTTTTGAAAGTGCTCATTACGTTGACTGCGAGAACAAATTTACTGTTGCAAAACTGACACTAACTGGCAGCTGCAGATAGTTGAAAGGTAGGAACAGAAGTCTTGCCATCCATAAATGTGGTGCCAATTGAGTTTCGCAGACTTAATATTCGCAAATAACTTTCTGGAGCATTTACAAGCGAAGGCACAGGAAGAAAATGGACAATATTGCTGAATATCGCTGTCAAGAAATATTGCTTTCCCTGAACCCTGTTGTCCAAGAGTCTGAAGGAGTGTCAGTCAAACCAACTTGCCTTTATCGAGCAGCTGGAATGGATACAAAAATCACAAAGCTTTTCACAGAAGCCGAATCCCACATTATGTTGCGTCAATTCAAAAGAAAAATATGTTCAGAGAAACATCTTTGACCACAAGACCATCAAGCAGTGGTCTGTGCACAATGTCCTCGAGGCCCTGTGAGAAAAGAAGGTGGTTGTAGAGATAGGGGAGGGGCAAAGCCATGGATAGATATAAACAGAATTAGTGGTGAACCAGGATTAATGCAGCATCGCAGGCATAGGGGTGATGAATAAGCAGATCTTACTTGTGAAATCGAATGGAAGCCTCAGAGTTTTGGATGTGCTGAAGTTGAGAGAAGTGGGAAAATGCAATTTACAATAATCAATCTGTCCATCTCTTCAATCATGTATAGGCTAATGATCTGGCCTGGAAAAATAAAACAATGGATGCGAGTTCAAATTTCAATGTGATAATTAGTATTCAAATTTTTTTTAAAGAACCAGAAATAAGAATCAGCCATCAGTAAAAAATGACCAAGAGCCTGTTGGTTCATGGTAGAAATGTAACTGGCTCACAATTGTTGTTTAGGGAAGGAAACCTGATGTACTTACCTAATCTCTCCATAAACAGAAATATGTTCCATATGTTTCATCAGGCCAACACCAATGTGATCAATTCATAACTGTCCTCTTCACTTGGTTGCATCAAATTGTGAAGAATGCCCACCAGCACCATCTCATGGAAACTAGGGATGATCAATGAATGCTGGCTAGTTAGGGTGCTCTGGTTTCCTCTCACCTAAATCTAGAGGTGACAAAGGCCTGAATAAGGGTTTCAGTAGATGAGCTGAGTCTGGAGCAAAAATCAGGTAATATTACATTAAAGGTTCATACCCATACGTCCAGCTAATGACTAACTTAAAACTTGAAACATTGGACACAGGTGAGGTCCCAGAGGATTGGAGGATAGCTAATGTGGTCCCGTTATTTTTAGAAGGGTAGGAAGGATAACCCGGGAAATTATAGGTCGGTGAGCTTGACGTCCGTGGTAGGGAAGTTGTTGGAGAGGATTCTTAGAGATAGGATGTATGCGCATTTAGAAAGGAATAGACTCATTAATGATAGTCAGCATGGTTTTGTGAGAGGGAGGTCATGCTTCACTAACCTGGTGGAGTTTTTTGAAGAAGTGACTAGAATGGTTGACGAGGGAAGGGCCGTGGGTGTCATCTATATGGACTTTAGTAAAGCGTTTGACAAAGTCCCTCATGGTAGGTTGGTGCAAAAGGTTGGATCTCATGGGATAAAGGGGGAAGTGGCTAGATGGGTGGAGAACTGGCTTGGTCACAGAAGACAGAGGGTGGTAGTGGAAGGGTCTTTTTCTGGCTGGATGCCTGTGACTAGTGGTGTTCCGCAGGGCTCTGTATTGGGACCTCTGCTGTTTGTGATTTATATAAACGATCTGGAAGAAGGTGTAACTGGGGTGATCAGTAAGTTTGCGGACGACACGAAAATGGCTGGACTTGCAGATAGTGAGGAACATTGTCAGAGGCTACAGAAGGATATAGATAGGCTGGAAATTTGGGCAAAGAAATGGCAGATGGAGTTCAACCCAGATAAATGAGAAGTGATGCATTTTGGTAGAACTAACATAGGGGGGAGCTATACGATAAATGGCAGAACCATAAATGGTGTAGATATGCAGAGGGACCTGGGTGTGCAAGTCCACAGATCCTTGAAGGTGATGTCACACGTGGAGAAGGTAGTGAATAAGGCATATGGCATGATTGCCTTTATAGGACGGGGCATAGAGTATAAAAGTTGGGCTCTGATGTTACGGTTGTATAGAACGTTGGTTCGGCCGCATTTGGAATACTGTGCCCAGTTCCGGTCGCCACACTACTGGAAGGACGTGGAGGCTTTAGAGAGAGTGCAGAGGAGGTTTACCAGGATATTGCCTGGTATGGAAGGGCTTAGTTATGAGGAGAGATTGGGTAAACTGGGGTTGTTCTCACTGGAAAGACGGAGGATGAGGGGTGACCTAATAGAGGCGTATAAAATTATGAAAGGCATAGATAGGGTGAACGGTGGGAAGCTTTTTCCCAGGTCGGTGGTGACGTTCACGAGGGGTCATAGGTTCAAGGTGAGGGGGGGGAGGTTTAACACGGATATAAGAAGGACGTATTTTACACAGAGGGTGGTGTGGGCCTGGAATGCGCTGCTGGGCAAGGTGGTGGAGGCGTTCACACTGGGAACGTTTAAGACTTATCTAGATAGCCACATGAACGGAGTGAGAATGGAGGGATACAAAAGAACGGTCTAGTTTGGACCAGGGAGCGGTGCGGGCGTGGAGGGCCGAAGGGCCTGTTACTGTGCTGTATTGTTCTTTGTTCTAAATTCGGACAATGTAGGTTTACACAAACCAGTTATAGTAGAAATTCCCAATTTCTTTGGTCCAGAAATGTATGGCACACATGTCGAGTATATACCCCAACTGGTAGGCGAATGTGAGGCTGGCCTAAAAGTGGGCTTCAGGCCTCAATGATATTAACGTTTAAAGTTTATTTATTAGTGTCACAAGTAGGCTTATATTTTCACTGCAATGAAGTTACTGTGAAAATCCCCTAGTGGCCACACTCCGGCGCCTGTTCGAGTACACTGAGCGAGAATTTAGCATGGCCAATGCACCTAATAGCACGTCTTTTGGACTGTGAGAGGAAATCAGAGCACCCGGAGACACAGACACGGGGAGAACATGCAGACTCTGCACAGACAGTGACCCAAGCCGGGAATCTAACTCGGGCCCCTGGCACTGTGAAGCAGCAATGTTAATCACTGTGCCGCCCCAATCCTGTATTTATTTCCTGTATTTTGCACATAACAATATTCCTTTTGTGGATGGTAGAGGTCCAACTAAATGAAGTGTATAATGCAAAGGAGGTCTTGTGGCACAATGGATAGGGTGCCTGCCTCTGAACTAGAAGATCCGGGTTCAAGTTCCACCCCAGAACTTATGACCAAAGCAGGTGCATTCAAAATGTGACGAAACAGATTCAGTAACAAGTTGTAAATCCTTCCAACACACACTAATATCAGATGGAAAGAGTGGAAGAGACTCCTGGTCATCCACGTGATTGAAAGAAACTGAAGCCTCTACTGTTACCATCAAGAGCTCCAGTCTACAATACGTATAAGTGTATGTTGCCACAGCAACTCAGGTTCCTTGGGCGAATGGGTCAGAGTGGTGCCAATAGCCTGAGCTTCAATCCCCATTCTGGCTGGTGTGAATTTCACGACCTGTATCCATGCCCTACCTGTGGTGAAGATCATTGCTCTGTGGTGAAGATCATGATTCTGTGGCTTGGGCCTGCCTTGTAGCTGAGAAATGAAGAAGTACAATGCAAAGTAGTACAATATCGCTGCAAGAAGTGTTAGGAACAGCTGATAATTTATTGACATAAGGGCTGTTGCATATTTCAATACATATATGAAAGTAAAAAAGGTTCAAAAGAACTAATTATCCATTAAAAGCAAAACCAGAGAAGAAAAAAAAAACCTTCCAGGGATAAGAACCTTCAAAGATTGGCTACTCTTCTGAGGAACTTGGTGAACTTTGATCCAATGTCCATGCTTTTTGATGACGCACTTAATTTGATGTGCAGTGCATGCAATCCAGTGTGTTTACATTCCACATTAAAACTTCTAAAATGCTACTAGGTGGAATAAAGGTTTAGGAGCCACAAAAATGTTTCAAGCAAGCAAGCAAGCCATTAAATCCTTATGACTAGCTTAATTTTGTTCTGACTTAATATGTAATCTAAAATTTATAGATTCTGAGTTCTGTTGTGCTGTAGAATTTCAAAGTGATAGCATCCCTTTATTTTCCATTAGTCAAGGCTACAGTTGTTCAATTCCACCCATATGGAGGGCATGTCTTTAAAGAGAGGCTGATACAGAAATTCTCGGCACTCTTTCTTTAATTTGTTACACTGAATAAATTGTCTCCTTTTGCTTTTGTAAGCTCTGCAAAGCCCTCTTATTATCATACCGATTTACAATGCAGTGAACGCTCCAAGTAGCAGGTAGGGTCATAAGAAACACTGCAAACGGTAACAAAATTAAAAATCAGGCATTATGAAGGGCTTTGATAGAGTAGCAGTGACTGGTTCCAGTAGCAGGAGGGTCATTAACCACAGATTTACGATAATTGGCATAAAAGCCAAGGGAGAGATGAGAATTCTTTTGCCCGATGACTTATTATGATCTGGAATGTACTATTTATAGAGTTGTATAAGCAGATTCGATGCTACTTTCAAAGGAAAATTTCATCACCACTGAAAAGGCTACAGGGTAAGAGAAAGGGAGGAAGACTAATTGGTAGCGGCCAACTAGTTACCTTTTGTGCTGTATGATATGATTTTATAAACAGGACAATTGAAGACAACCACTGCATCACGAAGGCAGAACGAAGAGTGTGTTGGGAGTGGGATGCAATATAGCAGAACACAACAAATGGGGCAAAGGCCTAACTTGAAGGGCAGAGCAATTTACATGCTAATGTTTCCATGGTGCTATTTATAAGGTTAATCAGATAGTTTTGTACCATATCTGACACTTAAAAGGTTTCCCTGTGCGTGCATTTAATTTCAAGCTAATTTTGAATAGCTGTATTGAGCCTGTCCTCAGAAGAAAGAATGTACTGATAAATAAATCGGTTAAATTACAAAATGCAATGGAACAAATTATCCGGAAATGTGTGGAAAGTATTTCGGTATTTGAAATCCTGTGACAATTGGATGTAAAGCAACATAAAGATAAATATGTTTGACTACAAGGCACTGGTTTCCACTACGTGACGGGCAAAATGATTTCTGCATATGTTTCATTCTGATTCTCAACTGAAATTAAATAAATCCCAAAGAACCCTTTTCAGTTCACAGTATTCATTGAATATATTCTTAACCATTGCAAAATCCTCTCGTCAGGCTTTAAATTCCATTTTAAAAGTTACCAGGGAAGAAATCGATCCTTAAAGCAATGGGATTCTGCGAGGAAAAGGTGGGGGGCTTGGGTTTGTTGGTGAGCAGTTGAAAGGGAAATCAGATATTGGGTATTCTGCATCCAATCAGCACTTACGTGGTGACCTGGTGATCATTAAAGGGACCTCCACAAAATTATAACATTTATGTGGAGATGGTGGGTGAGATGGGAGGGGGGAAGTGGGAGGTGGGTGTTATGGCAGCCAGAACATTTGTCTACTGCAGGTCACTGTCAGCCCTTCAGTTCTCATCCCCTCTCAGCACTGATTTACCAACATGACAGCCAACCCCAATTGGCTCTCTTTAAACAGGCGAGCGTTCTCTCCAGGCCCTGTTGGAATCTGCAATTCACCAGCAATATCCTGATGAGGCCTCATTTAGGATGTGAATTGGCAGCCAGCTTTTAACATTCTTCCTGTGTTTCAGGACTGAAAATTGGGCCTTGACTGAATTTCAACCCGTTGATTTTATTTTATGATTTGGCAATTATTAATTACATGACAGCAGAACATACCACTGCAGGGTATTGATTATTTGGTGATTTGGTCTCCTGGCCTAATGAAAACCAGGGTGGTCAGTTTCCCGCTACCTATGAGCAACTTTGGTCAGACCCATGTAGTTTACTTCAAAATTACTATAATTAAGGTTTTGGGGCAATCTTGGGCCCACGCTCGCCATCCATGCGAATGCTGGCAGGGTAGGCTCAAGATCCAAAAGTTGCAGATCTCGCTTGCGACTTCACCAACTTCACACCCATAATGGGCATGAAACTACTTTATATGCATCTCAATGAATTTTAGTAACATTAATGCACCCCCCCCTCGCCAGATATTTATCCCCTGACGTATATTGACACATTAGGGCAGTTTGCAAATGGTTCATCTGGACGTGTATCTGTTGTGGGGATCTATCCGGGGGCGTAAAGGTACGTATAGCACCCAGGGGAGAGGGACATGGCCAGACAGTGACCTGTCAATGTCTCTTGGCACTGTCCCTTGGCTCAGGTTGGCACTGCTAGGTTGGCACATGCCCACTTGCCAGTGCCAACCTGACAGTGCCCATCTCGCAGTGCCCACTTGGCTGTGCCAACCTGTACCAAGGGGCAGGCCACAATGGGAGCCTCAAGGGGAAGGTGAGATTCAGTTGTAAGTGGTGGTGGCTGAAAGTGGACGGAAAAGCTGGGGATGCCAGCGATAGCCGTTGTGGAGGGAGATGGAGGTGGGTGCCAGGTACGAGTGTGGGCGGGAGAGAGGGGCCGATGACTAGGGGCAGTGGGGGTGTAATTTGTGCCGACTCCCAGTCAGGGGTAGGAAGGGGAGAACCTGAGACCTCTGTGATGGGCTGGGGGGAAATTTATCCATGTCCTTTAAAGAAGGTATCCCGATCTCTGTGCAGCTAGACTTTGTCGGCGTGTTGAAGCTCTGCCCCCCTGCATGATGGTGTGAAACATGCCCCCTTGTTTGTTTTGACAAAGTGTCATAAGATCTGGCCAGTTTTTTCGCTGGAAACAACACTGCAATTTTTTGGTAAAATTCCCAGCACAGGGTGGGATTTTCCATGCCCCCCCCGCCGCCCATGGCGTGTTTCATGGCAGCGGAGACAGACTGCCATGGAGCAGAGGCGGGATCATCTGATCCCACCGTTGTCAAAATATCCTTGCCTCTGTTAATAGCGTATCGCACTCTATGCACCGTCAGCTGCTGGGAAACCCGTGGCGGTGGCTCGCTGTGGTCGGACTGGAAGATCACGCCAACAAGAACGTCTGGAAAACCCCAGCCCATATTCAAATTAGATTGCAAGCTAAGCACACCTCTCTTGTGTACAGATTGTTCAGTTTGCTCTCCAGAGCATTTATCACGATTGCTGTTATCATTGTTATATCATGATACACATCACTATATCATTACCATAAGCATTGACCCATTATATTGCATTGATTGTAGGCCTTTCCTTTGTGGGAAATCTACTGACATTGGAAATGCATTTCCCACTTTCAGCCAAATAGCCCACAAAATAAATGGCATATCTTACAGAGAACCAACGACATTACAAATGCAGATTTGCATATTTCTTGTGACACGCAATTGGATTAAGCTCAGTCTTTCAGGCGTCTTGTTAAATGCGCATAGTGGCGTCCATATGGTCACATCCTTCCATTATGAAAAACAAAATAGCAAATGCACCTAATAGTTGCAAATCAATTCCAAACCCACTGTGCATGCTTATAAAATTTACTCAGAATAACAAGAAGCCTACACTGTAGACGACAACCCAAACCGTTGAAGTATGCAGCATCATTAATTAAAATCCAGCTCAACACTTCAACACTTGCCTTGTGATTGAAAGAAGACAGTTAAAATGTCCAAGGTTCAGACTTCTGAACAAGATTAGCATGAATTGGACCACATTCTGAATTCACATGAGCATGTCTGCACCTGAAGTCAAGCACCAGCTAACTGATCCTTCATTCATTAATAGTTCCTGCTGTATTTTACCGAGAACAGCCTATTAAACCCCAACTGTTTTGGTTGATATTTATTCCACAACCAATGGGTGGAATTTAATGCTCTCCCCCCATGTGAGTTTGATGACGGAGGGAGCATTTAAACAGACGGCGACCAGAAGGTGGCAGTTTGGTTTTCACAGCAGTTTTCACCCCCTCCCAATGGCCCCATCTGAGTTGCTCCCCTCTCTCAGGACCTGCTCAAATCAAACTTTAGATTAGCTTTGCCATGGAGCTGCCGGTGCATCCAAACGATTCTGTGCCTTTGAGAAGTGTATTTTGATCATGGTTCTTTGCAGGTTTTTTCAACCAGCTCCAAGCATTTTATTTTGGCACTGTTTTGTCTGTAGCCAGTGTCCTCTAATTGTTACTGAGGCAATATAATGGGCATCTTATTTATTTCTAATCTGGTCTAATGCAGTGTCCTGGGTTTTTGTGAGCCTTTTGGAATTGCCGGGTGGAGTATGATTGACAGATCAGGTGCCGCCTGGGGACAGTTTTATTCCACAGAAAAGCCCACGGTTTTAGTTTTGGTTTAGAACATAGAACATAGAACATAGAACAGTACAGCACAGAACAGGCCCTTCGGCCCACGATGTTGTGCCGAGCTTTGTCTGAAACCCAGATCAAGCTATTTCCTCCCTATCATCCCGAAGTATTCCATGTGCCTATCCAAAAGCTTCTTAAATGTTCCTAAAGTTTCTGACTCCACTATCCCTGCAGGCAGTCCATTCCACACCCCAACCACTCACTGAGTAAAAAACCTACCTTGGGCATCTTTCCTAAATCTCCCACCATGAACCCTATAGTTATGCCCCCTAGTTACCGCTCCATTCACCCGAGGAAATAGTCTTTGAACGTTCACTCTATCTATCCTCCTCATCATCTTATAAACATCTATCAAGTCTCCTCTCAACCTCCTCCGCTCCAAAGAGAAAAGCCCAAGTTCCCTCAACCTTTCCTCATAAGACCTACCCTCCAAACCAGGCAGCATCCTGGTAAATCTCCTTTGCACTCTTTCCAGTGTCTCCACATCCTTCTTGTAGTGAGGTGACCAGAACTGCACACAATATTCCAAATGTGGTCTCACCAAGGTCCTGTACAGTTGCAGCATAACCCCATGGCTCTTAAACTCAAACCCCCTGTTAATGAACGCCAACACACTATAGGCCTTCTTCACTTGAGTGGCAACCTTCAAAGATCTATGGATATGAACGCCAAGATCTCTCTGTTCCTCCACATTCTTCAGAACCCTACCTTTGACCCTGTAATCCACATTTAAATTTGTCCTACCAAAATGAATCACCTCACATTTGTCAGGGTTAAACTCCATTTGCCATTTTTCAGCCCAGCTCTGCATCCTATCTATATCTCTTTGCAGCCTACAACAGCCCTCCACCTCATCCACTACTCCACCAATCTTGGTGTCATCAGCAAATTTACTGATCCACCCTTCAGCCCCCTCCTTCAAGTCATTTATAAAAATTACAAATAGCAGAGGACCAAGCACTGATCCCTGTGGCACTCTGCTGGTAACCGGTTTCCAGTCCGAAAATTTTCCATCCACCACCACCCTCTGTCTTCTGTTAGGTAGCCAGTTACCTATCCAATCGGCCAAACTTCCCTCTGTCCCACACATCCTTACTTTCTTCATAAGCCGACCGTGGGGGACTTTATCAAATGCCTTACCAAAATCCATGTATATGACATCAACTGCACTACCTTCATCTACACACTTAGTTACCTCCTCAAAAAATTCTATCAAATTTGTGAGGCAAGACTTGCCCTTCACAAATCCGCGTTTAGTTGCTAGCTGGAAGCTGGTGGAGGCAGGCAACATCGCTGTCTCTCTCTCTCTCTCTCTCTCTCCAGAGGCGTGTTGAAAGTTCAGGACTGGAAGCCTCGGAGTTTTAATTCAACATTCAAAGGACCAATTCACAGCAGGTGTTAAAAAACTGCAAAATCCAGCATCATCTGAGCATACTTGCTTTTTGTGCCAAGTCTGGAAAGGGATGTGTGTTTGTGGGGTGTTGTTTGACTTGGAACATCATAGATAACCAGCTGTTAAGGTTTATATTATATCATGGTTGATTCTTATAAGTGGTAAAGGTTATGCTAATTATTCTTATTATATGTTAACTGTGTTCTTAAATAAACTTTGTGTGATAAAAGCTCCCCAGTGGATCACTTGAATCATACCTGGAGTGAGACGCCTTATGTTCACCCATGCCAAAATTCAAATGTAAAAACTTAGGGTCTAGGTCATCTTCATAAAATACCTTAGAGTTACTGACCTGGGTCATAACATAGCGTCGTCAACTTGACAATCTACATTAAACACGTTCTGGCACCATGAGTGCCATAGGGTGGGGAATCATATTTCAGCCCACATCTGTTTCATAGGCCTTCTGCTGTTCTGAATGGGATGGCTGACTTCAAAGGCACACTGATCACACTAAGCCACACATTGGCTCCAAGCAGACCTTGAGCAGTGTGCACCCCACCACCTGGACATATGAGGTGGGGGAGTGGGGGGGGGGGGGGGGGGGGTGGTGGGGGGTGGGGCAGGGCAGGGGTCAAACAGGTCTTGGGCATTATCAAAAGATGAGCAAGAGCACATAGGCATCCGGAATGAGAAAGAATATAGGGTGCAGTGTAAAACATGCTTTGATTTGTTTCTGATTCACATTTTCACTGTAGACCAATTTCACCCTTGTAATGTTTTATTAATATGGGAAACCGCATTCGGTTTCAATTCGAGGTACACAATTTTAGTCTCAATATGGGTGGCTACCTCTTTGAATGACAGGAGCACTTGGTAGAGATTGTTGGTGACATTGGGGTTACTCCAGGTTCCAGTCAATCATCTCAAATGAAAAAGCTTCCTGTTACTTTGAGGAGAATCTCCAAATGCATAAACATCTTCTATTTGGAGACCGGATTCATTAAGTGTCATGTAGGGCCAGGCAGTGTATTTTGTAACTTCAAAATTTGAGCTGAAGTCTCTGCATTCTCCTGCGTAGTCTGAAGCAATGCATTATGACATTGGTAATCTCGGCACCGAAATGGAAAATGTGCACAATGCAGGGACAGGAACTCAAGGCTGTTGAATGAGAGGATGGGTATTATAATGCCTGAACGTTACAAGATCCACAATCAGTGGTGCACGATTATCACAAATGAAAAAAGAATGTTAGGACATATTGCTAGGACAATTCAAACAAGCGGCTTGGTGGGAGAATGGTTAGCACTGCTGTCTCACAACACCAGGGACCCAGGTTCAAATCCGGCCTCAGGTCACTGTCTGTGTGGAGTTTGTACATTCTCCCTGTGTCTGCATGGGGTTCCTCTGGGTGCTCCAGTTTCCTCCCACAGTTCAAAGATGTGCGGGCTAGGTTGATTGACCATATTAAATTGACCCTAATTTCTGGGTTCAGCAGGGTAAATATGTGGGGTTACGGGAATAGGGCCCAGGTAGGATTGTGGTCAGTGCAGACTCGATGGGCCGAATGGCCTCCTTCTGCACTGTAGGGATACTATGATTTACTGTCACTGTATAGGCCTTGGATAAGCCAATTTATACAGGTATCCTGGGTTCCTGCTCAACCTGGCAGGGCAATTTGGTCGAGGTGGCATGGTTGCGCAATGGTTCGCATTCCAGCCTCGGGTGACTGTGGGGAGTTTGCACATTCTCCCCATATCTATATGGGTTTCCTCCCACAGTCCTAAGATGTGCAGGTTAGGTGGATTGTTCATACTAAATTGCCCCCTAGTGTCCCAAGATGTGTAGGTTAGATGGGATGAGCCATGGTAAATGTGTGGAGTTACAGAGATAGGGGAGGGGGTCTGGATAAAATATTCATCAGAGAGTTGGTGTAGACTCGATGGGCGAAATGGCCTCTTCTACACGATAAGGATTGTATGATTCTCTATGAATTTTATAGGCAGCCACCTGACCTGAGTGGAGGCTTTATTTCAATCTTGAAATATATCTCCTCTATCCATTTCCGGGTTCATATTGATACTGATAAAAAGAAGTTGAAGCTTGTGTTGCTATTAGCTTTAACTACTTTTAAAGCAGTGTAACCTGCAGTTCTTAAAGGGACTGTGGAAGATCAGGGGAAAAGGCCACAGCTAACTTACCTTAATGTGGAGCCAGATGGAGCGAGAGTGCTTCTCCTGCACTCACATTAAAACTATGCTCACTACTAGCCTGGGCTCAGTCAATCACCACACCTGAACCCCAACCCCACCACCACTGGACTCAGCTTTGGGTTCCATCCAGCATCTGTGCAAGCCAATATTGCTGAGGAGCAGTCAGCGAGATGGATTGGGAGATGACATAGCTCCCTGCAGGAGCTCTGGGTGCCTGGAGCTGTGAGGCAGCAGTACTAACCATTGCACCACCACGCCATCCCTAGCAAATTGCCGAATTGAGCTGGAACCTAGGATACATGTACAAATTGGTTTAACCAAGGTCTATACAATGACAGTAAAGTATATGGTTTTTTTTTGGTTGAATTGTGCTAGCAATATGTCTTAACATTCTTACTATACCATAGTGAGGCCCTGTGACTGTGTTAGGAGTTCTTCAGGCCGGACATTTGTCAAACTGCACATGGATCATACTCTTCATATATCCCTTTATTTACAACACTAACAGCAGTTCAGAGTGTCAGCAGTCTACCTCCAGGGATGTCAGAGGAACTAACATTCCCTGTTAAATACAAGGCAAAGACTCCCTGATTGGCCCATCAATTGGATCCTTAATCAGGGAGTTCATACTCCAATAGGCCAACCTCAATGGCCTGATTGAAGTCATTACAATACACATATAATATATATCTGCGAACATTCTGTTCAATACATATCAAGAATGCAACTCCAAATTCCAATTTGTGACAAATTGTCTTGCATGTTATTTTTGAGGAAGGCCACTTAAGTGATAGTTAGTTAAAAAGGTCTTTAGTTACTAAAATAGGCTGAGAGTGCTGTTGTTTTTTTTTTCTTGGAAGGTCTGTCTGATATCTTTAAAAATTATGAAAGGAATAGATTCAGCCAAGTGGATTGGCTTTCTGAATTGGATTAAGGAGATCCTTAATATGAGGATATGAATGTAATTTACATTACAATGGATCTAAGTTAAATTAAAATAAGCACCAGAGTGATGAAATAAGTCACTGGTACATTTAGTGTGCAGGTTCACTGTAAATGTTTTAAAAGGAACTGATGAATCCCTGAGTGTGGTCAACATAATTTCATCTTGAAAGAGATGGACTAGAGGTATCTCCCAGTCATGGTCTCCTGAGCTGTCTTCAGAAGTTCGCGAGGATGATCCCAGAGTCTTTTTCCCCCCTAAATTTGCCTAAAACATTTACCTTTTTCTTTTCATGAAATTAAGAATAGGATTTGCATTGATATGGGTCAATGTTTTCCAGCCATTCCCATCCCACTTCCCTTGCAGGCGAAGGACAGAGAATTTGGCGCTCAGCCAAATCTCCGTTCACTGCAGCGGGACCAGAGAATCCTGATGGTGTGAACAGCTGGAAAATCCCGCCCATGATCTTATTCATGATCTTGTGATATTTCAACATGCTTTATTGACAATGAAGCACTTTTTTAAGGGAGTCACTTTTGAAATGAAGGAAAGACTGCAACCAATTTTCACACAAAAAAGTCCCACAAATGACAATGAAATAAATGACCAGATTTTCTGTTGTAAATATTTATTTGAGGGATCAATGTTTGAGGGGGGGGGCGGGGGGGCGGAGATCTCCACTGTTATCCTTTGGCCAGTGTCTTGAGATCTTATACATGCACCTGAGGTTGTGTGAGTGATCAGTTTGGAGAGTCAGGGCTGTAAGACCTTCTACCTGGTCCAAAGATTCTTGCTTCTACTCTGGCTACCAATGGCATTCAATTTTGATCTTGCTCCATCAAAGGTGGTACACCTTTATTAGACCACTAATTATAATAATGCTGGTTGCTTCACTTCCCTGTGAGCAGGAGTCCATCTTGGTAGTCATTCTGTCAATAAGACATCCTGAGTGACTGACCAAACCATTCTATCCCCTGTAACATTATTGTCTTTGTATGTTCTTTCTTTATACTATTTATTGGCTCTTCCTTATTGCCATATAAGGTAATACCTGTATTTAGCCCATTCAATTGGTTTCCAATTACATCACTGTCCTTTCCCAATACAAGTCAATGAGTTCACAGTTATCGCTCCAGATATCTCTGGTCTACGTTCCCATTGAGCGTCATGCTTGAGGTACCGTAGTTAACTCAAATCCACTTTGTTACTTCAAACACGGTTATCATTCTCCCAAGCTAGGAGAAGGAAGTATGTTTATTGCCTCTTAATGAGCAAAGAATGGTCTGCTTTTCTCACAGCCTGAGGCAAGCACTTCTGCACATTTTTAAATCTGTTGTGCAGAACTTGCTGATTCTAGCAAGGTTGTGCCTTGGCCAACTTATCCATCGTGCATTTCTCCAGTCGGTACTACACAGTTAAGATGTCTTCAGCCTCAAGATTCTCCTTTCACCTCGATACCACCATATGTTAGCACCATAAGATGGACTCTGCACACAAACGCCGGAATTCTACCACCCTGCCCGTCGTGGAATCGGAGCGGGCAAGGGGTGGGCAATGGAAATGTCAGTTGACCTCGGGCGGTATTTTCCAGTCTCGGGTCCAGCGTGGCCGTAAATTCCTGCCCAAGGTTTCACCACATCTGGTTTACGATAATTAATGAAGAAATAGTTACATGGTTACATAATATGTTGGCTCGCAGGGGCGGGGAGGTAGATGAGGGTCACAGGGTACATAAGTTGCACCATGGCAGTACAGGTCTGATGTACCAGCTGTCTTTCCATATTCATATCTCCAGTCTATAATTTGATCTTCAAGGAACCAACATAAGCTCATAATGTAAACAAGCAACAGTGATACATAAACACAGAAAATGCTGGAGAAACTCAGCAGATATGACAGCACCTGTGGAGAGAAAATAGAGTCAATGTTTCGAGTCAGGAAGACCCTTTGGGCTCTGACTTGTGATATGTGGTACTTATGTTAACGGGATCCAAACGATAAGGTGAAATTCTGTTTTTGTTACATTGTTCCTTGGATGCTTTAGTGGATGCTGCTCATTACAAGCATGGCATTCTGTGAGGGGAGCCTTACATTGTTATATGATGTGAAATGGAATAAGAATACATAGGTCTGATGACCAAAATAGCTTTCTCCTTCTATTACACATCATGGGCTCAGTCTTATCATTGCATTGCGCCCTTTCTCGGGCGTGAAAATTTGGTAAAGTCAGGTGCGATCTGCACCCGTGTCCGTGCCGATTCCCCCTTTACCAAGGCCCGAAAATGGCCACGATTGACACCGCGTCCTAAACGGGTGCGACGTCACTTTAAATGTATTTGCATGCATTTAAATTGACTTAATGAGCTGGACACCCAAACTTACCGGCATTTCCCCCTTTACCATCGCGCTCATCCGTCCAGATTCAGCCCGGCAAAGGTCTGTTTCGGCGCTCCAGCTTCTGAAGAGGTAGGTTCAGAGCGTCCGGCGGCTCTCTAACTCAAATCGGTGGTGGGGGAGAGGGGGGGGGGTGGGGTGGGGGGGGGGGGGGGGGTGGGAGGCAGGCCAGATGTATCTCTGGTGGGGGGGTGGGAGGGGGGGAGGAGGGAGGCCAGATCGTTCTCTGGTGGGAGGGGGGGAGGAGGGAGGCCAGATCGTTCTCTGGGGCCCGGGGGGGCGGGGGGGGGCGGTGGGTGGAGGAAGGCAATGCACCTAACCAGCACGCCTTTGGACTGTGGAAGGAAACTGGAGCACCCGGAGGAAACCACACAGACACGGGGAGAACGTGCAGACTCCACACAGACAGTGACCCAAGCCGGGAATCGAACCCCGGTCTCTGGTGCTGTGAGGCAGCAGTGCTAACCACTGTGCCTTCATGCTGCCTTCTAATTATTCTAATGCGGTAAATGACAAGAAAATCTGTCTGGAGGTATGTCTGGTGAAAAGTGAAGGACTGGCTCCCCCTTTTTTTTACCCATTCCACTGCCTGACTGCAGTAGTTCTTTTTTTTAAGAGCTTGCTTGCCAATTTAGTGAATGGTTAACTGTTTCAGTGCTGTGACTCTAAAAAACAACCAGAGATAGCTTTTAACAGAAAAGGGAAGAAGGTTCAATTTACTTAAAACCCAATATGTAAAAAATAATTTTATAAAAGTTCCAACCTTCAAACATACATGCATTCAGCATTCATAAACACATGCAGAAGTAAGTTGCAAAGTGGAAGGTTAGAATAAATTGCTTAAGTGTCAAAAAATCAATTGCATATATCAATCCCGCATATTGATGACATGAATGGTTTCAGTCTGGGCTCAATGGCCTTTCTGGATTCTGCGTAGAGATGATTTACAATTATTGATTGATGGATGATTTCTATCTTTTCTTCTGGAGTAGCAGCTGCTGTGTGGCCACCATAGCGGTGCCAACTGAGTGCCTGGCGTGCCAGTTGGTCACTGCCAGTGTGCCAAAGGCAGTGCCGAGAAGGTGGGGCCTGAGTGCGGAGCCATGACGGTGGGGGGGTGGTGGTGGTGGGGGGGGGGTTTGTGAGGGGAGGTCTTATGGGGGAGGCTTTGTGTGGGTGGGGTATGATGGGATGGTCATGCAGGGGTGAATCATGAAGACAGTTATAATGGGGGGGAGGGGGGCATGTCGGTGGTCAGGCAGGGGAACCAATGCCACAATTCCAGTGACCTGTGTCAGGGAGGGGGTGGGGCAACATGCCGCTGTTGAGGGGGACATCCTGATATCCGTGGGGGATGGGAAGGGGGTCGCTCAGTGCCACTGTGAATTCGGGGCGCCCTTATGAAATGGCACCTGAGCTCTCCGAAGCTGGGATCTCTGATGAAGAGTGATCCAGACTCGAAACCTTGGCTCCATGCTCTCTCCATAGATGCTGTCAGGCCTGCTGAGATTTTCCAGCATTTTCTGTTATTGTTGCAATGTCTCAGACTAGTTTGACAGGACCTGGAGGAGCCAGAAACAAAGATAGAAATAGGAAATGAGGGGAGTAGGTGCATGGATGACCATTCCATTTTCATTTGTTATACACAATCACCAGAAGTAACATAGGCATTTTGTGCACATTAACAATTTTCTCCAGGCATATCAGAATTTTTGCAGTAAAATACAGCGATATCCTGCCCCTCCCAGAACCGGCACGAAAATCCAAACTCTCCAAAAAAGTGACTTGAGTTTGGGAGGATTGCAGTGTGGAGCGCACTCGAGAGGCCAAGTCGGTTCGCTTTGTAATTCTAACCGGAAATCTTTTGGGAGAATTCCGCTCCATATCTTTTCCTTTACGCAGCTGTTAAATATTTTAATCCCATTTATTATTTTGTATTGTGATAATTTGGTGCAATATTGAATAGCTTCTGTTTGTTTTAAGCAACCAGGAAGTGTTCATTATAACATGTCTAGATGCCTTCAATGAAATAAGACCCAAATTTTGAATATAGCAAATAGACTTTTGAACTGAATGTTTTTCTGCTGCTCGACTAAAAATAAGCAGTCTGTCTCTCTCCCCTCCTCCTTTCTCATTGCAAAGTGAAGAATCTTCTGGATTACATTGATGTAGCCGGCTAATGTTGAAGCAACGCTTTGATGGTGACTGAATAGGAAAATAGCTAGGTTGCACAGACCACCGAGATTGTGATCTCCTTAATATTGTTCGGATGCTTATCCCATCAGTGGTGCCTGGGAATGTTGCTCAGAAGTGATTAGCAAGACAGCGTGATTATATCAGTGCAACAACTGGACAATAAAATGCTTCCACATTGCATCGCCGTATTTTACTGCAGAAATTCTGATATGCCTGGAGAAAATTGCTAATGTGCACAAAATGCTTATGTTACTTTTGGTGATTGTGTATAACAAATGAAAATGGATTGGCCACCATGCACCTACTCCCCTCATTTCTCATTTCTATCTTTGTTTCTGGCTTCTCCAGGTCCTGTCAAACCAGTCTGATTCACTGCAACAATAACAGAAAATGCTGGAAAATCTCAGCAGGCCTGACAGCATCTGTGGAGAGAGAATAGAGCCAATGTTTTGAGTCTGGATGACTCTTTATCAGAGCTGAAGGCAAGGAAAATCAGACAAGGTTTATACTGTGAAGGTGAATGGGGGCAGGGGGTAGGGGTGTTTGTGGGGGGAGTCATTGATAGGAATGGCATGGACAAAAAGACAAAGGGAATGTAAATGTTGATGATAATGAATGCCTACCCTACTGCTCAGGAATGTCTACCCTATACAGGCAAAGCATTCTGTTCATAGAGAAGGAAAGGAGAGGGTGCAGAATGTAGTGCTACACTCATAGCTAGGGTGTAGCGACAGATCAACTTAATATAAGGTAGGTCCATTCAAAAGTCTGATGGCAGCAGGGAAGAAGCTGTTCTTGAGTCGGTTGGTATGCGTTTTCAGGCTTTTGTATCTTTTTCCTGATCATCACCATTTTCATTTCTTTTTTCTTTTTGTCGATGCCATTCCTATCAATTACAGCCCCCCAAAACCCAACCCCCTTTACCCTCGTAGAATAAATCTTCTCTGATTTTCCTTGTCTTCAGCTCAGACGAAGAATTATCTTGACTCAAAACGTTGGCTCTATTCTCTCTCCACAGATGCTGTCAGACCTGCTGAGATTTTCCAGCATTTTCTGTTTTTGTTTCAGACACCAGCATCCGCACTATTTTATCTTTATCTGAGTCACTGCAGCTCTGGCTTCTTCCCAGCATCCCCTCCCTCCAGAGTTCAAGGGTCAACGCAAGGAAAGGGCTCTCCACTTCCATTCCATAGGCCAGCCAGCTCCCTGATATCTAGCTTCATGATAAGATGATAGTTTGTTTCACATTTTGAACTTTTTGTCTCTTGACCATTCATTGGAAGTTCAGCACTGCAAAATGTTAACATCCCAAAGTTTGTGAAAAGGTATATGTGAATGATAACGCAACCTCAAGACAAAGTGAAAAGGGTGAATCATCTGTTGTAAGTATTAATGCCTTGAACATTCCTACTGGTGTAACAAGAAGCAGCAAATGAAAACCTAGACATTTTTCTGCCGGGGGAACAGAAATGACCTCACACAAAAAGGTTGATTTGATTTGATTTACTATTGTCACATGTATTAGTATACAGTGAAAAGTATTGTTTCTTGCGTGATATACAGACAAAGCATTCCGTTCATAGAGAAGGAAAGGAGAGGAGTATAAAAAGTGCAAGAAGCTACTTAAGAGGGAAATCAGGAGGGCTAAAAGAAGACATGAGGTTGCTTTGACAGACAGAGTGAAGGAAAATCCAAAGAGCTTCTATAGGTATGTTAGGAGCAAAAGGATAGTGAGGGATAAAATTGGTCCTCTTGAAGACCAGAGTGGTAGACTGTGTATGGAACCAAAAGGGATGGGGGAGATACTAAATGGTTTTTTTGCATCCGTATTTACTGAGGAAACGGGCATGGAGTCTACGGAAATAGGGCAAACTGGTAGGGAGGTCATGGAACTTTTACAGATTAAAGGGGAGGAGGCGCTCGCTGTCTTGAGGCAAATCAGAGTGGATAAATCCCCAGGACCGGACAGGGTATTGCCACGGACCTTGAGGGAAGCTAGTGTTGAACTTGCAGGGGTTCTGGCAGACATATTTAAAATGTCAGTATTCACGGGGGAGGTGCCGGATGATTGGAGGGTAGCTCATGTTGTTCCGTTGTTTAAAAAAGGTTCCAAAAGAAATCCGGGAAATTATAGGCCAGTAAGTTTGACGTCGGTGGTGGGCAAGTTATTGGAAGTTGTGATAAGGGATAGGATCTACAAATATTTGGATAGACAGGGACTTATTAGGGAGAGTCAACATGGCTTTGTGCGTGGTAGGTCATGTTTGACCAATCTATTAGAGTTTTTCGAGGAGGTTACCAGGAAAGTGGATGAAGGGAAGGTGTATGTTGTCTACCTGGATTTCAGCAAGGCCTTTGACAAGGTCCCTCATGGGAGGTTAGTTAGGAAGGTTCAGTCGCTAGGTATACATGGGGAGGTAGTAAATTGGATTAAATACTGGCTCAATGGAAGAAGCCAGAGAGTGGTTGTGGAGGATTGCTTCTCTGAGTGGAGGCCTGTGACTAGTGGTGTGCCGCAGGGATCGGTGTTGGGTCCATTGTTGTTTGTCATCTATACCAATGATCTGGATGATAATGTGGTAAATTGGATCAGCAAGTTTGCTGATGATACAAAGATTGGAGGTGTAGTGGACAGTGAGGAAGGTTTTCAAAGCTTGCAGAGGGATTTGGACCAACTAGAAAAATGGCTAATGGAATTTAACGCAGACAAGTGTGAGATATTGCACTTTGGAAGGACAAACCAAAGAAGAACGTACAGGGTAAATGGTAGGACTCTGAAGAGTGCAGTTGAACAGAGGGATCTGGGAATACAGGTACAGAATTCCCTAAAAGTGACGTCACAGGTGGATAGGGTCGTAAAGAGTGCCTTTGGTACATTGGCCTTTATAAATCGGAGTATCGAGTATAAAAGTTGGAGTGTTATGGTAAGGTTATATACGGCATTGGTGAGGCCGAATTTGGAGTATTGTGTACAGTTTTGGTCACCTAGTTACAGGAAGGATGTAAATAAGGTTGAAAGAGTGCAGAGAAGGTTCACAAGGATGTTGCCGGGACTTGAGAAGCTGAGTTACAGAGAGAGATTGAATAAGTTGGGACTTTATTCCCTGGAGCGTAGAAGAATGAGGGGAGATTTGATAGAGGTGTATAAGATTTTGATGGGTATAGATAGAGTGAATGCAAGCAGGCTTTTTCCACTGAGGCTAGGGGAGAAAAAAACCAGAGGGCATGGGTTAAGGGTGAAAGGAGAAAAGTTTAAAGGGAATATTGGGGGGGTTTCTTCACGCAGAGAGTGGTGGGAGTGTGGAATGAGCTGCTGGATAAAGTGGTAAATGCTTTTAACACTTTTAACATTTAAGAAAAACTTGGACGAGTTCATGGATGAGAGGGGTGTGGAGGGATATGGTCCAAGTGCAGGTCAGTGGGACTAGGCAAAAAATGGTTTGGCACAGACAAGAAGGGCCAAAAGGCCTGTTTCTGAGCTGTAATTTTCTATGGTTCTTTGGTTCTAATGTAATGTTTCAGTCATAGCTAGGGTGTAGAGAAAGATATATGGTAGGTCCACTCAAAAGTCTGATGGCAGCAGGGAAGATAGATATTAAAAACATATGAAGAACAATAAATAAGAACTATTTATCTGGGTCTGGGTCCTTCCAGCCTATCTCACCTCCTTGTGATTCCTTGCATATCACAATATATGCGCTCCCTAACGCACCCACGACTCTATGATCTCCTGGGAGATGCAAAAGCAGATTAGAAAACAGGGACAATTTGTGAAAGCAAAGTCTGAGAAATTCCCGTTAAATTCAACAAGGTGATCAAAACTGGATCATCATAGAATCATAGATTCCCTACAGAGCAGAAGGGGGCCATTCAGCCCATCGAGTCTGCACTGACTCTTACCCAGGCTTACCCCAAAACCCCACGTATTTACCCCACTCTTCTTAACCTATATATTGTGGGACAACAAGGGGCAACTTAGCATGGCCAATCCAAATAACTACAGTTCTGAGAATTCTGTGTAGTACCTACTTTTGACTCTGTCTGCACTTCCCGTTGCCTCAGAAAAGCAGCCAGCATAATCGAGGATTCCACACACCCTGGACATACTCTCTTCCACCTTCCTCCATCAGAAAAAATATACAAAAGTCTCAGAAGACGTACTAACCAACTCAAGAACAGCTTCTTCCCTGCTGCCATCAAACTTTTGAATGGTCCAGCCATATATTAAGCTGATCTTTCTCTTCAGCCTATTTGTAACTGCAACACTATATTCTGCACCCTATCCTTTCCTTCTCCCCTATGTACTCTATGAACTGTATGTTTTTGTCTGTATAACGCACAGGGAACAATACTTTTCACTGTATCCCAGTACATGTGACAATATTAAATCAAATATGTGTTAGTATCGCTATTCCATTGCAATGAATACCACCCATTGGTCCACTATACCTTCATACATACCAAATGATTTACTAGGATGCTACCGGGACTTGATGGTTTGAGTTATAAGGTGAGGCTGGATAGACTGGGACTTTTTTCTCTGGTGTGTAGGAGGCTTAGGGATGATCTTATAGAGGTCTATAAAATAATGAGGGCTATAGATCAGCTAGATAGTCAATATCTTTTCCCAAAGGTAGGGGAGTCTAAAACTAGAGGGCATCGGTTTAAGGTGGGAGGGAAGAGATACAAAAGGGTCCAGAGAGGGAATTTTTCACACAGAGCGTGGTGAGTGTTTGGAACAAGCTGCTAGAGGTGGGTACAATTTTGCCTTTTAAAAATCATTTAGACAATTACATGGGTAAGATTGGCATAGAGGGATATGGGCCAAATGCAGGCAATTGGGACTGGCTTAGTGTTTTAAGACATGGACAAGTGGTGCCGAAGTGGTTCCATGCTGTAAACCTCTATGACTCTGTGACCTAATGATGCTCACTGTCCTTTACATGTCTGTCTGGAATGACTTTCAGCCAGTTTGAAGTGGACAGGATTGAAACTCTAAATTTGGGTCTCACAGTCGACGTGATAATGGTGTGATCAATGGTAGGCTGCGGTACAGATGTGCGGAAGATATCAGTGCATATTTAGAAGATTATTCTTCATCAATATGCCCAAATCACCTCTCAGTACCACCTTGCCAGATGCCAAGTCACTCCTGAGTATAGTCCTCTGTTGTACATTGTTTGAATTCCAGGTTCTCCAAGGACTGTAGTCTCAGGTGTTCAAGTATGGACTTCACTGTTAGTTACTGCCCTTTACCAGCTCAGCATTCATCAAACAAGAACATTGTTGTCACTTCTTTATCAAAATCATTATTTAATTCTCAATTCAATGTTGTTTCATGTGGGTGGTGAAATGTGCTGCTCTCCAGATAGTGTCGATGGTTCAATAAATTCTCCTTCGTGAAGAGAGCTGCTTGTAATTCGGAGTAAATAAGCGCAATCATTGATTTGAGCACACCATAGTTACACACAGTATAATGTGCTTGTGCGCAGTCAGTTTGCATCAATATGTTGCCATGAAATGTCGCACAAATCATAGAATGGGCAAAATGATTAATATAATGCACTAGTGCTTTCCTCTCCTCCAATTTTGTACAGCACTAATGCTTTCTAAACTCTCCATCCCAAACAAATCTTTCATTGCTTTATCAAATTGATTGAAGTTACCATCTGGGGATCTAATTCCTGTTGTGTTCTGTGTCTTGCTGTTGAGTGCCAGTTTAAACATAAGACAAATGGGAATCAAGGTGCAGAGATTCTCCCCCACCACGCTGCATTCTGTTATTCATAATTTTGTGCATTATATGATTTGTCCTACTCCGTGATTGCTACATTTTAGCTAATGTTTTCCTGTGGGTGCAGTATTTATTGCTTATGTAATTTAACTGATTTCATTCATTGACCATATTTGTCCCATATTACAGCAAAGTTCATACCTGGCCTCTGTACATTTCATTCAATGCATCTTCTTTCAGAACCCCAGCTCTGATCTCTCAGTCGTTCAAAACATTAGTAATCAAAGAACAAAGAACAATACAGCACAGGAACAGGCCCTTCAGCCCTCCAAGCCTGCGCTGCTCATGTGCCCAACTAGACCATTTGTTTGTATCCCTCTATTCCCAGTCTGTTCACGTGGCTATCTAGATAAGTCTTAAACGATCCCGGCGTGTCCGCCTCAATCACCTTGCTTGGCAGTGCATTCCAGGCCCCCACCACCCTCTGTGTAAAATACGTCCCCCTGACATCTGTGTTGAACCTTGCCCCCCTCACCTTGAACCTGTGACCCCTTGTGTTCGTCACCTCGGACCTGGGAAAAAGCTTCCCACTGTTCACCCTATCTATGCCCTTCATAATTTTATACACCTCTATTAGGTCACCCCTCATCCTCCGTCTTTCCAGGGAGAACAACCCCAGTTTACCCAATCTCTCCTCATAGCTAAGACCCTTCATACCAGGCAACATCCTGGTAAACCTTTTCTGTACTCTCTCCAAAGCCTCCACATCCTTCTGGTAGTGTGGCGACCAGAACTGGACGCGGTATTCCAAATGTGGCCTAACCAACGTTCTATACAGCTGCAACATCATATGCCAACTTTTATATTCTATGCCCCATCCAATAAAGGCAAGCATGCCATATGCCTTCTTGACCACCCTCTCCACTGTGCTGCCCGCCTTTAAGGATCTGTGGACTTGTACACCCAGGTCCCCCTGTGTGTCTATACTCCTAATGGTTCTGCCATTTATTGTATAGCTCCCCCTTACATTAGATCTACCGAAATGCATAACTTCGCATTTATTTGGATTAAATTCCATCTGCCATTTCTCCGCCCAATTTTCCAGCCTATCTATATCCTGCTGTATTCTCTGACAATGTTCATCACTATCCGCAACTCCAGCAATCTTTGTGTCGTCCACAAACTTACTGATCACACCAGCTCCATCTTCCTCCAAATCATTTATATATATCACAAACAGCAGCGGTCCCAGTACAGAGCTTTGCGGAACACCACTAGTCACAGACCTCCAACCGGAAAAAGACCCCTCCACTGTTACCCTCTGACTTCTATGGCTAAGCCAGTTCTCCAGCCATCTAGCTAGCTCACCTTTTATCCCGTGAGATTTAACCTTTTACACCAGCCTGCCATGAGGGACCTTGTCAAACGCTTTACTAAAATCCATATAGACGACATCCACGGTCCTTCCCTCGTCAATCGTTTTTGTCGCCTCCTCAAAAAACTCAACCAAATTTGTGAGGCATGACCTCCCTTGTACAAAACCATGCGGTCTATCGCTAATGAGATTATTCAGTTCTAAATGCGCATATATCCTATCTCTAAGAATCTTCTCCAACAATTTCCCTACCATGGACGTCAAGCTCACCGGCCTATAATTACCCGGTTATCCTTGCTACCTTTCTTAAATAATGGGACCACATTTGCTATCCTTCAATCCTCTGGGATCTCACCTGTGTCCAGTGAAGAGACAAAGATTTCTGTTAGAGGCCCAGCAATTTCATCTCTTGCCTCCCTGAGGAGTCTAGGATAGATGCCATCTGGCCCTGGGGATTTGTCTGTCTTAATGTTTCCTAAAAAACCTAACACTTCCTCCCTTGTAATTGAGATTTTTTCTAACGGGTCAACACATCTCTCTGAGACACTACCAGTCAACATGTCCCTCTCTTTTGTGAATACTGATGCAAAGTATTCATTTAGGATCTCTCCTACTTCCTTTGGTTCTAAGCATAATTCCCCTTCTTTGTCCCTGAGAGGTCCGATTCTTTCCCTAACAACCCTCTTGTTCCTAACGTATGTATAAAATGCCTTAGGATTCTCCTTAATCCTGTCTGCCAAGGACATTTCGTGACCCCTTTTTGCCCTTCTAACTCCCTGTTTGAGTTCTTTTCTACTTTCTCTGTATTCCTCCAGTGCTCCATCTGTTTTTAGCTGCCTGGACCTCATGTATGCCTCTTTTTTCTTTTTGATTTGACCCACAATTTCACTGGTTATCCACGGCTCCCGAATCCTACCTTTCCTATCCTTCCTCTTTACAGGCACATGCCTGTCCTGCAGTCCTAACAACTGCTCCTTAAAAGACTCCCACATGCCAGATGTGGAATTACCCTCGAACAGCCTCTCCCAATCAACAGCCATCAAATCCTGCCTAATCCTAATCCTGTCGCCATGGAATATATATATATTTTTAAGTTTATTTATCAGTGTCACAAGTAGGCTTACATTAACACTGCAATGAAGTTTCTGTGAAAATCCTCTAGTCGCCACACTCTGGCGCCTGTTCGGGTACACCGAGGGAGAATTTATTATGGCCAATGCATCTAACCAGCACGTCTTTCGGACTGTGGGAGGAAACCGGAGCACCCAGAGGAAACCCACACAGACACGGAGAGAATGTGCAGACACCACACAGTGACCCAAGCTGGAAATTGAACCCGGGTCCCTGGCGCTGTGAAATAATATAATTTATAATATTATAAATAAGAATTTATTATAAGATGGCATTCTCCACTTCCACCAAAATTGTCCTTGCCTTCATGACTGAACATACTGAATATTTAGATCACTGTTAATCAATAAGCTATTTTAAAACAAATGCTGGTATTCAAATATTTTTTCCAACATCACCGATATTCCACACCTACATTATCAAAACTTACAGTGGTTAATAGTTTGTTTGCTGCTTGAAGAACATAAGGAGATCATTATTACAGCTGTGTCACGACTGGCTGGGATTCCTGTCATATGGTTTCACAGCTTTATTAGTGTTTCATTGACATTTCTTAGTAATATGATGTACACCACAACACATTCGATGACTTTCCAAGGCAATATTATACAGCTGGCACGAAAACAGAAAATGCTCTTAACACTTGGCAGGTCAGATCATGTGTGCAGGAAGAATGGGCAAGCTTTCAGAAATAATTCATCCTTTGTCAGGAGTGGAGCATATTCCAGATAGACAGCATATAAAGATGAAAGGAATGTGGGAAGGAAAATGCAAGCTTAAAAAAAGGATAATTGAAGGATTTGAAAGAGGTAGATGGAGAGAAAAGAACTTTGCGATGCAAGAAAGGGGCAGCAGAGTGGTTAGCACTGCTACTTCACAGCGCCATGGACCCGGGTTCGAATTCCTAGCTTGGGTCACCGTCTGTGCGGAGTCTACACGTTCTCTCCATGTCTGCATGGGTTTCCTCCGGATTTTCACAGTAACTTCATTGCCATGTTAATGTAAGCCTTACTTGTGACACTGATAAATAAAATAAAAGTGCACGTTGGTTCTGCCTTCAAAATCTTTTGGCCGGTAGTGGAGCCTGCTATCACCAACTGAGCACCCACCCTCACAACGGGATGCCCAAGGATTTCTTCCTACAGGTCATAGAATCCCTACAGTGCAGAAGGAGACCATTTGGCCCATTGAGTCTGCATCAACTCTCTGACACAGCATCCCGCCCTGGCCTCATCCCTGTATTCCCACACATCTACTCCACTAATTTCCCTAGCCTATACAGCTTGGGACACTATGGGGCAATTTAGCATGGCCAACCAACCTAACCTGCACATCTTTGGGAAAAAACATCTCCACCAACTTCTTCATCCAACCCTGCCCCCATCAACTAAAACATGCTGGAACTACTGGCCAGATGTGTACAAAAGCCAACCGTGCATCCAATGTCTCTCCCCAGTGAGCTCCCCAGTGGAATAAACTCTACCACCAAGAAGGACCAGGGCGGCAGGCGCAATGGAATATCACCACCTACAAATACGCCTCCCAAACCACACACATCATCCTGACTTGGAATTAGACCTCATTCCATCAGAGTTGCAGGGTCACCAACATGGAACTCCTTTCCAACAGCATTGTGGATGGACCTACACCATATGCAGAAATTCAAGAAGGTTACTCACCCACCAACTCTTCAAGGCCAAGGGCTGGCAAGTGGGATTAGTGCTTTCATGCTTCGGTGCAGACTCGATGGGCTGAAGGGCCTCTTCTGCACTGTCATATTCTGTGATTCTGTGATTTTGTGACAATAAATACAGGCCTGGTCAGTGACACTCACATTCTATGAAAAAATATATTTTAAAATTTCTTGCAAGCATCTTGGTAATAATCAAGTGAGCCCTGAGTCTGGAAAAGACACATATCTCCTGAATACAGACTCAGTCAGGCACTGTGGCTGCATAGCAGGCTTTGCTTCTGTTCTAGGCCAAAGTTGATAATCCTACATCCCCTTGATGTTCTAGATTGATACTTTATCAAACTGGTACAGGTGCCAGGTTATACAGAATTTATTAAACAGACTAATATTTGATTATTTGTGATTTTACTTCGAAATGAAAATTTTGAAGGCTTAGCAAATGATAAGCATGATACATCCTGTTTAGCAACCAGTGCAAGTAACTGTTTATAGGCTGGTAGAAATTAGGTCGGTTATTGATTTCTTCTGGAGTTCAGCGACATTGGTCGCTTGTATAAACAGTTCGAGCATCTTCCATGGACCGACATCTGCTGCTTTGGAAGTGGTTTCTAAGGGGCTAACAGCAGAACCCTCTGGTGGCCTAAATCGGTGATGCATGCACATTGATTGCATGCTTGTTTCTTCAACTTCTGCAAAAGCAAATCAAGTTAACACAAGGAGAGGCAAAGTTTGTTTTATTCCATATGAAGATGTGCTTTATGGCAAATGATGATCTTTAATGCACTGGCCGGAAACCTGATTTGAACTTTTAACAACAGGCGTTTTAAAAGCACAAAGAATAAAGTGCCTTGAACTCACAGCCCAAGATGGCTAACCCCAATTTGCATTAATATACATTCCTCCATACCAATTTATTGGAGTGGATCAATCTGTCGGCAAAACCCATCAAAGACAATGAAGGACTAACATCTCCAGTCCCATTAACATGGCATCTGTGGTAATCAACTCTGGTGTTAAACTTTTTTTTGCAAAAATGTACTTTATTCATAAAATATCTACAAGAACATTACAAACGTTCCAAAATGGCCACCATTCAAAGTGGGATAATATTCAGGTTCTTTACATGCATCAAGTAACACTCTGAGATGCTTCAATACAGTCAAAAAAACATCACAGACATTTTTAAATGGTCCTTACACATGGTGCTAAGGTATTTAAAGGTTGTCGATATAGAACAAGGACGGCCTGGTGGCACAATGGTTAGCGCTGCTGCCTCACAGCTCCAGGCATCTAGGTTCAATTCCCGGCTTGGGGTGACTGTCTGTGTGGAGTCTGCACGTTCTCCCTGTATCTGAGTGGGTTTCCACCGGATGCTCCGGTTTCCTCCCTCAATCCAAAGACGTGCGGGTTAGGTCGATTGGCTAAATTGTTGATTGCTAAATTGTTCCTTAGTGTCCTGGGATGCGTAGGTTAGAGGGATTAGTGGGGTAAATATGTGGGGTTACGGGGATAGGGCCTGGGTGGGATTGTTGTCGGTGCACACTTGATGGGCCAAATGGCCTCCTTCTGCACAGTAGGGATTCTATGAACAAGTTGCACTCCGAGGTGCTTCAGTACAACTGGGATACATGCAATGTTCACCGTATACATTCAGAGGGTCACTCAGCCCAAGGAGGTTCTGCTCCCATCAGTTCACTATAGCTGAAATATCTAAAGTTGAAAGAAAACAAACTGTTGTGGGGCCTCAACTTACTGAACTGAAGCAAGCTAATATCTCTCCATCCTCACATACTGGTGATGAAAGAACCATTTTTCTTGCCTCCTTCCATTTTTTCTTGTAGCCTTTAATTTCTTACCTTCTTCTGCAAAATCCAAAAGCCTTCCATGATAGCCACAAGACATTGGAGGAGACGTCAGCCATTCGGCCCATCAAGTCTGCTCCACCATTCAACGAGATCATGGCTGATCTGATATGATGATCCTCAACTACACTGTCCCACCTTATCCCATAACCCTTGATTTGCTGACTGATTAAAAGTCTGTCCATCTCAGCTTTGAACATACTTAACAACCCAGCCTTGACAGCCCTCAGTGGTAAAGAAGTCCACAGATTCACAACTCTCTGAGAAAAGAAATTCCTCCTCATCTCTGAATTAAATAGACGACCCCTTACTCTGAGATTATGCGCTCTGGTCCTAGACTCTTCCCCTCAGAGGAAATAATATATCAAATTGTGTTCATTAAAATTATTTTCATTACCCCACTTACAGACCAACAGAAATCAAATAATTTTCTGACATGATAGTAAAAGGTGCTTTCTGGAAACATTAGATAAAGAATCTTGTATTGTTTCCTATTGCTTAAGGAGGTCCTGTTCAGGGAGAAGCAGCTTCCATTTATCGTATTAACTATTCTTCATTGAATGCTTCATTTAAAAAAAAACTTTTGACAGTACACATTGCTTTAAAACCCCATAGCATTGCGAGATGTTTTGTCTTTCTGTTACAGTAGGTTGCCCCTTTGAAAGGTGTGCATTGGAAGGGTCATGGCCAGATCTTTACTGTCCCATCCACCACGGGAATCAGAACAGACAAGGGGTGAGCAAGGCTGGAAAATCCCACCCTATGTGACCAAAACGTCCAATGAGGAACAAGCGCAGGGATCTTAAAGTTAAAATGTATTTATTTATTAGTCACAAGTAGGCTTTCATTCACACTACATTGAAGTTGCTGTGAAAAGCCCCAAGTTGCCACACTCCGGCGCCTGTTCGGGTACACTGAGGGAGAATGGGGCAAGGCCATTGTACCCAATCATCACGCCTTTCGGACCGTGGGAGGAAACCGGAGCATCCAGAGGAAACCCACACAGACACGAGGAAAATGTGCAGATTCCGCACAGGCAGTGATTCAAGCCGGGAATCAAACCAGGCAGCAGTGCTAACCATTGTGCCACCATGCTATAGGTACCATTGTGGTGTCTTTTATTTTTATTGCTTCTCCAGTATAAGTCTTCAACTTGACAGAAGCACTCTTCAAGTTCAATGGTTGGACTCCCTTTAGGAACATAGGACATAGGAACATAGGAATCAGGAGCAGAAGTAGGCAAATTCAGCCCTTCGAGCCTGCTCCGCCATTCAATGAGATCATGGCTGATCTCTCCCTAGTCTCAAATCCACCTCCCCACCTGTTCCCCATATCCCCTTTGAGCCATTTTTAAATTAGAAATATATCTATCTCCTTCTTGAAACTATTCAATGATTCAGACTCCACCGCGCTATGGGGCAGCGAGTTCCATAAATTCACCACCTTCTGCGAGAAGTAGCTCCTCCTCATCTCAGTTTTAAATCTACCGCCTCTCAACCTGTACCAATGACCTCTTTTTCTAGATTGCCCCATAAGAGGAAACATTTGGTCTACATTTATTCCTTAAAAGTCAACATTTTGCCCAAAACCTTTGGCATCTGCCCAATTATCATCTTACGTGGCTCAGTATCGAACTTTGCTTTACCCAAAGCACATTGGGACTTTTTATTTATGTTAAAAGTATGCTATAAATAAAAGGTGTTGTTGATGGCTCCATGGATAAATTTGTCTCTGGGGCAGGGGAGGGCAGGAAATGATACGCTGTTGAAGCATTATACAACTTGCAGCAACATAAAGAACCAGGCAGTATCCTGAAAACAATAACTATGCAACTGCCTTCACTTGTGAACTGACATTAGGTCAATAAAGCAAACACCTCCCTCTCTTCCTCTGCTAATAGTTAAAAGCGGTTTTCCTTTTTCCCTTTATCGAGCAATGCTATCTGAATGTTGCAGACAGCCTGAAATGTGTCAAGCATTACTGAGATGACAAAGATATGATATATGGTAAATGGATATTGAACCAGCTATATCAGCTCATTTAAATACACCGACCCACATTTGGGCAGTGACTTCTGAAGACAATGAAAATATTCCCGGACAATGCAACATCAAAATAGATCAGGATCCCACCCACTAACAGTCAATTCTTCCACCAATGATGCACAGTGTGTACCACCCTGTGCATACCATTTGCAAGATTCACTGAAGGAACTCACCAAGGCTCCTTGGGGAGCACCTTCCAAATCCATGACCACTACCACTTAGAAGGACAAGGGCAGCAGACACATACGAACACTACCACCTGGAGTATCCCTTCCATGTCACTCACCATCTTGACTTGGAAATATATCACCGTTCCTTCACTGTTGCTGGAACAAGTTCTGGAACTCACTCCCTAACAGCACAGTTGGTGTACCTACACCTCAGGGCTGTAGCAGTTCAAGAAGGCAGCTCAGCACCACCTTCTCAAGGGAAACTAGGGGTGGACAATAATTACTGGTCTAGCCCACGACAGCCATATCCCATGAATTATTTTTTTAAGAAGTATAATGTGGAGTAGCACAAATGTTGAGATCTTTAGTGTGGCCTTAACAAACCAATATTCTTCTTAGAATATTTCACTGATGATTGCTGATCTATCTTTTGGAGGGTTATGAATTCTTCAATCCAGGCTGAATGTGGCTGACTAGCCTTTAGCTCTTATGTAGATATGAGGCCACCTTGTCCTCCCATCCAATTCTTTGGCAACATTATTAACTGGGATAAATTTTGCGACGATGGTGTTAATTTGATACTGCCAATTCATTTTCATAAATATGCAAAATAGCCCATTCAAGAATTACAATGTACTGAAGCTGAAATATGTACCAATTATATGGGTTGTAAAATATGCATTTTCTAATGAATCTTTGCAACTTAATTTCTTGTTGAGGATTAAGATACCATTAATCACAAAAAAAATTGAGTGAAATTCTCATGTGTAATAATAATAGATTTCTGTCCTCCCCCAGCCAATATTTTAACAGGTCTTTTAGGTTGGAGTTCTTTGAAAAATAATATATGGGATGTGGGCATTGCTGGCTAGGTCAGCATTTATAGCCCATTCCTAAGTGCCTTTGGTGGTGACAATCTGCCTTCTTGAACCGCTGCAGCCTATGTGCTTGTTCTGATAATGGAATTGAGAATCGAAGATTTAGCCTGTTCAGGTTGCTGTAGTCTTGCCTCTCACAAAATCAGGATAGATCCTTATTGATCACATAAATGGAAGAAAGTCTCAATGTTTAGTTGGTAGTGTTAATGTTTCCATGAGCCATATGGACCAGAATGCTTCCTGCTTCAATTACCGTTCTGTACTAATATAGCCGCTTTTATTCAAGAAAAGAGTTGGAAAGGCACAAATAATCCATTGATTCACAAGACATCAGAATTCCATTGATGTATATCAGGATTTGTGACACATGCACTGGTCAAACATATGGGATGTGACCAGAAGAGCTTGTCACTGCTTTCGGTGAGCATTACAGCTTTTGATATCATTTGTGGATGTATAGAATTTCCAATGTGGGTAAAACAGAGGGATAGATTGCTCACCCAAAGCTGGTGATTGTACAGTATGCCTCTCCACATTTCAACACAGGGCGACAGGGTGGCACTGTAGTTAGCATTACTGCCTCACAGTGCCAGGGACCCGGGTTCGATTCCTGGTTTGGGTCACTGTCTGTGTGGAGTTTGCACATTCTCCCCATATCTGCATGGGTTTCCTCCGGGTGCTCCAGTTTCCTCCCACAGTCCAAAGGTGTGCGGGTTAGGTTGATTGGCCATAATGAAAAATTTCCCTTGAGTGTCAGGGGGATTAGCTAGGGTAAAATGCATGGGGTTATTGGGATAGGGTGTGGGTGGGAATGTGATTGGTGCAGACTCGATGGGCCGAATGGCCTCCTTCTGCACTGTGAGATTCTATGATTCTATGATTTCCTGATTGTTGGCTTATCAGTTGAATTGCATGGAATGAGTAAAAAATAGTTTAAAATGTGGCAGTGACCATTCTCTCAGTGCTAGGTGGTTTAATAAGTGCTAGGTGCTTTAATAAGACAAGCAAAAGGTGTTTGATCACTACAAGCCACAACCATGACAGCCACCAGTAAAGGCAAAAACACCATTTGTTATCCCCATACCAGAACCAGGCACATGGACATTTGCAAATTGAAATAAGATGCTCAGGCTGCAAGACTGGTTTGCCCTGAAGCAATTGTCGCATGCTACATTCAGGACAAGCGGGTTACAATTAGCAAGGTGAGTTTTTAGAGTATGTTCACTTGAATATGGAGCCAAGAGGCACAAGATTGTCACTCTCACCCTCACATATAAAGAGTATGAGCCACTGCTATTTTTACTTAGATCATTGACACTCCCCGCTCCAGGTTCTACCATTAATTCCCAGTCGCAGCTTGAACAATGGCATTAAGAACAGAACTGTCATTCTGCCAGCGGCAGGAAAGGTGGCAGAGAAGCCGTCTGCCCAGAACCCAACTGAGCTACTTAAGTGGCCAATTAAGAGCCTCTTTCCGCCTCTGCTGGCACTTATTGGTGTTGCCTGCTCCAGCATGGGGAAACTTTCTAGTGCACCCCAGTGACCTCTAAGTGGATTCCAGGGGGCCACTTTTTTGGGCACTGTGACTATGGCCTCTCATGTGGAACTGGTGCCCCCCTGACCTCAGCAACGCCCCTCTATAACCCCACCGTCTGACTGACTCCAGTGCCCCCAGAGCACTGGAGTTACACTAATTTGCACAATCATCAATACAGTCTCATTCTTCAGATGCAACTTCAGAGGTGGCCACTACTAGGTGATTGGGCCAGCAAGTCTTGGCAGTGAGCTGCCATCCTTAAAGGAGAGTCACCCCAGCATCAGCCACTTGTGAATGGCAGCATAGTGGTACAGTGGTTAGCATTGCTGTCTCACAGCACCAGGGACCTGGTTCAATTCTGGCCTTGGGTGACTGTATGGACATTCTCCCCATGTCTGCGTGGGTTTCCCCCAAGTGCTCTGGTTTCCTCCAACATTCCAAAGATATGTGGGTTATGTAGATTGTTCATGCTCAGTTTCCCCTTCGTGTCAGGAGGATTTGTAAGGTAAATACATGGGGTTACGGGGATAAGGCTGGGTGAGATTGTTGTCGATGCAGGCTCGATGGGCTCCGTCTGCACTCTAGGGATTCTATGATTGTAGTCTATGAACCTTTTTGGCATGGTGCGGCACGGTGGCACAGTGGTTAACACTGCTGTCTCACTGTGTCAAGCACCCGGGTTCAATTCCGGCCTTGGGTGACTGTCTGTGTAGAGTTTGCACGTTCTCCCCATGTCTGTGTGGGTTTCACCTGGCTGTTCTGATTTTCTTCCACAATCCAAAGATGTGTGGGTTAGATTCATTGGCCAAAGTAAATTTCCCCTTAGTGTCAGGGGGACTAGCAGGGTAAATTGTGGGGTTACGGGGATAGAGACTGGGTGGGATTGCGGCTGGTGCAAGCTCGATGGACCAAATGCACTGTAGGGATTCTATGATTAAGTGGCTGCTACTGGCATCCACCAATGGAAGTGGATCGTGCCACCTGCCAGAGCGCGATCAGCCCTCCACTTTCAGCCCCAACACCCAGACCCCTGGCACCTCTGCAAAATTCTGCCCCCTGTTGTATAATGCGGCACATCGGGGTTTGTGGTGAACCATCGTTGGTTACCACTGTGGGGTTATTCCAATGTTACTGTTGGGTTAGGGTGTTGCCACTGTGGGGATTGTTATAATGTTGTTGGGTTAGGGTGTTTACACTGTGGGATTAATATACCTGTGGTGGATGTTGTTATGGCACATCCCGGTCGGGCCCCGCCTCCTGGGGAGAGGTATAAGACCCTCTGCTCAGGCGGAGCCCCTCCAGTCTGGATTGGTGTACTCGTGTTAGATAGTTCCATTGTTTGTCAATAAAAGCCTTCAATCGCTGAAGCCTTGTACCTCGTGCTTGATTGTCGCGCATCAGGGTTATTACAAACAACATTTTGAAGAATGGAAGAACAGTATTCTAGGGCCAACCAATTTTTGTCCCTTCTACCACAGTTTGCATTTAGAAATCAGAATATTAATTTCTTCAAAGCCTGATAAATTTATGTGAGAGAAAAAAAACGGGAATGACGCCAAGTTGTTGTGGATAATTTTGTTCAATTGGTTTTTGTTAGTCTTTCTTGACAGAAAACTGGACAAAGAAGTTCATATACATACTCAGTTCATAGTGATCCATCAATGAAATAACAGTTACGGGAATCAGTCTGGAGAATGGGAATTGAAGAAATTAAGCAGAAGAATTATTATGTCCACCATAATTTGCTGTTACAACATTTTCTGAATGTTAAATGCCACATTTATGAATCTAGAGGAATCAGAACCAAAGTGTTTGTTCTTGTCTATAACCTTGAGTTTTGAAATCAGAAGCAAAGATTAAACTACTGTTCATTTTTTAAAAATGTGTGTGTGTAGATTGTATTAAAAATCATATTTAAATTAAGTTCTTGCTTCATTCTGACCTTCTTTATAGTTGTTATAATTTATTTAAACAACCAAGCCTTGAGATTTTTAAAATTTCTCATGAGGAAAAATGAAATGCACGTCTCAACAGCGTGTGAAGCCTTTTCAATAGTTTAATGTTCATCTACTTTAAGTCCCCCTGAGCCAAAGCCTGCTCAACTGGTTCCAATGCCACTGGATGCTTTTCTGTTCCAATTTTTAAAACTAAAAAAAAACTGATTGAAGTTGGTGGGATGAAGCTTCGAGTTCAAAATTTTCATCCTCACTTTCAACTCTCTCCATGGTCTCAGCTCCCATAGCGGCACAGTGGCACAGTGGTTAGCACTGCTGCTTCATAGGGCCAGGGACTGGGATTCAATTCCCGGTTTGGATGACCGCCTGGGTAGAGTCTACACGCTCTCTCTGTGTCTGCACGTGTTTCCTCCAGGCGCTCCGGTTTCCTCCTACAGGGCAAAAAATCATGCTAGTTAGGTGCATTGGCCATGCTAAATTCTCCCTCAGTGTACCCGAACAGACGCCGGAGTGTGGCAACGAGGGGATTTTCAAAGTAACTCCATTGCAGTGTTAACGTAAACCTACTTGTGATTAATAAATAAACTTTTTCCCCTTATTTCTGTAACCTCCTCCAGCTCTCGAATGCACACCTCCAATTCAGGCCTATCCCAATTCATGGCTCAATCCCAATTTTGGTGGCTATGCCTTAAACTGCCCAGGCCCTAATCTCTGAAATTCTCTCCCTGAACCTCCCCTCCTTATTGCTTTCTTCTCCTTTAAAGCACTCCTTAAATTTTGCTTTAGGTCAGTTGTACTGATGTCTCTCTATGTGTCCCTGTTTGCTTTGCCACATGCAGTAAAGGTCTACAGTTTATTTATTAGTGTCACAATTAGGCTTACATTAACACTGCAATGAAGTTACGGTGAAAATCCGCTAGTTGCCACATTCCGGTGCCTGTTCAGGTACACTGAGGGAGAATTTAGCATGGCCAAGGTACCTAACCTGCACATCTTTCGGACTGTGGGAGGATATCGGAGCACCCAGAGGAAACTCACACGGACACGGCAAAAACATGCAGACTTTGCACATAAAGGGGTCGATTTTACCATTTTGATTCTAAGTGCTGAATCTGGGCATGATTCAGATCTGACTTGTAAACCTGTTCTCAGGCGCCCCCATACGCACTCTGCCTGAAAAAAACAGTTGTGAATCTGAATCGCGCTGTAGACGGGGTTTAATGCACCCGAAACGCTGCTGCTCCAATCAGAGCTTTGAACTGCGCATGCGCAGTTTAAAAAAATTTGAAAAATGCTCCCCTGTCACATCGCTCCTGGGCCGCAAAAAGCAGATAAAGCGGCCCGGGAGCGATGGCCCCCACAGACATCACCCCACCCCCACAATATAACTGTCTCCTTTATCCCCCTACTACCCCTCCCGCTACCAAGACCGATTGTGACCCCCTGCCCCCCTTCTCCCCCACTGATCGCCCGCAGAGTGGCAGTGGATCCCCCTGCCCCCCTCACCAGAGAAAGATCTGGCCCACCTCCCTCCACCACCCCCCACCAGAGAATGATCTGGCTTCCCTCCTCCCTCACCAGAGAATGATCGGGCCTTCCTCTACCGCGCCCCCCAGCCCCCCCCACCAGAGAATCATCTGGCATCCCTCCTCCTCCCCCTCCCCAGCAGAGAATGATCTAGCCTTCCCCCGCCCCACCAGAGAATAATCTGGCCCCCAGTCCTCCCCGCGCCCCCCCCCCCGCCCCAACCAGAGAATAATCTGGCCCCCCTCCTCCTCCACCCCACCCCCCACCAGAGAATGATCTGGCTTGCCTCCCTCACCCCCCCCCCGCCATCCCCCCCCCACCCCACCTCCCCCCCCCACCCACCCCACCTCCCCCCCCCACCCACCCCACCTCCCCCCCCCCCCCCCCCCCACCCCACCCCACCACCTGCACCATCGATCTGAGTTAGAGAGCTGCCGGAAGTTCGGAACTTTCCTCTCCAGAAGCTGGAGCGCCCGAAACAGACCTTTGCCGAGCATGTCTGTTTCGTGCCGAATCTGGAGGGGCGAACGCGATGGTAAAGGGGGGAATGCCGGTAAGTTTGGTAAGTCCAGCTCATTAAGTCAATTTCAATGCCTGCAAATACTTTTAAATTGACGTCGTGCCCGTTCCGGGCACGGTGCCGATCGAATCCATTTTCGGGCTTTGATAAAGGGGGAATCTGCGCGGACGTAGGTGCGGATCGCGTTATTCGCCTCACGCCCAACTTTACCAGGTTTTCGCGCCTGAAAACGGGCACAAGGCAATGGTAAAATCGTCCCCACAGTGACCCAAGCTGGGAATTGAACTCAGTTCCCTGGCGCTGTGAGGCAGCAGTGCTAACCATTGTGCCACCGTGCCACCCGTATATTATTTAGATGGAAGTTTTTGATAGTGTTCTTCCATCTATAGTCCCTGAATCACTAATTGCAGGGGAATCAATGTTGAACCGAACTTTGCGGAAGAACTTAGCTCCTTCTGCCATTATATTAACTCCTGGTGAGTGGGTGAACTAGTTCCTGTCCCTGATCATTTCAATTCTCCCTTGTGAAAAACTGCCAAATTTACTGCTGGAAGTTCATATGGCAGCAGCTAATGTTTTTTTTAAAAAATGTGCCATTGATTTTACTTTCCTTATTTTGAGGGTGAAAGCAGGTATGCACAGAAAAAAAAATAACTATCTGCTAATTTTAGCCTATCTACTGATCGTCTGTCAGTTTTAGTGCTGATCTCTGCTGCTGCTGTTAAACAACAGCAGAAAATATCATCCTGATATCTCAATTCTTTCTCTCTCCAGAAATGTTTTATTTTCTCCTACGCTTTTGGTCATCTTCAACCATTTGTCCTGTTCATATAAGAACATGCAAAATAAGTGGGTCCACCATTCGATACTGGCATGGTTGATCTTCTGTCTTAACCCCACTTTCCCACTTGCTCCCCATAGTCCTGGATTTCCCCTAGAGACCAAAAATCTCGAACATCACAGCCTTGAATGCTCCCAACAATGCAGCATCCACAACCTTCTCAGTTAAGAAATTTCTTCTCATCCAAATCCTAAATGATTGACTCCTTATACTGAAATTGTACCCACATGTTCGAGAGTCCCCAATAAGGCGAAACAACCTTTCAGAACCTATCCCATCAAGCCCCTTCAGAATCTTGTTTGTTTCAATGCGATCACATCTCATTCTTCTAAACTCCCAAGCATATAATCCCAATTTACTCAGCCGCTCATCATATTTCAAATTCTTATCCCAGGAGTCAATCTAGTGAACTTTAGCTGTACTATTAAGGCAAGTGTGTGTTTCCTTAGAAGGTCTTGTGGCGCAGTGGGTAGCATCCCTGCCTCTGAGCCAAAAGCTCCGGGTTCGAGTCCCCTCCCAGGACTTGATAGCTTGATAATGCAGTCAAACAGGTTGGCCGGAATGTTGCCACCATTCACGCCAGCAGGATTTTCCCATCCTGCTGCAGTGAAAGGAGATTTGGCCGTGCGCCAAATTCTCTGACCTCACTGCAGCAGGAGTGTGGCATGAACGGCTGGTAAGATCATGCCAGTTGAGTGTGTCAACCTGTAAATCCTTCCAAACACACCAGTGGCTGGCAATAAGAGTAGGAGAGACTCCTGGTCAGCGACGCTTGATGTGGAGTGGTGCGCATCAAGCTATACATCCCTGGTGACAGGCTAGAGATCTGTTCCAGGAATTACAAGGTATGGAAAAAGACACAAGTCCGCCTTAGTGCACCACAAAGTGTGGGAAGAGAATTGGATGGATACTTCCTTAGATTTGGAGGCCAGGACTGCATACTGTACTCCAAAGCACAACACAATTTTAACAAGATGTCTTTATTCATAAATCTCAATCACTTGCAATGAAAAAACAAACCTTCCGAATTGCCAGCTATATCTTCATGCTAATTTCTGTGCTCCTTGTACACATACAGCCATTTCTCTCTGATCATCCATAGTAAAAAGCTGCTCCAGCCTGTTCCACAAATGAATTACATCATGGCTGATGTATCCTAACTCCATCTCCCCAATTTGCTTCTATAATCCTTAAAACTCCAGCCTAACAAAAAATCTATCAATCTCAGTTTTAAAATTTATAATTGACCTCACCCCAAAACTTCTGTGGGGGAGATTTCAGCCTATTTGTGAAGAATCACTCACCAATGGCCTTGTTCTAAATATAGAGCATAAAGTATGTAATATATATAGTTTGTCTCTATCTACCCACCCAATGTCCTAACTTCTTGGATTTAAGCTTGTGCTTCCTGGTATTTGAATCTTTCACCATGGTGAATAATTCTGCCTGGAACAACATTATTAATTCTCTTCATTATCTTGCCAGTTTTTCCTGGAGTCCAACTTTACTTTTCATCCCAATGTAAATTCCTGAGAGCCAGAATAATCACTGCTCATATCTGTACTTCCTTGAAGGCAATATTATCCTTCCAGTGATTAGGTGGCCTGAGTTGCACATGGTAATTGGAGCATTTCAATTAATATGTGCACTGACTTCTGGATGTGCTTCAGAGGCAGGCATATCTGTTAGAGTACAGCTCTTGGTAAAAGTAATAACCGGAGGAAAGTAAGTACTAGGGCCCTTTCCACTTGACAAAGATCTCATTCCAAGAAATAAAATGGCATTTATGTATTTTTACGCTGCTGATGATCAGAATCCTTTCTTGAGTATTTGGCATAATTTCATTCGATGTCAAAACATGTGCTCTGAGTAATGCTTTTGGGGGAACCCTATCAAAAGAAATAAAACAACTATGACAGCAGATGTCCTGTTGCAATTAATATCAATTGCACATCCTAACCTTTCCGCGTTGGCAAAATATTAATTCTCAACATTGTCACAGCAAATATAAAAAGAAAATAATTGTATGCCAAGATGTGGACGGTATATTTAGCTCTGCTTCAGAAAAAAAAATCTAAAATATTCCGTGCTGCATTATATTCTTAAGTGATATTTGAAATCAATTATGCTGTTATACAAATAATCATATGCAACAATATAATCCTGCGGCGAAAGAAATTAAAATCAAGCCATGTGAGGAAAGAATAGAAATAATTCTAAATAGGTTTGTCTGCAGAAATGGCCTAACTCATTTTTTTTTCTTCACAATTCCTCACCGTTTCTATGGAGATTCAGCAATATTATTTTTTTTGAGCACGCCTTTGTAGCCACTGCCAAAAGCTATCAGCAATCAAATCTGTTTCAAGATGGAATACTGCGCCATTATAGTTCCTGAATCCCAAATAATTGGCGACCGCAGTTTGAGACTGTGCCTGAGTGATTTCTGTCGCACCTCTATTCTATATTTTGTGCGCCCTTTTGGTGTTGTTTTGAAGTCTTTTGTTTCTGTGTAGGTATATATATATGGACTCCAGGTGATGGTGCAGAAATCCGAGTTGTAGAAGACAGGCTGTGGGAAGGTAGAGATGGAGTAAGGGCAGGGCTTGAAGCTGGCAGGGTTGGGATTCGGTCTGGGCAGAATTTGAAAATCATGGTCCCTGTGGTTGTCCGGATGTCCCCTGGACTGTTTGAAACTTTCGGCAAGGGGGGAAGGGAACAGAGAACTCAGTCAGCACAAATTAACGGCCCATTAAGCTCTTTTAGAGGCTTATTAAGTGACCGGGAATGCAATTTTCAATAAGATAAAAGCAAAATACTGCTGATGCTGGAATCTGAAACAAAAACATAAAACGCTGGAAAATCTCAGCAGGTCTGACAGCATCTATAGGGAGAGAATAGGGGCAACATTTCAAGTCTAGATGACCCTTTGTCAGAACAGTTCTGATGAAGGGTCATCTAGACTCGAAACATTGGCTCTATTCTGCGCCCACAGATGCTGTCAGACCTGTTGAGATTTTCCAGTATTTTCTGTTTTTGATCAATTTTCAATGCTGAATTTGGCATTCCCGAATAGTGTAGGTAAAATTATTGCACATGCTGTCGGGTTCGCAGTGGGGTCAAAGAAAAGATTTTCTTTCAACCTTGTAAATTATGGGGCCCTTGAATAACTTACACTGGAATCTCTGTACTAACTTAATTCAGCCCGGTCACCTTCTATTTTGAGCATTTTTCCTGCTGGCTCTCTGAGGAGCTCTCTGTTCTCTTTGGCAAGATGGCAGCAAGCCCCAATATGGCCGCCACCTGCCTAAGCTGCTGCCACCAGACAGGCAGCTCCCACCATATAGTGGTATGATAAAATTGATGAGTGGACTCGGATCCTGGAATTGATCTAGGTGCTGGGTTTCCAACACTGCTTTAAAAATTCAGCCCAAAGAGTGAGACATCTTTACTACCCTTCAGGATTACCTTCAGGGACTCACCAAAGTGATGGCCCATCATCACAATTCTTTATTAATGTTAATTCATAACAGATTAATGGATTAACTCACAATCGATTAACTGAACAGATGTGATGGCCAATGGACAAGCATGGTTCGACTGTCCCAGAAATCTTTTTCTGTCGGTATTTCAATCATGAAACCCTTCCATATGGCTTTATTTGAGCATGCTGCCCCTTTTTTATGCCTCACTTGGTGCTACTGTTTTAGGACAATGGACACTTGAAAGGTACAGAGATTATTGATAAAAGTACAATGAGTATTTGGTGAATGGATCTTTCTTCACAAAAACTGCTCTCAAAGAGAGCGTCTCAGTATTGGATATGTTGAAGGAAAAAGCTACAAACACTCTGATGTGGAATAAACTGGTTCCTGAACTTATTTACTGAAATAAATTTAATCAGGAGTGTGATGTATGGATGAGGATATTGTACATTCGGGCAGGACTCCCTGACTGATTATTTTAATCCATTGGAAGAGTTTTTAATACATATTTAGTTAAAGATGGATCATCGTGGTAGGGTAATTTTCTTTAATTTATTGTTATTATTCATTTTTATATATCTTAATGAACTAGCAATACATCCAAACAAATTGCGGTATGGATAATAAAAGCAAATTTTGTAAAATAATTAAATCAGTTGGAAAATCAATGGGTGGAGTCTGCAAATAGTTCCATGTGCTAAATATGATGGTTTCAATTGATCCAAATAGCTAACTCTTGAACAAAACTAAATCTGGGAGACTTCTCCACACTGTCACAGATGTTACGCAGATGAAGACCTGCCCCTCTGCTCCTTAACTCCTTTATAATCTTTCATTGCACTAGTAGTCAAACTAAATAATAGTGTCCTCTTTAGATCTTTGATGTGATTTGATTTGGTTTACTATTGTCACTTGTATTGGTATACAGTGACAAGTATTGTATCTTGTGCGCTATGTAGACAAAACATGCCATCCATAGAGTACATGAGGAAAAGGAAAGGAGAGAGCACAGGATATAGTGTTACAGCCATAGCTAGGGTGTAGAGTAAGATCAGCTTCATATATAGTAGGTCCATTCAAAGGTCTGATGGCAGCAGGGAAGACACTGTTCTTGAGTTGGTTGGTATGTCATCTCAGACTTTTTATCTTTTTTCCAATGGAAGAAGGTGAAAGAGAGTATGTACTTGATTATGCTGGCTGCTTTTCTGAGGCAGCAGGAAGTGTAGACAAAATCAATGGATAAGATGCTGGTTTGTGTGATGGACTGGGCCAAGTTCACAACCCTTTATAGTTTCTTGCGGTCTTGGTCCGAGCTGGAGCCATACCAAGCTGTGATTCAATCAATGTTGGTAAATACCCTCAGTCCAGCTAAATTTTATGATAATCTAGATACCGAACCACTCCTGTTAGATTGCAAAGGATCTTTAAAAGATACAGTGATGTCAGGACTGAGCCCTCTTATTTGAAAACAGCTCCCCACTTTGCCCCTGTTAAATTTTGAGAAAATGCTGTCTCAGTATCTGTATTTGTTCAGTGGTCACACTCTCACCATTGATTTAGAAAGTTATGCGTTGTACAGTAACTTGAACTCAAAATCTAGGCTGGCAGGCAGTGCAGTATGGGGGTGGCGGGGGGGGGGGGGGGGGGGGGGTGGCGGGGTGGGGAGTGATGCATTGCTCAAAGTTCTGATCTGAAAATGCAATATAGTTTGTGGGACATAGACTATTAAAGCCATTCACTTTCCCAACTGGGCACTGACTGACAATTCTTCTGATATCTTTATCGATACCCAGCCACCAAACATTTGGGTGAGTGCTTTTTTCTTGAGTCGAGCAATTCCTGTAATAAAAGTCGCCTCTCTTTGGGGTGGGACTATAACATATGTCCCTCACAAAAACACACCATCCTCAAACGTTATCTTTGTTCTTTTTTGCTGGTAAGGTTTAAGCAGCTCTAACCTATTATATCACCACCCTCGCATCTCCACCTTCTCAACTTTTGACAACACTGGGATCTCCTTAAAACCTCCATCCTGTAGGTTTAATATTTCCAACCAATTTAATTTTATCTGCTTGAACCAATCATGTATTCAAGAGGTAGCTGGATATAGCACTTGGGGCAAAAGGGGTCAAAGGTTATGGGGAGAAAGCAGGATTAGACTATTGAGTTGGATGATCAGCCATGATCGTAATGAATAGTGGAGCAGGCTCGAGGGGCCAAATGGCCTCCTCTTGCTCCTATCTTCTAAGTTTCTGTATTTCTATGACCCATTCGGCGAGGTCGAGATCTTCAATTACTAGGACAGGTAACTGTCCATTTGGTTTATGTAGGACATGGTGACTGTTGGTGACGCTAAGGTACTCAATGTCTCTCCCATATATTTTGGCAATATGGCTCATGAGTCGCTCAATCTCAATGGTTGGAAGTCTTTTTGAAGGTAACAAAAGGCCTGCTCCCCCATGACTGTAGCCGTAGCCTCTGTATCGACTTCCATTCTAAGAAGTCTGCCATTTACCTTCAAGGCTATATCTTTAGGGGGCACTTTACTTTTAAATGGTGAAAAATTACAACATGCTACTGTGCAGAGGGACCTGGGGGTCCTTGTGCATGAATGGCAAAAACTCAGTTTGCAGGTGCAGCAGGTGATCAAGAAGGCAAATGGAATGTTGGCCTTTATCGCGAAGGGGATGGAGTAGAAAAGCAGGGAGGTCTTGCTGCAATTGTACAAGGTACTGGTGAGGCCGCAACTAGAGTACTGTGTGCAATTTTGGTCCCCTTATTTGCGGAAGGATATATTGGCCTCGGAGGGTGTACAGAGAAGGTTCACCAGGTTGATACCGGAGATGAGGGGGTTAGCTTATGAGGAGAGATTGAGTAGATTGGGCCTGTACTCGTTGGAGTTTAGAAGGCTGAGGGGAGATCTTATAGAGACATATAAGATAATGAAGGGGCTAGACAGGGTAGAGGCAGAGAGATTCTTTTCACTTAGAAAGGAAACAAGAACTAGAGGACACAGCCTCAAAATAAGGGGGAGTCAGTTTAGAACAGAGTTGAGGAGGAACTTCTTCTCTGGAATTCTCTGCCCATTAAAGCAGTGGAGGCTACCTCGTTAAATATGTTTAAGTCACAGGTAGATAGATTTCTGATCAATAAGGGAATTAAGGGTTATGGGGAGTGGGCGGGTAAGTGGAACTAAACCACTATCAGATCAGCCATGATCTTATTGAATGGCGGGGCAGGCTCGAGGGGCTAGATGGCCTACTCCTGCTCCTATTTCTTATGTTTTTATGTTCCAACTTAGTTGGACCTGGTTTAGGGTAACCAACATGGCTCCCTTGTTGGGCTTCCCATCCAGTCTTTTTTTAAAGGAGTTAAACTAACCAATGTGCTTTTATTTGCAAGTTCTGTCCTGATTGTGTCATTGTACAGCACACTTGTAAATGTCTCTTCCTCCTTCACTTACATTATCTCTGTATCTGCAAGCTTCTTGGGAGTTTTATCCCCCACATTGAAAAGAAGCTTTCGGCCTCGATGCTGTACTCCCTTTTTCAGGCTCTGATATTGGAGACTATTTTGACAGTGAGAATATGTTTAAACTCCTTCAGTAATTCTCTACTGCTTCTGGCTGCTTCCTATGCTTTTAAGATAATTATCAGTAAAAAGCAGCTTTCTCTTTTGTTCACACACATGCACATTTCATGACCCTGGGACAATTGAACAATCCAAGTCTATTAAGTTTACTGATTTCTCTCAAACTATGGCTTGGAGAATTAAAAACAAAGTTTATCCGACAAAGCTCATAGACTCAGCATGTCTACCAGTTTCTCTGCATTTCAAAGGATTGACCTTTAATGTTGGGCAGGATTTTCTGGCCCTTCTCGCCAGCAGAATTTCCCAGTCCCACCATAAGTGACCCCCGACTCACCTCCCACCCCCCCACAGCAGGTTTCCTGGCGGCAGGGCATGGCAGGTGAACCACACAAAATGGCGTACACCTCAGAGGGACTGGAAGATCCCACTGGCAGCTGATTGTGAGCCACCTCTGCCATCGGAAAACACGCCACTATGGGACTGGAAAATCCCGATCATTGTCCATCAACATCAATCTGTGTCTCTCACAACTTTCAAAGCACTTAAGACCATTTAGAGCAACAGACTTAACGTTTATTTTAAAAACATATCAATCTCTTATCCTTATGCTCCTAACGCAATGGCTCAAGATTTACTCTCCACATAAAGCTTCTCTGCTGGACATCAAAGCACAGCTTTTGAACAACTTCTTGCATTGATTCCAATGCATTTATGACTCTTTTGTTTCTGAGCCCGGAAGTGTTTTACCAGTGATTCAGTTTATCTATTATGAAATCCACTCTGCACCCACAGTTAGCCACAACCTGTATTTCATTGAAAATATCAATACTCATCCTGGATTGCATAGCTTCCTGAAATTCCAGCCAGAAACTTTTGATTAAAATAACAATTATGTTAGTCAAAAATATTACAGCTTTTTCCATGCCTTCAAATGGCTGTACATCCGAAATAAAAGGTCAATAAACACTTACACCGACTCATCCCATGTCCTCCATTTCAATTTCACTGTCTGTTTCTGCATCATGGCAAAATAATGGCTTTCGGACTGACTAGTATATCTTTCATGCCAATACAAACGACGGAATATATATTAGAGGACTCGATCCAAAATATCCCAACAATCCATACACTTGTATAAGAGGCGTCTAATTCCAAAATAGTATGTACATATGCTCCAAACAACAGATCAAACCTGGACTCAAATATCTATCAATTCTTTCTTCATCTGTATCCATATTGTGGACAAATTTTACTGAAATTCCAACCTTTAACTCAGATCCTATGTCCATTTCAACTTTAATTTAGAATAAAACTCAATGGGCAGAATTCTCCGGCCTCGCTCGCTCCAAAACCGGAAAATCCCGCCTGAGCGTAATGGACCTTTAATGGACCTGTCCCTCGCCTGCTCTGATTCCCATGGCAGGTGGCACGATAAAATTCACCCCAATTTTTCTAGCCATTACTTGTGTGCTCAATCCCATTTGACCATAGAACCATAGAATTTCTATAGTGCAGAAGGAGGCCATTCAGCCCATCGAGACTGCACCAACTCTCCGACAGAGCAACTTACCCAGGTCCACCCCCACCCTATCTCTGCAACCCTACATATTTACCCCACTAATTGCCTTAACCTAAACGCATGACCAATCCACCTAACCTGTACATCTTTGGACTATGGGAGGAAACTGGAGCAATCAGAGGAAACCCACACAGACATGGGGAGAATGTGCAAACTTCACACAGATAGTCACCCAAGGCTGGAATTGAACCCGAGTCTCTGGTGCTGTGTGGCAGCAGTGCTAACAACTGTGCCACCGTGCCATCCTTAAAGTTCATTTTAAGGTTTATTTCTCTATGGAGGATGTGCCAATACCTTGATGACTTAAAATGTTTTTTCACACCACTTGCCACATTAACCATTTTGTGTCATGCTGTGTGTTCAGTAACTGAGCATCAGAGGTTTTGTGGCATCCCTTCCTCAGGACTAGAAGCCCTGGGTTTAAGTCCAATACAGTAAGAGTTTTAACAACACCAGGTTAAAGTCCAACAGGTTTATTTGGTAGCAAATACCATTAGCTTTCGGAGCGCTGCTCCTTCATTAAGTCTACTGCTCCTACTTTAAGTCCAATGCCAGGACTTGTTGGCCATAGAAGAAGCACTCACAACACAGTTCAATGGGCCGATAATCAACTCAGAAATCCTTCCACCACTTCCCCACTGTTCCCCAGAAGAAACAAAAATGTGTGAGCATACGCTAAAATAAAAACAGCGAAACATTTCTGAGACCCGTGTCAGCTGCTCCATACCAATGTCACATCTGCCCACTCAAACAGCTATCCCAGTACAGGATCACGCCACATGTGACATCCAATACAAGCCCATCCTAAACTTGCTGGTAACCTTGTCAAAAGATTGAAGGGATATCTAGCTGCCCATTTTCCCTGCTTGGTCCAGATACCTCAGGCAATGGGCAGACTAACTGGACCACATATTCCAGTGAAAGGATTTACCTGCTATGTTGTGCAATTCTTTGTACAGGGGTGGTAAACCAATACATTTTGAAGTAATTTCAAACTATCACTTGACTGCTGTGACTTATTAGTTAACTTTCATTCGATAGTACCCAGATGGTTTTCCTGATGCCTATTTGGTGGTGTGAGTTTCCCATTACTATCAATAAATCCTCTCATTTAATCTTATACACTCCATCAATTACCATTCTCTCTCATTCAAGAACCCTGGAGACACTGTACAGGTAACTACAACATTTCAAAACAAAACTATCAAATATTTCCACTTATTCCCATATAGAAACACAGTCGATGGAATGTTGAGGAAGGAGCTTCATCCATCAGCTGGTAAAACAGTGGCAATCTTACTACAGCCATTTTTGGGAGGCCTGGTGGGTTTAAGTCCCAGATGGGCACTTACCTTCCTGCCAGGCTACTCCACTAAAGTTTATTCATTAGTCACAAGTAAGGCTTACATTAACACTGCAAAGAAGTTACTGTGAAATTCCCCTAGTCGCCACACCCTGGTGCCTGTTCGGGTCAATGCATCTAACCAGCCCATCTTTCAGACTGTGGGAGAAAACCGGAGCACCCGGATTAAACTCACGCAGACACGGGGAGAACATGCAAACTCCACACAGACAGCGACCCAAGCCGGGAATCGAATCTGGGCCCCGAGCACTGTGAGGCAACAATGCAAACCAGTGCCACCATGCCACCCACTGTCCACTGATTAAATATTGGCAGTGGTAGGATGAGGCCCTAAGTGGTGACATGAGTGTCATTATACTCAACTCACTTGGTCTGTCTGTTCTTTACTTTAGACAATGTTCATTTGCTCACAAGCAACCCATCATATTGTGCTCGACATTTTCAAAATAACCCCAAATTCAAATGTCAATCTTCAATTTATTTCTCCCCAGAAAGCTTTATTTCTTCTATCATCTAGACAGTTCCTGTTAATGAAAATTTGATTTTCCCTATAAGTTTCAGAAAACATTCTCTTTCTTAAGTACTTGTAATAGCAACTCGTATCAATTTATTTTGCAGCCGTTTCAATTTCAGAAAGAATGATCTTGGTGATTTTTGTACTAAAGACAGTCCCTTTGTCATTCATATCCTCAATTCCTGAGTTCTTTATTCCCAAAGACCTCACCCTAAATAGTTTAAAGACAAATCTTTTTTTTAAAAAGCCAACAGTTCCAAATCATCGCTGTGCTGTGATTTTGGATACCCGCAGGTAAGGTCTCCTAGGGTGGCATGGTGGCACAGTGGTTAGCACTGCTGCCTCATAGCGCCAGGGACACGGGTTCGATTCCCAGCTTGAGTCACTGTCTGTGCGGAGTCTGCATGTTCTCCCCGTGTCTGCGTAGGTTTCTTTTGGGTGCTCCAGTTTCCTCCCACAGTTCAAAGATGTGCAGGTTAGATGAATTGGCCATGATAAATTCTCCCTCAGTGTACCCGAACAGGTGCCGGAGTGTGGCGACTAGGGGATTTTCACAGTAACTTCATTGTAGTGTTAATGTAAGCCTACTTGTGACTAATAAATAAACTTGTTGCAACATTCATGCATAAACCTAAAACCATGATTAACTGTGTCTGTCACAGATTTCTATGGGTTAATTCATCCAATAATATCAATCAATTAATTAGAAACTTCAAATTTCAATAATTTTCAAACTTTTAACTTTTCTTCTAAAAAGAAAAATTCCCAACCCAAGATTTATAATGTAACCCAGATAATTGAACAACCTGTATCACCTCAAATGTCCCCAATTCCAATTAACGTCATAAAATATTAAAAAGATTCAAAACTGCCCACTCTTATATGTGTGAATTTTATCTCCAGAATTAAAATTTCCACACACTTATCATAATAACCAGAATCTCACCATGGCCCTGATGAAATTCAAGTTCTCACAACTTAATAAGTTAGTTTAAATAATTCCACATTTATTCACACTGGCTGCTTATTAACAAAGCACTGCTCACAAGACACATGTGAACAAGAAAAGGAAAAAAGTACACCATTTCCTATTCTTTCCTCAGGCACCTCTCAGAATGACTGGAATGACTGGTGTGGCACGGTGGCACACTGGTTAACACTGCTGCCTCACAGCGCCAAGGACCCGGGTTCGATTCCCAGCTTGGGTCACTGTCTGTGTGGAGTCTTCATGTTCCCCCCGTGTCTGCGTGGGTTTCCTCCCACAGTCCGAAAGATGCGCAGCTTAGATACATTCGCCATGCTAAAATTCTCCCTCAGTGTACCCGAACAGGCGTCGGAGTGTGGCGACTAGGGGATTTTCACAGTAACTTCATTGCAGTGTTAATGTAAGCCGACTTGTGGCGGTAATGAATAAACTTGAAAAATAAAACAAAAGAAAATATTAACTCTCAGAGTTAAACTGAAGACCTTCCTCCAAAAAGAATTAAAGAAGGCCGATCTTCCCCAACTTGTAAGCTTTAAGTGTACAAACCACACTGATTTGATTTGATTTATTATTGTCACATGTATTGGTATACAGTGAAAAGTATTGTTTCTTTTGTACTATACAGACAAAGCATACCGTTTACAGAGAAGGAAAGCAGAGATTACAGAATGCTGTGTTACAGTCATAGGTAGGGTGTAGAGAAAGTTCAACGTAATGCGAGGTAGGTCCATTCAAACCTCTGATGGCAGCAGGGAAGAACTGTTCTCGAGTCGGTTGGTACGTGTCCTCAGACTTTTTTATCTTTTTCCCGACGGAAGAAGATGGAAGAGAGTATGTCCAGGGTGCTTGGGGTCCTTAATTATGCTGGCTGCTTTTCCGAGGCAGCGGGAAGTGCAGACATTGTCAATGGGCGGGAGGCTGGTTTAAGCGATGGCCCTGGCTTCATTCATGACCTTTTGTAGTTTCTTCTGGTTTTGGGCAGAGCAGGAGCCATACCAAGCTGTGATACAACCAGAAAGAATGCTTTCTATAGTGCATCTGTAAAAGTTAGTGAGAATCGACAATAATACATTTCAGTACTTTAACACAAACATTTTTTAAAAATCCCAGTCCACCTTTGTTCAGTTATCGATTAATTTATCATTTCCCTCCCTTAAACCAATTTCCAATGACCAAGGGTCATTCGGACTCGAAATGTTGACTCTATTTTCTCTCCACAGATGTTGTTAGACCTGCTGAGATTTTCCAGCATTTTCTGTTTTTGTTGCAATTCCTGCTGTTACCTGAATTTTCAAAAACGGACAGTTCTCATCCTCACCCAAACCCATTACCTCCTGCAAATAGTCTGAACATTTCTTTCAATGTAGAAAAAAACAACAAAATAAATAGCATAAGGAAACACTGAGCCTCGAACATTTCAATATTCCAAGACTCATTCCATATCCCTTTGGATCTTGCTCACAATTCTCACATTTAACATCCCATTTTGACTTTCCACAAATCCACAAGTAAATGTTACTAAAATGATTTTTAAAAATCTCAATTTTGGGTGCCACAATCTTAAATTGAAATGGATCAAGGGCCCCACACACCCCAGGCATACTCTCTTCCACCTTCTTCCGTCAGGAAAAAGAGAAAAACGTCTGAGGACACGTACTAACCGATTCAAGAACAGTTTCTTCCCTGCTGCCATCAGAATTTTGAATGGATCTCTCTCTATAGCCTAGCTATGACTGTAACACTACATTCTGCACTCTCTCCTTTCCTTCTCTATGAATGGTATGCTTTGTCTGTATAGCACGCAAGAAACAATACTTTTCACTGTGTATCAATACATGTGACAATAATAAATCAAATCAAATCAAATCAAAACACACTCAATAATCAAATTCACACTTTCATATTTCCGTGCATCGAGAAATATAAATTGCTGTAATGGATAATGACTTCAAATTCCCAAATGTACCATCCCCAGAGCAGGACCTATGTTGAAAAGAAATGTTTGAACCAATTTAAAATCTGACCCATGGCAAACTTAAAAACAGTAAGAAGTCTCACAACACCAGGTTAAAGTCCAACAGGTTTATTTGGTAGCAAATACCATAAGCTTTCGGAGCGCTGCTCCTTCATCAGATGGAGTGGAAATGTGCTCTCAAACAGTGCAAACAGACAAAATCAAGTTGCAGAATACTGATTAGAATGCGAATGCTACAGCCAGCCAGGTCTTAAAGGTACAGACAATGTGGGTGGAGGGAACATTAAACACAGGTTAAAGAGATGTGTATTGTCTCCAGACAGAAGAGCTAGTGAGATTCTGCAAGCCCAGGAGGCAAGCTGTGGGGGTTACTGATAATGTGACATAAATCCAACATCCCGGTTCAGGCCGTCCTCATGTGTGCGGAACTTGGCTATCAGTTTCTGCTCAGCGACTCTGCGCTGTCGTGTGTCGTGAAGGCCGCCTTGGAGAACGCTTACCTGAAGATCCAAGGCTGAATGCCCGTGACTGCTGAAGTGCTCCCCTGGTGTTTAACCTGGTGTTGTGAGACTTCTTACTGTGTTCACCCCAGTCCAACGCCGGCATCTCCACATCAAAACTTAAAAACACCATGAAAGACCAAATCACAAAGGGTTAAACAGCTTTTCATTTGTTCACAGAAGAGTGAAGCTGACAGACTCAAAAACAGACATTGAAGCAAAAGAATCACACCTTCCACAAATGTCACACTCACACAAACTATTAAAAAAACGGCCTTTCAATTGCAAATTAGGAAGATACCTGGCACACTCTCCAGTTGTCTTTTCCACTCTCGGAGAATTTTAAATTTCGGCTGTAGGTGTTTTTAACTTTTTTCTTGTTCCTTTGTTTAAACTGCTTCTGGTATTTCATTAACCAGACGTCTCCCTGAGAGGCATGGGGATTAATTTCCCCATCCTGAATCCATAGGCTGATCGGTCCCTCTAAGTCTTCATTGATCTCTCTCAGCCAGTTCTACTTTTTGCGACTGGCTGGACATTTTTTCTCTAGAAGTTTCAATTTTCCTACTCTTATTGAAACATCAATTCTCCAAGTACTGCTATTTAATGCACTTCTTGTTGCTTGAACTTTTCTCATTTCTCCACCAGTTCTTTTAATAATCTATTCATTAATGCTTCTCAATCACTTACCTTTGCCTACATTTCTTCCTTTAACATAAGCTACATCTCTTTCTTTACAGCACCTTTCTGTCACACACTTTGTGACCAAATGCAAAGACAGTTCCTAGGACCAACCGTCACTTCTATCTTCCTTTGCACTCACGTGACTGTTCCATGAGTGAATCCCGGTGTCCATTTTTCTATGCTGTATGCATGACCAGAACACATCTATACCGACCTGCATTCACACCTCCTGGGGGATCAGCTTACCTGCAAGATGTTTAATGATCAACTCATAAGTTTTGGATTTAAGTATGCCATTACTGTTACTTATCATCTCTGTTCAGGTGCCAAATATGTAAGAGATAACCATCTGCATCTGACAGTTGATACTACTGTCCAGACGTGAGAATTACAAGAAATAATGAAACAAGTTCAAATTGAACACTAATGTTTTTAGTAGATTTGAACAATACCATATACTTATTAGTAATACACCAGTTAAAATACACTTGTTGGTCACAAATACATGACAAGAAGTCTTATGTACGATCACCCAGGAAGCAGTCAACCTCCTATTCATTATAACTTTCAGCGGCTGACAAATCTGCCCAATTTCAGCATCAAATCAGCTTCTGAAATGATCTTTATGCCTTTCCTTCCCAAGATGAATAGGGTAGGATGTTTCTTTCACGAGATTCCCCTGACATATCAGAATCCAATGAGACATTGCATGTTTTGTTCAAATCATGATATTAGAGACCCCTTTGACAATGTGCATATGTTCAAACCCCTTCAGTAATTCTCTATCCCTCCTGGGTGTTGCATATGCTTTCAAGGTCACACAGACACAGACACACATGCACACACACACAGACATGCACACATACATGTACACATCCATGCACATACGCACAGACACATGCACGCTGTGGTGAACCATAGTTGGTTACCACTATGAGTACTGAACCATAGATGGTCAGCACTATGGATACTTGTAGATATGTTACTGTTGTCACTGTTGGGGTTAGGGTTGGGCTGTTCTACCTGTTGATATTGTTCTGTGGTACACTCCAGTTGGCTCCGCCTACCTGGAGGAGTATAAAGGTCACTGCACTGCCTGGTGACCCTTTAGTCTGGGATTGTATTGTATATAGTATGCTCCAATCTTGTTAGTAATAAAAGCCTTTATTTCCCGGGTACGATCCAGCCTCCCGAGTGATTTAATCGCGCATCAATTTTGTTACTAACAAAATTTTGGTAAAAAAAAACCATAGAGCAAATGTTGAAACCCGATCGGCTTACTTTAGATCCATGTGCGGCGGGAGCGTCAAACACTTTCGACCATTGGTTAAAGTGTTTTCAAGACTACATCGATGCCTCAACAGCCATTCAAAACGATGCCGATAGACTGCGGGTCCTCCATGCAAGAGTAAGCGACACTATATTTTCATCAATCCACGATGCCCAAGACTACTCAGGAGCCATCGAACTACTTAAGAAACTGTACAACAAACCGCCAAACGAGATCCATGCTCGATACCTTCTAGCCACTCGACGGCGGCAGCCCGGCGAAACGACAGGACAGTACCTGCGCGAACTTCAGCAGCTAGCCAGAGCATGTAACTGCAAACCAGTGTCGGCGGCCCAGTATACGAACGACTTGATCCGAGATGCGTTCGTGGCGGGAATCGGCTCATCGTATATTCGCCTTCGGCTGCTAGAGCAAGGTAACCTAGACCTCGCTAAAACGGTAGAATTGGCTGACACGATGGAAACGGCCTCCAGAAGTCTAGAAACTTACCCCACCGACCACGTGGGAACATCGTGGCAAGTACAGCCACCGACTCAACTCTACCCAGCGGCTCCAAAAAACTGCGCGATTGTGCTTTCAACCTCGGACCTGACGACGGCGGCAGCTCCAAGAGGCCCGCGGTGCTATTTCTGTGGATTGGCGAAACACCCTCGGCAGCGATGTCCAGCTAGAACGGTATTTTGCTCCGTGTGTGGGAAGAAAGGGCATTATGCCAAAGTCTGCAGGGCCAAACCACCCTCCAAGCATAGCAGCGCGGCGTGTGATTCTCCAGAGCCTGTCTCCTTGTCTCCAGCTTCTTCGAGGTCTTCCACCACGTGCGATTCCAGAGCGCCACCGTTCCTGACGACGAAGACGCAAGACACGTGCGACCTGCAGGGGCCGCCACTTTTAGCGCCACCGACCACGTGCGATCCATGGGCGCAGCTATTTTGGTCGGCACCGACCGCAGACGACCAGCAGGGATCATCATCATCAATCATCTCAGCTGCCTGCAGTTGCACTCGAGATCCAACGGTGGCGTCAATCATCCTGGACCAGGCCATGCCTCACAGACTCGACAAGTCCATGATGGGCATAGAGGTAAATGGACGCCTAATTCATTGTTTGTTTGACAGCGGGAGCAGCCTCCAAATTGCCCACCGCACTCCACGTGTAGCCTCTCGACACTCAGAATCACCCCACCATCCTTATTCGAGAATCTCGTGCCAGGCTGCAAGCCCATCGCAACTAAGAGCAGGCGTTACAGCGCTGAGGATCGGATCTTTATTCGATCTGAAGTTCAACGGCTCCTCAGGGAAGGGATCATTCAACCTAGCTCTAGTCCATGGAGAGCGCAAGTCGTGGTGGTTAAAACTGGAAACAAACCCCGGATGGTCATAGACTATAGTCAGACCATTAATAGATAGAGGCAGCTGGATGCGTATCCTCTCCTGCGCATATCTGACGTGGTCAACCAGATTGCGCAGTACCGGATGTTCTCCACCATTAACTTGAAGTCAGCTTACCACCAGCTCCCCATTCGCCCAGAGGACCGAAAATATACGGCCTTTGAGGCGGATGGTCGTCTTTACCACATTTTAAGGGTTCCCTTTGGCGTCACGAATGGGGTCTCGGTCTTCCAGCGTGCAATGGACCGAATGGTGGACCAGAACGGGCTGCGGGCTACCATCCCGTACCTGGATAACGTCACTATCTGCGGCCATGACCAGCAGGACCACGATGCCAATCTCCTTAGATTTTTACGCACTGCATCTCACCTGAATCTGACCTACAACAGGGAGAAGTGTGTATTTAGCAAGCGCCGCCTAGCAATTCTCGGATACGTGGTGGAAAACGGGGTCCTCGGCCCTGATCCAGACCGTATGCGTCCCCTCCTTGAACTTCCCCTGCCCACTAGTATCAAAGCACTGAGAAGATGCTTAGGTTTCTTTTCATACTATGCACAGTGGGTTCCCAATTATGCGGACAAAGCCCGTCCCCTCATCAAGTCTACCTCTTTTCCCCGAGCAGCAGAGGCTCGCTTAGCCTTTGAAGGGATAAAAGCCGACATAGCGAAAGCCACGATGCACGCTGCTGATGAGTCCATCCCTTTTCAGGTGGAGAGTGATGCATCTGATTTCGCCCTGGCCGCCACACTTAACCAGGCGGGCAGGCCCGTCACCTTTTTCTCTCGCACCCTCCAAGGCCCTGAAATTCGGCACTCCACGGTGGAAAAAGAGGCCCAGGCCATTGTGGAGGCCGTCTGGCATTGGCGCCATTACTTGGCGGGAAAACGATTCACCCTGCTCACAGACCAGCGGTCCGTGGCGTTCATGTTCAACAACACGTTACGGGGTAAGATCAAAAATGATAAAATCTTGAGGTGGAGAATCGAACTCTCCACCTACAACTATGATATCATGTACCGTCCGGGGAAGCTCAATGAGCCCTCAGACGCCCTGTCGCGTGGAACATGTGCAATTGTGCAGGAGGATCGATTACAGGCCCTCCACAATGATCTCTGCCATCCGGGGATCACTCGGCTCTTCCATTTCATAAAGGCCCGGAATCTACCCTACTCAGTGGATGATGTCAGGTCAATAACCCGAAGCTGCCAGGTATGTGCTGAATGCAAACCGCACTTCTACCGAGCTGACAGGGCACACCTCAAGAAGGCCACTCACCCTAATGAAAGACTGAGTGTGGACTTCAAGGGCCCCCTCCCTTCGACAAATCGGAACGTGTACTTCCTCAACGTGATTGACGAGTACTCACGATTCCCTTTTGCCATTCCCTGTTCAGGTATGACCGCTGCCACGGTTATCAAAGCATTACGGGATCTTTTCACCCTGTTCGGTTACCCCAGCTATATCCACAGTGATAGGGGCTCGTCATTTATGAGTCACTACTTGAGGCAATACCTGCTCTCAAAAGGGATTGTCTCAAGTAGAACTATGAGTTACAACCCCAGGGGTAACGGGCAGGTTGAAAGAGAAAATGCTACAGTCTGGAAGGCTGTCTTACTGGCGTTGAGGTCTAAGGGTCTTCCAGTCTCCCGTTGGCAAGAGGTACTTTCTGATGCGCTCCATTCCATCAGGTCCCTCCTGTGTACGGCAACCAACGCTACTCCACATGAGAGGATGTTTTCCTTCCCTAGGAAGTCTTCCTCTGGGACCTCATTGCCGTCTTGGTTGATGTACTCAGGACCTGTCCTCCTGCAGCGGCATGTTAGGACCCGCAAGTCCGACCCTTTGGTTGAACAGGTCCATCTCCTCCACGCCAACCCTCAATATACCTATGTGGCATATCCTGATGGGCGAGAGGACACGGTCTCTATTAGAGATCTGGCGCCTGCAGGGGACTTAGACACCCCAGTCGCTCCCACACCCCTAGTTAGGGACCCCTTGACCTTTATCTCCCCTCCTGACACGGCGCGGGCAGTATCGGGACCACCACTTAATCCTCTTACTCCCGTGTACAGCTTGCCTGAGTCCAGGAGATTGTCGCCACCTCGAGGCGTGCTCGAGTCCAGCAGATTGTCGCCACCTCGTGGTCCACCCGTCCATGAGGAACTGGAGGAGTCACTGGACACCGCCTTGGAGAGAAGGTCACCACGGTCACCAGAACCGGCGTTACCGCCAGCGTTGAGGAGGTCGCAGAGACGGTGCGGTCCTCCAATATGACTGAACTTGTGAATATATGAACAGTTGTTCTGTTTTTTTTGCCCCGCCGGCCTTTGTTTTAAAGGAGGGGTGAATGTGGTGAACCATAGATGGTCAGCACTATGGGTACTTTTAGATATGTTACTGTTGTCACTGTTGGGGTTAGGGTTGGGCTGTTCTACCTGTTGATATTGTTCTGTGGTACACTCCAGTTGGCTCCGCCTACCTGTAGGAGTATAAAGGTCACTGCACTGCCTGGTGACCCTTTAGTCTGGGATTGTATTGTATATAGTATACTCCATTCTTGTTCGTAATAAAAGCCTTTATTTCCCGGGTACGATCCAACCTCCCGAGTGATTTAATCACGCATCACACACAAGACACACACACACACGTTATGACCATAAATACTCCATGTCTATTAAGTACTGACTTCTTACAAACAGTTGCTTGGACAACAGTTTATCTGACAAAATATGTACACTAAACATGTCTCTTAGATTCTTTACATTTCAAAAGGAAGAACCTCTGTTATCATCCACCAATATCACTCTGCTTCTCTTTCTTGCAGCTTTCAAAACAGTTAAGATACACATTAATCCCCTTTTTGTGTTCCCAGACATGATTTGTGGAATTTAATGAAGGTGATATATGTCTCGTCAACTGAATGGAGAGCTGGCAAGTGACCTGTGTCGCCTACTTTTAGGAAGACTCGGTGAGTTAATTGGGCATTGGCTTGGCGTCTCTTCTCCAGGATCAAGGACCTGGTGTGGACATTTTGCCTCTGTGAGAGCAGCTGCAAAGCAAGGGAGAGCAGCTGAGCATTGATCGGCAGTGCCACTGGGAAAGTGGTGGCTGATACCAATAACGCACCCACACAAGGCCCAGAATCACCAAGGGACCCAGGCCACAATTAGTGATGGTGATTGGGGTCACAGAGGAGGAGGGGGGGGTGGGGGGGGTGGCGGTGGGGGGGGGGAGATGGTGGTATGGAAAGAAGAATAATATTGGACTTGAACCATTCCCTTTGTTTCTCCACAGATGCTGCCAGACCTGTGGAGTTTTACCAACACTTATTGCTTTTAAGTCAGGTATCCAGCATATCCAGCATTTAGTTAGGGTGGCACAGTGGTTAACATTGCTGCCTCACAGGACAAGGGACCCCAGTTCGATTCCGGCTTCAGGTGACTGTGTGGAGTTTGCACATTCTGCCCATATCTGCATGGGTTTTCTTCGGGTGCTCCGGTTTCCTCCCAAAGTCCAACGATGCACAGGTGAGGTGGATTGGCCATGCTATATTGCCCCTTAGTGTCCGAAGATGTGTAGGTTTTTTACAATAACCATGGTAAATGTGCAGGGTTACGGGGATGTAATGACTTCAATCAGGTCATTGAGGTTGGCCTGTTGGAGTATGAACTCCCTGATTAAGGATCCAATTGATGGCCAATCAGGGAATCTTTGCCTTGTACTTAACCGGGCGTGTCAGTTCCTCTGACACCCCCGGAGGTCGACTGCTAACTGATTGCACTCTGTATACTGCTGTTAGAGTTTGTAAATAAAGGGATTTTGGTGAAGAGTTTCTGCCTCCGCAGACTTATTTCAAGGGATAGGACGGAGGGAAGGGTCTGATTAAGATGCTCTTTTGAAGAATCAGTGCAGACTCGACGGGCCGAGGAATTCAATGGTTCTGCCACGATTCTATCTCCAATATTTATTCTATTTTTCATGGCAGATAGAGAAAAACGAAAAGTGTTTAAAAGCTGTTTTAATTAACCTTATTCCAGAATTTTACAAAACCTACTTTGGTTTTTAAACTCCTCTCTACCTCTGGTCTCACAGATTTGAAATAGTAGGCTTTAAAAATCAAACATTTAAAAGGAGATATAATTTAGGGCAGCACAGGGGTTAGCACAGCTGCCTCACGGCACCAAGGACCCAGGTTCAATTCTGGCCTCAGGTCACTGTCAGTGTGGAGTTTGCTCGTTCTCCCCATGTCTGCGTTGGTTTCCTCCGGGTGCTCTGGTTTCATGTTGTCATGCCACAGAAATCTCAGCTGAATCTGCAAAAGTTAAATAAGAATATTCAAACTTTCACGTGGAAATAGGAAAAATAAACATCAAGGCTGGATTTCCCTAACCTCATCTGTGGCTGGGATTCTCCGGTCCCGCTGCAGTGAATGGAATTTTGGCTGAGCACCAAATTCTCCATTCTGGTTGGCAGTGGTGGCAGGGCAAATGAGATCAGAGAATCCTAGCCCAAATCTAATTATTATAGAATCCCTACAATGCAGAAGGAAGCGGCCATTCGGCCCATTGAGCCTGAACCGACAGCAATCACACCCAATCCCAATCCCCATAACCCCAAGTATTTACCCCTCTAAGCCCCCTGACCCCCCAGGAGAAATTTAGCATGGCCAATTCACCAAACCTGTACACCTTTGGAGTGTGGGAGGAAACCAGAGCATCCGGAGGAAACCAACGCAGACATGGGGAGAACGAGCAAACTCCACACTGACAGTGACCTGAGGCCAGAATTGAACCTGGGTCCTTGGTGCCGTGAGGCAGCTGTGCTAACCACTGTGCTGCCCTAAATTATATCTCCTTTTAAATGTTTGATTTTTAGAGCCTACTATTTCAAATCTGTGAGACCAGAGGTAGAGAGGAGTTTAAAAACCAAAGTAGGTTTTGTAAAATTCTGGAATAAGGTTAATTAAAACAGCTTTTAAACACTTTTCATTTTTCTCTATCTGCCATGATATCTTTAGTGTAGAAGTAAGCTTTGTCTCAATGCTTTGCCTTTAAGCCTAATCATTATTACTGCCAATGCTACATTGGAATATATAGAGCCAGCGCACAATGCAAATTTAAATGTGAAAATTTGTTCTGAAAGATTATATCTGAAGTCAGTTGTTATTTAAAGCGTCGCACCAGGAGTCTATAGTTTCTCATTTTCTGATTCATTACTCCACTCAGTCAATTTTGTCAATGATGTTTCCAAATAAAACATCAAAAAAATCACCGGCAGCTTGGATATTTTCAAACTCTTTTTGCATATGGCCTCAGTGACTGGATTGCCAGAGGAACAATATGTAGATTATTCCCCTCCCAGGGAATAAAGAAATGGCTGAGGAATTAAATTTGTACTTTGCTTCAGTCTTCACAAAGGAAGACATGAATAATGTACCATAAGTGCAGAGAGAAACATGTTTTAGTGAGGATCTGAAGGAAATCAGCATTAGTAGAGAAATGGTTTTGTGGAAATTGATGGGATTGAAGGTGGATAAATCTCCAGGTCCTGATAATCTTCACCCAAGAGTACTTAAGGAAGTGGCCCTGGAAATAATAGATCCATTGGTGGTGAGTTTCTAAAATTCTTTGGAATCTGGAATAGTTCCTACAGATTGGAGGGTAGCTAATGTAAGCCCACGATTCAAAAAGGGAGGTAGAGAGAAAACAGTGAACTATAGACCAGTGAGCTAACGTTGGATAAAAGCAAGTTACTGCGCATGCTGGAATCTGAAACCAAAAGAGAAAATGCTGGAAAATCTCAGCAGGTCCGGCAGCATCTGTAATGAGAGAAAAGAGCTGATGTTTCGACTCCAGACAACCCTTTGTCAAAGCTAACATTGGTACTGGGGAAGTTGCTAGAGTCCATTATCAAGGATTTCATAACTCAGCATTTGGAAGGCAATGGTATAATCAGACAAAGTAAGAATTTTAACAACACCAGGTTAAAGTCCAACAGGTTTATTTGGTAGCAAATGCCATTAGCTTTCGGAGCGCTGCTCCTTCGTCAGATGGAGTGGATATCTGCTCTCAAACAGGGCATACAGAGACACAAAATCAAGTTACAGAATACTGATTAGAATGCAAATCTTTACCGCTGATCGGGTCTTAAAGGTACAGACAATGTGAGTGGAGGGAGCATTAGGCACAGGTTAAAGAGACGTGTATTGTCTCCAGACAGGACAGCCAGTGAGATTCTGCAAGTCCAGGAGGCAAGCTGTGGGGGTTACCGATAGTGTAACATGAACCCAACATCCCGGTTTAGGCCATCCTCATGTGTGCGGAACTTGGCTATCAGTTTCTGCTCAGCGACTCTGCGCTGTCGTGTGTCATGAAGGCCGCCTTGGAGAACGCTTACCTGAAGATCAGAGGCTGAATGCCCGTGACCGCTGAAGTGCTTCCCCCACAGGAAGAGAACAGTCTTGCCTGGTGATTGTCGAGCGGTGTTCATTCATCCGTTGTCGTAGCGTCTGCATGGTTTCCCCGATGTACCATGCCTCGGGACATCCTTTCCTGCAGCATATCAGGTAGACAATGTTGGCTGAGTTGCAAGAGTAGGTACCGTGTACCTGGTAGATGGTTTTCTCACGTGAGATGATGGCATCCGTGTCGATGATCCAGCACGTCTTGCAGAGGTTGCTGTGGCAGGGTTGTGTGGTGTCATGGTCACTGTTCTCCTGACGGCTGGGTGACTGAAGCCAGTCCTAATGCTCCCTCCACTCACATTGTCTGCATCTTTAAGACCTGATCAGCTGTAAAGATTCACATTCTAATCAGTATTCTGTAACTTTATTTTGTGTCTCTGTATGCCCTGTTTGAGAGCAGATATCCAGTCCATCTGACGAAGGAGCAGGGCTCCGAAAGCTAATGGCATTTGCTACCAAATAAACCTGTAGGACTTTAACCTGGTGTTGTTAAAACTCATACTGTGTTTACCCCAGTCCAACGCCGGCATCTCCACATCATAATCAGACAAAGTCAGCATGGATCTACAAAAGGGAAGTCATGCTTGAAGAATCTATTGGAATTTTTTGAGAATGTAACAAGTAGAGTTGACCGAGGAGAACCAGCGGATGTGGCTCATGAAGACTTTCAGAAGGTTTTCCACAAGGTCTCACATAGCAGAATACTATATAAAGTTAAAGCTCATGGGATTGCAGGTAATGTCTTGAGATGGATGGAAAGCTGGTTAGCAAATAGGAACCAAAGAATTGGCATAAATGGGTCTTTTTCGGTTTGGCAGACAGTGACTAGTGGGTTTCCGCAGGGATCTGTGCTAGGACCCCAACTGTTCACATTATATAGTAATGATTTGGAAGAGGGAACTGAATGTATTATCTCCAAATTTGCGGGTGATACAAAGCTGGGTGGGAGGATGAGCTGTGATGAGGATGCAGAGATGCTTCAGCGTGATTTGGACAGGCTGAGTGTGTGGGCATCTGCATGGAAGATGCAGCACAATGTGGATAAATGTGAGGTTATCCACTTTGGTAGCAATAATAGGAGGACAGATTATTACTTGAATGGATGTAAATTGAGAGAGGTGGATACTCAACGAGACCTTGGAGTCCTCATGCATCATGAAAGTAAGCACACAGTTACAACAGGCAATAAAGAAGGCAAATGGTATACTGGCCTTCATAGCGAGAGGATTTGAGTATAGGGATAGGGATGTTTTGCTGCATGTGTATAGGGCATTGGTGAGGCCACATCTGGAGTACTAAGTGCATTTTTGGTGTCCTTATCTGAGGAAGGATGTCCTTGCTATAGAGGGAGTACAGTGAAGGTTTATCAGGCTGATTCCTGGAGTGGCATGTCTATCATATGAAGAAAGACTAAGTCAGTTAGGATTATATTCTTTGGAGTGTAGAAGAGTGAGAGGGGATCTTGTAGAAACTTATAAAATCTTAACAGGGTTAGACAGGGTAGATTCAGAAAGAATGTTCCCAATGGTGGGGGAGTCCAGAACTAGTTTGGAGGATCATAGTTTGAGGATAAGGGGTAAACCTTTTAGAACTGAGGTGAGGAGAAATTTCTTCATCCAGAGGGTGGTGAATGTGTTGAATTCACTACCATAGAATGTAACTGAAGATTTCAAGAAGAAATTAGGTATAGTTCTTGGGGCTAAAGGGATCAAGGAATATGGGGGAAAGGGGGGAATCAGGATATTGAATTCAATGATCAGCCATGATCAAAATGAATGGTGGAGCAGGCTCATAAGGCCAAATGGCCTACTGCTGTTTCTAGTATTGATGGTTCTATGTTTCTATGTTTCCATTAACTTTCCGCTTCCAATTGTCCTCTCTGTCTTATTTGGGAGGCAGCATTTTCTGGTCTATCGTCCTACGATCTCCTCTGATACATCAACCAGTTGCGTGAACCTAAATAGTGAATGTTGGCAGGGAATATAGGGATTGGGGATTTGGGGATTGGTGCACAAGCACCACATGTGAGGCTGATGCATTTCTCACACAACTTTCATACAGGTGGCATGGTGGCACAGTGGTTAGTACTGTGGTCTCACAGCGCCAGGGATCCGAGTTTAATTCCAGCCTTGGGTGACTGTCGGTATGAAGTCTGCTTGTTCTCTCCGTGTCTCCGTGGGTTTCCTCCAGGTGCTCTGGTTCTTCCCAAAGTCCATATATGTGCTGGTTAGGTGCATTGGCCATGCTAAATTCTCCCTCAAACGGGCACCAAAGTGTGGCGACTCGGGGGCTTTCGTAGCAACTTCATTGCAGTGTTAATGTAAGTCTACTTGTGACACTAATAGATAAGAAAAAGTTAACTCTCAGAGTTAAACTGAAGACCTTCCTCCAAAAAGAGTTAAAAAAGGTCAATCTTCCCCAACTTGTAAGCTTTAAACGTTCAAACCCACACTGGTGTTCAAAGCCAAAATGCTGCAACATTTCAGTACTTTAACACAGTCATTTTTTAAAATCCATTCCCCCTTTGTTCAGTTATAGATTAATTCACCATTTTCCCCCTTAAACCAATTTCCAATGACAAAGGCTCATCTGGACTCGAAACGTTGGCTCTATTCTCTCTCCACAGATGCTGTCAGGCCTGCTGAGGTTTTCCAGCATTTTCTGTTTTTGTTCCAATTCTTGCTGTTACCTGCATTTTCAAAAACAGACAGTTCTCATCCTCACCCAAACCCATTGCCTTCTGCAAAAAGACTGAACACTTTTATCAATGTAGAAACAAAACAACAAAATAAATAGCGTAAGGAAACACTGAGACTCGAACATTTCAACATTCCAACACTCATTCCATATCCCTTTGGATCATGCTCACAATTTTCACATTTAACATCCCACGACACATTTCTACTTCCCAAAGATCCACAAGTAAACAATACAAAAATGATTTTTAAAAATCTCAATTTTGGGTGCCACAATCTTAAATTGAAATGGGCCAAGGACTCCACGCACCCCGAAAACATTCTCTCTTCCACCTTCTTCCATTGGGAAAAAGATACAAAAGTCTGAGGACACGTACCAACCAACTCAAGAACAGCTTCTTCCCTGCTGCCATCAGAATTTTGAATGGATCTCTCTATATACCCGAGCTATGACTCTAACACTACATTCTGCACTCTCTCCTTTCCTTCTCTATGAACAGTATGCCTTGTCAGTATAGTGCGCAAGAAACAATACTTTTCACTGTATATTAATACATGTGAAAATAATAAATCAAATCAAATCAAATCAAAACACACTCAATAATCAAATTCACACTTTCAGATTTCCATGCACCTAGAAATATAAATTCCTGTAATGGATAATGATTTCAAATTCCCAAATGTACCATCCCCAGAACAGGACCCGTGTTGAAAATGAATGTTTGAACCAATTTAAAATCTGACCCATAACAAATTTAAAAACACCATGAAAGACCAAACCACAAAGGGTTAAACAGCTTTTTGTTCGTTCACAGAAGAGTGAAGCTGACAGACTCAAAAACAGACATTGAAGCAAAAAAATCACACCTTCCACAAATGTCACATTCACACAAACTAATAAAAAAACGGTCTTTCAATTGCAAATTAGGAAGATTCCTGGCACACACTCCAGTTGTCTTTTCCATTCTCAGAGAATTTTAACTTTCGGCTGTAGGTGTTTTTAACTTTTTTCTTTTTCTTTTTTTCAAATTGCTTCTGGTATTTCATTAATCAGACGCCTCCCTGAGAGGCATGGGGGTTAATTTCTTCATCCTGAATCCATATAGCCTGATCGCTCCCTCTAAGTCTTCTACGGTGTCCTCTGATACATCAGCCAGTTGTGTGAACATGAAGAATGAGTGTTGGCAGAGACTGTGCGGATTGGGGATTGATGCACAAGCATCATATGTGAGGCCGATGCATTTCTCACACAACTTTCATACAGGTGGCACAGTAGTTAGCACAAGTGTCCTCACAGCGCCCGTGGGTTCGATTCCAGCCATGGGCGACTCTGTGTGTGGAGTTTGCACGTTCTCCCCGTGTCTGAATGGGTTTCCTCCCATTGTCCAAAGGTGTGCAGATTGGGTGGATTGGCGATGCTAAATTGCCCCTTTGTGTCCAACCATGTGTAGGTTAGGTGGATTAACCATGGTAAATTGCTCCTTTGTGTCTAACGATGTGTAGGTTAGGTGGATTAACCATGGTAAATTGCCCCTTTGTGTCCAACGATGTGTAGGTTAGGTGGATTAGTGAGGTAAATGCGTGGGGTTACCGTGCCATTTATGAATATTGAAATGAATTCTAATTCACGGCAATCAGGTTCATCCACTCAATGGGCCTGAATCTGGTTACATCGCCAGCAAGGAGTGGGAGAGATCTCAAAGCGAGATAGCGCCGTCAGAAATCCCGCTATGGCCCTCTCAGGAGAGTTAGCGACCATAACGATATATGCGCCCACAGTGATCGGGCCAGGAAAATTGCGGCCGCTTAGTGTCCGTAAGGTCAGAATTATTGTGCTGGTGTGCCACTGCTGTTTGTGATCACTCAGTTATGAGCAGCTGCCTGCAACTATAATTCCAGAACAACGTAACCAGGTACGCAGGAGATCATTATTTGACATTGCCTCACAAATGAAAGATCATGGAGGTGGATTTCCTGGAAGTCTTCAGGTGCTAACGAGTATCAAGGCTAAAATGAGGCTCTTAAGCCACAACACTGCTTTAGCCCGTGATCAGCACAAAACAAAGGAGTTGAAACCATAGCTCGGAACAGCAGAGGATTGTTAAACAACCAATTTAGTGAAGTTGCCTGCGAGTGCTTAAGCTTTGGTGGCGAGCACTTAACTTAAACCCTCTCCTAACAGCATCCAGCCGACTGGCAGTAAAGTCATAGCTGAGGGATGTTGAGCACTACTTAAAGGTGTATAGTCTTTTCGTGTTCACTTGCTGCCGGAGGTTTGAAGAGGACATTTGAAAAAGAAATAGGGAGACTTTCTGGGACAGTTGATCATTAACATCCTAAACACTTCTGCTGGAAGTTATCCAGTCAGGAAATGGCCTGACAGAGGTCTTCAAGAACGTGTAAAGGTTTAAGCAAAATCCTGCGGATGCTCTGACGAAGGGTCATCTAGAATTGAAACACTGGGGCCGATTTTACCAAATCGGCTCTAAGTGCCGGGTGCGGTCGTTAATCAGTCCCGCACCCGGCAGTCGCACTCCAGCGCCCCCATACGCCTTTTTTCGGCATGGGTCCAGTGGGCGGGGCCTAGTGCATTTGCATCTGTCGGAGCCGCGAACTGCGCATGCGCAGCCCGGAGCCGACAGCACTCAGCGCGCCCGAGCGCGAAGGTCAAAGGCAGCGCTGACAGCACTGCTGTCTGCGCTGCCTTTGACTTTCCCTGGTGGCGGGGGGGTGGAGGGGGGGCGGTGGGGGGGGGGGGGGGTGGGGGGGTGGGATGTGACGTCTCTTCCCTGGTGGGGGGGGTAGGGGGGGGGATCTGACGTCTCTTTTTTGAGGGGGCGGGGGGGCGTGGGGGGGGATGTGACATCTCTTCCCTGGGGGCGGGGGGGGGGGGGGGGGGGGGTGGGGGGGGGATCTGACGACTGTTTTTTGAGGGGGCGGGGGGGGTGGGGGGGGATGTGACATCTCTTCCCTGAGGGGGGGGCGGGGGGGGGGGTGGGATGTGACGTCTCTTCCCTGGTGGGGGGGGGTAGGGGGGGGGATCTGACGTCTCTTTTTTGAGGGGGCGGGGGGGGGTGGGGGGGGATGTGACATCTCTTCCCTGGGGGCGGGGGGGGGGGGGTGGGGGGGGGGATCTGACGTCTGTTTTTTGAGGGGGCGGGGGGGGGTGGGGGGGGATGTGACATCTCTTCCCTGAGGGGGGGGCGGGGGGGGGGGGGGATGTGACGTCTCCACCCGCCCCACCAGGGGCAGAGACGTCACATCCCCCCCCCTACCCCCCCCTCAGAGAAGAGACGTCACATCCCCCCCCCTACCACCCCCTTAGGGAAGAGATGTCACACCCCCCACCCCCAGTGAAGAGACGTCATCCTACCTATCAGAACCCCCGGAGCAAGGCCAGGATCCAGGATCGCAAGATGCTTTCGACTGACACCAGCCCTAGGTCGGGGGCCCGGGGGGTCCGATCCCAGGCGGGGGAGGGGGGGTTCTGCTGGCGGAGCCTGCCTGCCAGGGTGGTCCGATCGGCCGGGGGGGGGGGGGGGGAGGTGGGTGGGCTGCTGGGGTAATTCGCGGGGGCGGTCCGCGAAGGGTGGTCGGGGGCAATTCGGCGGTTCAGCTGCTGAGTTGAAGTCCTATTGGACTTGAATTCAGCAACACGGTAAATGCGCGGGCGCCAATCGGATTGGAGCCTCATAAAGTGAGAATCCTTGGGTAAGTTGGGTGCGGGCTTCATTATGCCAATTTAAATGCATCGGCGCCCGGATCGGCCGTTGGTAAAGGCGCGATTGGCCTTGGGTCGGGTCTGGACCGCGTTTTAGGCCCGACGCCCAACTCTATTCTCTCCCCGCAGATGCTATAGGACCTACTGAGATTTTCCAGTATTTTCTGTAAAGGTTTAATAGGATGGGTATGAGGAAGATGTTCCATCCGTTGGTAATTGGAGAGTGAGCCGGATGGGAGTTGCACTGAGTGACACCCAGAGCAGAATGGGTGGGACCATAAAATCATAAGATTTTTTTGACAAGAAGGCCAAAAGCGTCAGCCCTCAGTCAAACATCTTGGAATCAAGGGGCGGAATTTACCGGCCACGCTCGCCCCAAAACTGGAAAATCTCGCCCGAGGTCAATGGACCTTTGCATGATCCGTGCCCCGCCCGCTATGATTCCCATTGCGGGTGGGACAGGAAAATTCTGCCCATGATCTCGTGCATACAGCTTTTAAAGGGAGGATGATTACAGATGGCATCAAGCACACATCGGGATGGGGTAGTTCACTCTGATATTGTACAGCAGGCAGCAATTCAATTGTCCACAGCACTTTCATGATGACTTAAGGCTTCACGATGGTTCAGTTGTGACATTGCTGATATAGTCTGAACAGTGTGTCAAACATGGACGACCAGTAAACATGCACTCAATACCTAGCAATCCAATTGCATTACATATTACTTTTATGGTTTTGTCTTAATATCCTTTCTAACTCTTGAGTGCTGTAGAATGAATTTAGAGCTTTTGCAGATGAATCAAAAACCCAATTACACCTGAGCACTCATCTTTTCAAGTCGACACAATAGCTGAATGGAGCTGTCCTTGGAGTTCAATTAGAATGCTATCTATGCATCAATACATTGATTGTGTGGATGAAATAAAACCATCACCATCTCCCTGATAATATTCACACGCTAACAAAGCAATCTAATTCCGAGCTTAATTGTTTAAGTGGATACCTGTCAAAGTGTTTTTGACATCCGACAACACGACAACCCAAACAACGGCACACTTAAGAAACGATAATGAAAAGGCAGGCTCGTGTGTTTGAGGCAGTATTGGAAAGAAATGCTACAAATAACCTGCCGGAGAAATTGTGGAAAGAAATTCGCAATATCTCACTATCAGAATGAAGACCATCCTTCTGGTTAAATAATACAATTGAGTATGTCGGGGTAAAATAGGCTAAGTGAAAGGGAATAACATGGTCTTGTGACACTGAGACACTGGCATCAATGATCTTTTGAAAGCTCTGCGCACATATAAACCTAGAAATGCCTGTTATTCGGATGCCAAAGCTGCCTACTCTATCTTCAAAATGCCATAAGACCATAAAAAAAGGAGCAGCATTAGGCCATTCAGTCCATCGAGTCTGCTCCACCATTCAATCATGGCTGATATAATTCTCATCCTCATTCTCCTGCCTTCTCCCCCCATAACTTTTGATCCCCTTATTGATCAGGAACCGATCTGTCCCCACCTTAAAGGCACTCTGGCCTCCAAATCCCTCTGTGGCAATGAGTTCCACAGATTCACCACCCTCCGGCTGAAGTAACTCCTCCTCATCTCAGATTTAAAGGAGTGTCCCTTCACTCTGAGGTTGTGCCCTCAAGCTCTAGTCTCTCCCACTCGAGGAAACATCCTCTCCACGTCCACTCTATCTCGGCCTAACATTCTGTAAGTTTCAATTAGATCCCCCCCTCATCCTTCCAAACTTCATTGAGTATAGACCCAGACTCCTCAACCGCTCCTCATATGACAAACCCTTCATTCCTGGGATCATTCTTGTGAACCTCCTCTGGACCTCCTCCAAGGCCAGTACACCCTTCCTTAGGTATGGGGCCCAAAACTGCTCACAATAATCCAAATGGGGTCTGACCAGAGCCTTATACAGCCTCAGCAGTACATCACTGCTCTTGTATTCTAACCCTCTAGAAATGAATGCTAACATTGAATTTGCCTTCCGAACTGCCGACTGAACCTGCATGTTAACCTGAACCAGAACTCTCAATTCCCTTTGTGCTTCAGATTTCTGAAACTTTTCCCCATTTAGAAAATACTCTATGTCTCTATTCTTCTTATCAAAGTGCATAACCTCACACATTCCCATGTTGTATTCCATCTGCCACTTCTTTGCCCATTCTCCTAACCTGCCCAAGTCATTCTGCAGGTAGGAAGCGTGTCCAAGCCTCCGGTGAGGAGTACACCTCTCGTCATGTTGTTAAAGGAGGACGTTTTTGCTTCAGGAGCTCCTACCAGCAGCCTTCTATTTTCCAGATGAACACTCTGCTGTCTGCAAGATTCATCTTCCATCTTAGATCACCCATGTGTTTTACCTCTCTAATACAACATGACACTAACACATATGAAGTCTCCCTCCTTCGCCCAGTGCAACAAGCAGTTCTGAGTATTCCCCATAAACATTACAGAAACAGTCATTTTCCCAACAGGTCAATGCTGATGTCCCCTGTTCCACCTAATTCCCTCCCCACGCCTCCCCTATCTCACTGTCATTTTCTTAGATTCTTCCACTGATGTTTTCTCAGACATCCAATCCTGGGTGAACATGCAATTGAGTCCAACGGAACAGCAGGAAGACTAAAGACATTGGGTAGGATTTTCCAGATGTTCCCGCTGGCTGGATCTTCCAGTCCCGCTGAAGGCGACTCCCCACCGCCGGTTCCCAGTGGGAGAATATGAACAAGGGGAGACCCCATTGGCAGAAGCAGGACCGGAAGATCCTGCCACCAGCCAATGGTAGGCCACTTCTGCCACAGCATAAAACACCGTGGGCAGTGTGTGGGCAGGGGGAGTGGCATGGGGGCATGGGCAGATAATCCAGCCCATTATCATTGCCCTGCCGCAAACTTCATTCTCTTGCCACCAGTCCCATCCTCCAACTTACTCTTTGAAGTCGAGGCACCCTATATGACCGTGAGGTGTGCTTCCAACTCTATATTCTCTCTTTAATTAAGAAAGCTGACTTCTACTTCCATAACATCAACAATCTCTGTGTCTTCATCAACCTAACAGCTACTGAAATCCTCATGCTTTTGTTCCCTCCAGATCCAACTGCTCCAAGGCTTCACTGATCAGTCTCCAGTCTTCACACATTTGAACTCATCCAAAGACATTGCTGCCCTCATCCTGACCTGCACCAATCCTACTGACACATCACCCCTATGCGTGTGCACCTACATCAGAACTTGCTCCACCAACACCTTGGTTTCAAAATGTTCATTCTCTTTCTCAAATCCCCCCATGGCCTTACATGTATATGACCTCCTGCACATCTACCAAACTCCATGTTCCACCAGTTGCATCCACTTTTGCAACCCTGTTCCCCGCCGCCCTCCCAATTCCTTTGGCCCGCCATTGGTGGTTCATGTACTTTCAGCCATCTATGCCATCAGAGTCATAAAGCCACAGAGGTTTACAGGAAAAAGGCCCTTCAGCCCGAATTGTCCATGCTGTCCCTTTTTTAACCCCTAAGCTAGTCCCAATTGCCCGCATTTGCCCCATATCCCTCTATACCCATTTTACCCATGTAACTGTCTAAACGCTTTTTAAAGGACAAACTTGTACCCTCGATGATCTTCTTCACTGTGCACTATGCCACCAATCTTGGAAACTTACTAACCATGCCTACTAAATTCTCATCCAAATCAATAATATAAATGACAAATAACAGTGTACCCAGCACCGAACCCTGAGGCACACCGCTGGACACAGGCCTCCAGTTTGAAAAACAACCCTCTACAACTACCCTCCGTCTTCTGTCATCAAGCCAAGTTTGTATCCATTTGGCTACCTCACCCTGGATCCCGTGAGATTTAACCTTATGCAACAACCTACCTTGAAGTACCTTGTTAAAGGCCTTGCTAAAGTCCATGTAGACAACATCAACTGCCCTGCCCTCATCTACTTTATTGGATGTCGGATGTCAGATTCCCTAAACCTCTCTGCTTCTCGACATCTCTCACCCCATTTAAGATGCTCCTGAAAAACAACCTCTTCAACAAAGCTTTTAGTCAGCCCTCCTCTTAGTATCCCTGATCCTTTGGACTTCTGCTCATGCCTTTCACACAAATGCTGCCTCAATCTATTGCAGGCAGACTGAAAAATGTTTCAAAAGTTTAATTATTATTGTCACAAGTAAGCATATATTAACACTGCAATAAAGTTACTGTGAAAATCCCCTAGTCGCCACACTCTGGCACCTGTTTGGGTACACTGAGGGAGAATTTAGTATGGCCAATGCACCTAACCAGCATGTCTTTTGGACTGTGGGAGGAAACCGGAACACCTGGAGCAAACCACGGAGAGAACGTGCAGAGTCCACACAGACAGTGACCCAAGCCGGGAATTGAACCCAGGTCCCTGGTGCTATGAGGCAGCAGTGCTAACCACTGTGCCACAACGCCATCCTTTTTTTGTACAGCTAGGTGAGGAGAGGTTGGAACCAAAGCATTAAAAGCAACATTCTGAAGGGGATTCGCATAGCTCAATTGGTACAACTGAACTTTGTAGTCATACAAAAAAATAGAACACTCCATGCTTCCCAACATCAGTGAATCACCTTAATTGGCAAGCAAGAAACCCGTGAACTTTTCCTTCAGCCTTTCTAACACCTGGACCCCATCTCAATGAAGGACATCATGTGTTCAACTCTAACAAAACTCAACTATGCACAAATGGGTCTTCATTCATTCTCTTCCTGGCCATGTAGAACATTGGAACTTCATTCCTCATCTCCTTTCTGGGAATGGGCCTGAAGATATGGGCCAGAATTTTATGTTGCTCAGATGGGCACATGCCCAACTCGGAAGCACATAAAATCCCTCAACAAGACTTCGGGTACATGCCCCAATATCATCGTGCCCTCATATGATATTTCTTTCAGCGGATGTGGACTTAAGTCCAAGGAGCGCCCGCCAACAATAAAGAAGTCCATTTAAATTAATTAAACAGGAATTGACTGGAATTTTATGTTGCCCGTCTGCCTTTATAGTTGGCGGATGGGCCGATTGACCAGGTGGCCTTTACATTTTAGCTGCAACCTCCATCCAGGGCGGTGTGAAGTCAGGGTTTAAATAAATGAACAAATATGTCTGGGGATTAAGGTCTGTGTATGATTGTGCTGCCCAGGCACTTGTGGCGTAGTTTTTTCACTGATATTTACTTTTCATAGATCAACAGCTCCCCCAGCCAACTCCGCAAGCAGCTGTCCACCTGAGCGAGCACATTGAATGTACCGTCCATACATTCCCTTTTCCCGCCCTCCTCCCACTCCCCCGGGAAGCGCTCATCCTTACGCATTTCAGGGTGGGTGGCTGATAATTGGCCAGTCAGCATGATATCACATCAGCAATTTGATCTCGGGTGGGAACAGGTTTCACATCCACTCCAGCCCACTCTGAATGTAAAATTCAGGCCAAATATTTTGTTAAAAATTTGTTGTTGGGATGCAGGTGTCGCCAGCAAGGTTAACATTTATTGTCAATCAAACCTGCGTGTAAGTTCATAGAATTCCTACTGTGCAGGAGGAGGCCTTTTGGCCCATTGAGCCTGCACCAGCAACAATCCCACCCAGGCCCAATCCCCATTACCCCACGTATTAACCTTGCTAATTCCCCTGACACTAAGGGGCAATTTAGCATGGCCAATCAACCTAATCTGCACATCTTTGAACTGCGGAAGGAAACAGGAGCAACCGGAGGAAACCCACGCAAACACGGAGAGAACGTGCAAACTCTGCACAGACAGTAGCCCAAAGCCGGAATTGAACCCAAGTTGTTGGCGCTGAGGCAGCAGTGCTAACCACTGTGCCACCGTGCCACCTATAAAGTTGTGCAATGGGTCGAGTTCACCTCCAGTTCTTTCCTATTCCTTCTTGTTCCGTGCACTCTCCACCTGCAATGACGGAAAGGACAGACCTCTGAGTAAATGCAATAGCGTGTGTTTACCCAATGGTTGTGGTGTATTGGGTGAAGATAAGGATGCTGGAGAGGAATGGGATTGTATAAGGTTAAGGGAAGGAGTGGGAACATCACTCAGGGGGTCCTCTGTGTGCATCTACTCCCCCCCCCTCCCCCCCTCCTCCCTGCCCTCCTTAAATATGCTACCCTCCTTTGGGCCTCTATTTCTGTCTTCAAATATTTCCCATCCAACCTCGACCCCTCATGGGTTCCTGGTCCCTCCCCACTCTAAAAGCCCTGGACTTACCTGGGACCATTGTCCATCTTAAATATCTGTGGGCATCCGTGTAGCTCCAGCTGTGCCAACTACTGGGACTGGTAGAGCTACCAGCCAATCAGAATGGCCAACAGCTCTCAAGAAACACCCCTCCCCCTTCGACCCCCTCCCCCCTCCGTATTTTTTTCAAATTGTGCTTGAGGGATCTTTTTAATTCATCTGAGAGGGCTGATGTTAGTATCAGTGTGCACAGTGAGTGGGGATGTTGGGCAATGTACTTCACGTTCACTTAGTTTCTCTTGGAGCTCAGTTTGATTGTCTTTGGGGAATAGAGATGGATTTCCCAGAATCCTCTCCCAACCTTTTAAATTGGAACATTTGTTTAATCTGTTTATGGTTGCCTATTCCATTCGATTATAGAGCAGTTGGTTATTGAGAAGAGTTAGGATCATGTGGCTCGCCTACAACCTGATTATATGGGAAAGGCTCGCTCGCCCAACAGGAGGCCTTGTGACTCAATAGGTAGCACCCTGGCCGAGGAGTTAGAAGCATTAGGTTCAAGTATGGTTTCAGGCCTTGTTGACCACAGAAGGATGCTTGTGAATTGGTTCATCCTTCCCTGAAGGAAAAGAATGTGTGTGAAATGGCTAAATGAGCTAGTTATTCCTTTCCTGTACAAAGGTTTAATCGTTTCTAAGCCAACGATAATGTTTGATACATAAATCATTCCACCAGGAAAAGATCTTTAAATCCCTCCAAAACTTTAAACTTCTATTGGCCTACATATCTCCTCCAGCCTTGCAACCACCCAGAAAGCAATGTCTTTTTAACTCCCGTGTGCCTCCCTCTCTTTCGCCTGACTCAAGTCAGCCGTGTCTTGAGTCAACTCGGTCTCATTCTCCAGAGTACCCTCTCCAAACCCCCACCACCTTTTCCCATCACCAGCCTTTCTGAAGACTCTTGTCGCACACTACCATTCAGTGCCTATATTTGATCAAGTCTTGATCAAGAAAATTCCTCACAAAATCAGCTGTTCGGCATCCTCGTTTTTGCGTTAGCACTCTGAATTTCTTGAGTTATTTCTAAACAAAGGTGCTTGACGATGAAATTCAAACCTGAACTAATACTTAAGCTAACATGGCAAATCAAAGCTTTTAGATTTGTAACGATGCTTCAATTCTTTCTTAAAAAACTATTTCCAGAGCGATATTCTCTGCACTTGAGTTTAAAAAAAAGACAAAATGAGCCAAAGTGCTTCACAGGTGAAGAATTATTTTGGAAGTTAACTCACTGTTTGAATGTAAGCAAACCTAGCAGACATGAGCCTGGAACAGCATCTATGCCTCATTCATTGATTTCATAGAAGAATGGGATCCCTACAGTGCAGAAGGAGGCCATTCAGCCCATCACCATTCGACCCTGCACCAACAACAATCCCACCCAGACCCTATCCCCTTAATGCCACATATTTACCCTAGCTAGTCTCCCTGACACTAAGGAGCAATTTAGCATGGCCAATCAACCTAACTCGCACTCTTTGGAGTGTGGGAGGAAACCGGAGCACCTGGAGAAATCCACGCAGACACGGGGAGAATGTGCAAACTCCACACAGACAGTGACACGTGACCAGAATGGAACCCGGGTCCCTAGCGCTGTGAGGCAGCAATGCTAATCACTGTGCCACCGTGCCACCCCTTTGTGAAAACAAACTGAGTAGCTGTAACAGCCAATGCAGCTACACTAATCAGTTGAGAGGACAATGTGTTATTCATCTTCTTCCCTCATCAGAAGTTGACCCATGTAGTTATGAGCAACACCCAAAAAGGCAGATTGAAGGTGATGAGAGGGGCAAAATATGATTTAGTCGGGACCACGGTATGACCAGGAGAGATGGAGTAGGGGTGGTAACTGAGAAGAGGCTGTGTGTAACCAGAAACAATTTGGAAATGATAGAGTTCTCCTACTCTGACTCTAGTGTGTTCAGGCAATTTGTACAAGCCAACAAGTATAAGTTTATTAGTGTCACAAATAGGCTTACATTAACACTGCAACAAATTTACTGTGAAAATCTCCTAGTCGCGACACTCCAGCACCTGTTCGGGCTGAGGGAGAACCGGAGCACCTAGAGGCGACCCATGCAGACACGGGGAGAACGTGTAGACTCCACACAAACCGTTACCCAAGCCGAGAATCAAATCCGGGTCCCTGGTGCTGTGAGTGAGCAGTGCTAACCACTGTGCCACCATGCCTTTCTTATATTTTTAACTTAAACAGTTCTGTTTTAAGGCAGTCCAATATGGCAGCGACCATGTTGCCGCTGTACATCAGACTCAAGACTCAGCCATGCAATATTGAGCCTTACAGTATTAACTTACCATGCCAAAAATGGGTGCTAAGTATTCCGATTTTTAGGCTGATGTATGCACAGCAAGGTTCCAGATCAGATAAATGACTACTTTACTGTTTAAAACATAGCAGTGTGTGCTTATAAAGTGCCATTAATGGAGAAAAATGCCCCAAGTTGCTTCAGTGATGAGTAAAAATTGACACTGGGCCAAAAAATACTATACTATCCATTCTTGTGTCTGTGCATTGGCAAGAGACTGAAGAAAGGGTGAAAGATACCATACTCAAGGCTGGAATGACTTGTTTGCCTGTTAATATTCCATCTATCCTGAACAGCTTTTGAAAAAACTACACAGTGGTAAACATGTTCAAAATGTTGATTGAAGACAAGAAATCCCTTGAACTTATACTGTATAGATCAAGATTTGTATTCAGCTGTCTGGGTTGACTTAAACATGTTCCTGAAATAATGACCGTTCTTGGTGTTCAAAGTTAAGATCGACTGATCTGCTTTCCAAACTAGTATCTAATAATCAGCATTCATTCGTGACACAGCTCACCTTTGACAAACATTGGTATCTTCAAAGAGCGTTCTGCTTAGAAGATGCGGAGGAATGGAAATCCACATTGACTATAAGTATGGGGGTGGGGAGAAGGTAAATGAAACATTTGCAGAGTAATTGGCGAATATTTGTACAGATTGTTGGCTTACTGCAAAATGTTCATAGAAATCATAGAAACCCTACAGTGCAGAAGGAGGCCATTCGGCCCATCGAGTCTGCACTGACCACAATCCCACCCAGGCCCTACCCCCACATATTTACCCATTAATCCCTCTAACCTACATATCTCAGGACTTTAAGGGGCAATTTTTAACCTGGCCAATCAACCTAACCCGCACATCTTTGGACTGTGGGAGGAAACCGGAGCACCCGGAGGAAACCGACGCAGACACGAGGAGAATGTGGAAACTCCGCACAGACAGTGACCCAAGCCGGGAATCGAACCCAGGTCCCTGGAGCTGTGAAGCAGCAGTGCTAACCACTGTGCTACCGTGCCGCCCCTATAACAATTCCTGTGATTGTGTGAAGTGATCCTTGCCTTATTCTGAAAACAAAGTTTATTTAAGAATCTAGTTAACATGAATGGAAAATGTTGTCTGACTTGAGAGAGTGAACAGTTTAGGCCTATACTTTCTGGAATTTAGAAGAATGAGGGGAGATCAAATTGAGGTATACAGAATGATAAAAGGTATGGATAAAGTAGACGTGAAGCGGATGCTTCCACTGGTGGGGCAATCTAGGACGAGAGGTCATAGTCTTAGGATAAGGGGTAGCAAATTTAAAACAGATTTGAGGAGAAACTACTTCTCCCAAAGGGTTGTGAATCTGTGGAATTCGCTACCCCAGTAACTTGAGAAGGTAAGTAACAAGACGTGGAATATATTGTGGATGGGATTGTGATTGACACAACTGCTTTACGCCTGCATGTCTTTGAGTTATGCCTTCCATCTCTCTCATGAGATAAATTCCACTTTAAATAACTTACCATTTTGTCCTCTCTAATAGGTTGAAGGGTTATGGGGAGAAGGCAGGAAAAGAGAGATGAGGAGCATATCAGCCATGATCAAATGGCAGAGCGGACTCGATGGGCCGAATGGCTTAATTCTGTTCTATATCTTATGAACTTACAAGATAGTTGATCCTGAGCAGAAGTTGTGGACTAGCTGGACATCTGGAGACAATTTGGATGGTCTAACTGAAATCTGGTGGAATTGTATGGTCAATATTCAGGATAATGACAAAATACAGCATGATTAAGACATTCTAAAATTATTGGACACACTGTTCATGACTTTTTAGGATTCTGCTCTGCTGTTTGTCAGTAAGAGTGGTCGCTAGCTTATCACACCATTATCCAATTTAAAGAAGGTGTGAATTTGAATGTATTGCTTCCTCCGAGGCAATTTCAGGCGATTTGTACTGCATGGCATTTAGGTTAGTCGGCCTTTCTATTTATAAGTGTGAATGGGATAATTAGAGAGGACAAAATGGTAAGTTATTTAAAATGGAATTTATCTCATGAGAGAGATAGAAGTCATAACTCTAAGACATGCAGGCGTAAAGCAGTTGTGTCAATCACACTCCCATCCACAATATATTCCACGTCTTATTACTTACCTTCTCAAGTTATAAGGATGGTACAAAACACATCAAGGCAAGTTAGGAGAAGACTACTGTCAGGTGCCAACGCAATGTTCAGAACTTGTGATCTTCCTCTCGCCACTGAGTTCCCGATCTCAGCAGTGCTGCTGTGGGAAACTAGCAAATATCGTATAAAGCTTATGTTATTAGTGTCACAAGTAGGCTAACATTAACACTGCAATAAAGTTATGTGAAAATCCCCTAGTCGCCACACTCCAGTGCCTTTTTGGGTAACACTGGGGGGAATTTAACATGGCCAATGCATCTGACCAGCACGTCTTTCGAACTGTGGGAGGAAACCGGAGCACCCGGAGGAAGCCCACGCAGACATGGGGAGAACGTGCAGACTGCGCACAGACAGTGGCCCAAGCCAGGAATCGAACCACAGTGAGGCGGCAGTGATAACCACTGTGCCGCCATGTTGCAGGAGCCAGTTTCAGAGATTTCAGGCAGATTCTTTGGATGGCGAAGGGGGATTTTAACTTGTGAGTCGGGAAAGGTATCAGAATAAAATCAGATGGTGATTTAAATGGGCCGAATGGCCTGCATCTGCGCTATAACAATTCCTGTGATTGTGTGAAGTGATCCTTGCCTTATTCTGAAAACAAAGTTTATTTAAGAATCTAGTTAACATGAATGGAAATAAACTTTTAACAGTTACAAATAAAAATCTCTTCCAAGATGGCACCGGAGCGAGGCAACGTCTTGTAAACTGTGCCCAGCATTGCTTCTAATTCTATCTTTTACTCTCGTTCTATGCTTCTAAAACTTTATTCTAACTCTTTTATTGTAACATTACATTCTGCACTCTCTCCTTTCCCCCTCTATGAATGGTATGCTTTGACTGTATAGCATGCAAGAAACAATACTTTTCACTGTATACTGATACACGTGACAATAATAAATCAAATCAAATCAAATCAGCAAAACAACCTTCAACAACTATATCTAAGATGTTCCAATCAAACCAATCCCATAGGCAAAAGGCCCTTTTTCACAAGTTTAACACAGCAAAGACTAATGCTCATGTGATACTGGATTGTGTCCTTTGGATGAATGCTGTGGGTCTCCTGACACTCAGAACAATTTGAAGTCAGAACAACAGGGAGAGACTCTGATCAAACCACCAACAGCAGATTTTCCCCTTCAGAAAGGCAAGGCCTTGCTTTCAGATAACCAACTGAATTTATAAACAAAACAAGGAGAGAGAGAAAAACACCTCTTTTCAGCATGCTGTCCCTTCTAAAACCCAACTCTAACTGCAGCCAAACAGAAAATGAAACCTTAAACTCACTGCAAAGGGAAAAATAAACTCTCCAAAAACACATGACCATCCTCCTAACAATGCAGGATGGTAAAACAACCCAGAGTTAAGATAAACAGATCCCAGTGAAGGAGGCCTTTATCTACTAAAACATTTGCATATGCAGTGAATGTCCTCACTGTTGTGAACACCTATGAGTTTTCTCTTCCCTCGTTGGCTAATTCCTGTGATCCAATCCCTTGTGTTTCCTTCAGCCACAATTCACCCATGAACTGGCATAAAAACCTCTTCTTCCCTTGCCTTGCCAATTCACATCAAAACAGAAGAGAATGTTACGCCCAGTTGGTAACACACTCTCCTCAGCCCTGGATGTCCACGCCAAGGGCGGGATTTTCCAGCCCTTCCCTTTCTGGCCAGTGAGATCTTCTGGTCCTGCCAAAGACAATGGCAAAACCCCACCCCTGTGGTGGGTTCCCTGATAGCAGGGGCAGGCAAGCCACCTAAAATGCCGTAGACTTTAGTGGGATTGGATGATCCCACTTCCAGCCAATGGAGAGCCACTCTGCTGCTGGAAAACATGTCTGGAGTTGGGGGGAGGGGTAGGGGAATTGCGGGGGGGGGGGGGGGGGGGAGCGGGGCGGGGGGGGGGGGGATGGACGGTAGGGGAGTGTAGGCAGGAGGGCCATAAAACCCCGATGCAAGGCATTTCAGCACAAAAACCACTGCTGGTACACTTTGGATAAGTTAAACTGAGACGCTACCTTTCTATTGGATGGATGTAAAATATTACACGGCATTTGAAAAACAGTGGAGTTATCCTCAATGTCCCAGTCAATATTTTTTCCTCAAACAACATCCCCAAATAAGATTATCTGGTTAATATCACATTGCTGTTTAGGACAGTTTGCTGCATGCAAATTGGTTGCCACGTCTCCTACATTGCAACATTGACTATTCTTCAAAGACAGAACTCAATGGCTGTAGAGCACATTTGATATGTTTGTTAGTTGTTAAAAAGTGCTATGTAAACGCAAATTTTCCTTTTTACAATGTCTCAGCAATATACCCATCAATACATTCCCCACCCTTGTTCAAATCGAGAAGATGGTTTTCAAAAATGACACTATTGTTTTCGGTACGAATCCTAAGGTGAAGTAATCATCATAGACTCAGGGGAACAAGTGGGCAGTTAATGTTGAAAAATCTTGGATACCTATATTGAACTGATTGACAATGTCATTATATCAATTACACAATGGCAGAATTCCTCCTCTATCTCATTCAGCATAACACTCGTTTCCACCTGTTCCACTGTAATTATATTTGGTGACAAAAGGATCAGGATTGGCAAACCTTTTGTCTGACAAAAATTCAGTTGCAGAGCTGAGGGGATTGGAGGCTCCTTTTGGACAGTTGAACAGGGTGGTTGATAGCATTTCTCACCCGTGTCTACCTTGTGACTCTTTGAAAATACATAGACTGACCCTTTTTTGGTAGCTTAAATTTAAAGTTTATTTATTAGTGTCACAAGCAGGCTGACATTCATACTGCAATCAAGTTACTGTGAAAATCCCCTAGTCGCCACACTCCGGCGCCTGTTCGGGGACACTGAGGGAGAATTTAGCATGGCCAATGCAGCTAACCAGCACATCTTTCGGACTGTGGGAGGAAACCGGAGCAAACCCATGCAGACACGGAAAGAAATTGCAGACTCCGCACAGACAGTGACCCAAGCTGGGAATCGAACCCGGGTCCCTTGCGCTGTGAGGCAGCAGTGCTAACCACTGTGCCACTGAGCTTAAAGAGCAGGATATATCCCTGCTCTAGTTACTCTTGGATCATGCTTTGGTTCCCATCTAAACCTTTCACTGGGTGCTAAAGAGTGCACTCTGAATAATGCTGAACATAAAGTTTGGACATTTTAAGCAATTAATGTTACAGTTCTAAGATGGGTGCGAATCTTAATGATTTGATTTGAATTTTATTTGAGTGCCATTTTTAATTGTCCTGATGCTAATTTTAATGAGTCTGTAGATTTCACACAAACTGTTCAGAGAAAACTGTTCACACACAAAGAATGTTAACGCCATTAACCACAGGATAGGTTTATGCCATTCAGTAAGTATTTTGCTTTGACTTAAATATAAGATTATTCTGCGCCCAGTGAAAGCACAATGAATCCGCATTAAGTTAGTTAATTAGAATTCTGCCTGACTGCTTTCTCATTTCTTTGTGATCCTTTATGTCGAGTGTAAATGCTTTCATGGATGTGGAATGAGGGGGCTCTATTCTATTGTAATTTTGCCTGCTCGGAATGCAAGTTGGTCTTTTGGTAAGGGGTTATTACAATATACTAATCAGGTGGATCCTTGTTTGAACAAATTGTTTGAAATTGTCAATTTGATAATTCCAGTCAAGGCCAAACATGGTCAGTCCACACGTTGACAAAAGACAGGATTGAAAGAGGGAGCAATTGATACACTGTTTGACGGTTGTAATGTTAATTCTGATGATGAATAAAAAAACGCACAATAAAGATAAGAAATTAAACATACGGTTAATATGTGTAACAATTTACAGATAAAGTAATAAGACTTAACCTGCTTTGAATTCCTAATTTAATGTTGGCTGTGCATTCTCAGGTCTGCTAATTGGTATTTGCAGTTACTGAGTACTTTTTTATATTCATAGCCTAACCTGATGAGCAATTAATTATCATTTTCTATTAAAAGACACTCATTTGATAGCTTTGTTTCTTGTGTGAGTTCTGCGCAATGTGCCTTCATCATGTCATTCAAACAGAATGGATCCCAAGTGTATTACAACATAAAGTTGTATCAGGGAGCCAACACAACTCCATGTGACATTGCTTTTGCTTGTCTTGCTTATTTGGACGAAAGCCCGTTTATCATGTGTTGAGTTAGTTGGGAAGCATTTTAAGAGATCCAGTTTAAAAAGCAAGCTTAGCAAGCTTCAAAAAAAAATTGCTGACTTGGTTACTATTTAATGGAAGGATACAGACTCCGTAAGTGCATGCGGTCTGAGTTTAGGCAGGCATCATGATCGGCGCAGGCTTGGAGGGCCGAAGGGCCTGTTCCTGTGCTGTACTGTTCGTGTTCTTTAATATCCATTGACGTTAATGACTGAATAGCATGGCTTAAAAAACTCATTGTTCCATTTAATTTTGCAGTGCCTAATAATGAGCGGAATTTTCTAGCCATTCCCGCAGCAGGATCTTCCGGTCCAGCCGAGGGTGACCCCCCCCCCCCCCCCCCCCCCCACCCCCCACCCCCCACCCCCACCCCCTCCATGCTGCGGATTCCCCAATAGCACAGGATACAAATAACGGGAAACCCTATTAAGAGTGGTGGGACCAGAAGATCCCACCGAATGTTTTTATGCTTTGTGGTAACATAAATTGTTTTTATATATTTCTTTAAACATTCCCATATTAAGGGTCACCAAGTAATATTTCCTTTCTATTTTCTACTTTCTTCTGTTATAACATGAACTTTGGCCACTGTGGTAGTGTGGCCCCTTTAAGGGGTGATGCTTTGTGGGTCATGTGATCGGGCCAGAGTGAATGGAGCACGCGCATGCGATCCTGAGTCAAGCGAGAGCAAGGGAGAGCAGTCCCAGGGCCGGAGGGCTTCAATTGGAGTCAGGACATTGTTAGGAGTAGACCTGTATTAATCATGCTGTGGAATCCTTCCTGTATATATTTCTTATTGTTAATAAACCCTTTCAGTTAATCGTTGCCACATCAAGTTGCCTTGAGTTATCATAGCCACCACTCCAGCTTGTTGGATAGTTGAGGTGCATGATCACAACTAGCACAGATATTTCTCATCCAATATCCAAGTACTCATATCTCCTCCCAGTCATCACTGGATGTTATTAAGAGTGGGAACATTGGCTGGTTTACTTTAATGTCAATAGCCTAGGGACATTGAGCTGACTGCGGTCAGCTGGTTAGGGACAGATTGTCTGTTATATTTGTGATCTCCACAGTGCGCAGTGCATTTGCTAACTGAACCACAGGAGAACCAGTACTTTCGTCTGTCTCATCAATTTATATTGAGCTCTGTGCTATGTTTAATAATGTGATTTAAGATGACTTGATGAGAGGTATTTTACGACCTCGTTCGGGCGAGGCTCGTAAAACCCCGCCCAAGGCCAGTGGAGGGTTCCGTTCTGCCGGAACCGGGGTGGGCATGGCAGTAAAATTCCAGCAGATATCTCTTGCCCCATTTGTGCACATCACAAGCAATGGCTGCATGTGCAGATTGATCTATTGGTTCTCTACTTGAAATGTTCCAGTGGAATGAAATGTTTAGAACTGGAGCCAGTTGCAATGGTTGTAAATTAACTTGAGATTTGGGTCCTTTCAAACTCTGTTTGGTAGTGATATTCACTAAAAAAAAACTTTAGAAATATGGAACTTTACAGCCAGAAGTAGGTAATTTATGCTTTCATTCCCGTACAGACTTTCTGAAAGCGTTGTCTCACTTGTCTCCCTTTATGCATATATGTATTTTTCCAAAAATTGAGCATTTTTTCTTTTAAGACAGTTCTGCATTCTGCTCCCACTGATATATCTGCTTGGGCACATCAACCTTTACTATAAAAACTGCATTTTAATTATTCTGTGATGATTAAAATGGAGGTACTGGTTCATTAACAAGCACAAGTTATTTCTTCAGTGGGCTCTGACGATGGGTCATTCAGACTCGAAACGTTGGCTCTATTCTCTCTGCACAGATGCTGTCAGACCTGCTGAGATTTTCCAGCATTTTCTGTTTTGGTAACACAAGTAGTATTCTTTATTTACTTAATTAGAACCATTCATAATTTTAAACACCTCTGTCACATTTCTTCTCGGCCTTGTTCATTCTAATGATGAGGCCCAACTTATCTATTCCTCCTCATACCTGAAGCAACTTAAAATTTATTTATATTCCCTTATGGGTTGGTACGGTGGCACAGTAGTTAGCACTTCTGCCTCACAGTGCCAGGGACCTGGGTTCAATTGGGTCGCTGTCTGTGCGGAGTTTGCACGTTCCCCCTCTGTCTGCATGGGTTTTCTCCGGGTGTTCTGGTTTCCCCCCACTGTTTGAAATAAATAAATTTTAACTTTAGACATGTCTGAGCAGAGGCTGAGAAGGGACTATTAAGAGGCAAATATATGTGGGTTTGAATATGTACAAGGAGGTAAATCCCCTTAAATTGACATTGGGTTAGAATTTATTGTCATCTGGATTAATTTGAAGGCAAGCGGGGAATCTGTCCTTGATGTTGTCAGGAAGGTAACAGCCTGGGAGCAGGATGAGGGGTTGTGGTGGCTATTTCCCGAGCTGTCAGCAACTTGTCTAGATTTTATCTTCTCGGAGACGGCCATCACTTTTTGGCACCTGTGATGCACCTCACTTACCTTTAGCTGCACTTCCATGTTGCCAGCCTTCACCATGGCAACTCCACCTCCCACCTCAAATGAAGATCATTAGGTGTAGCGTCATCAGCAGTGACAGCATTGGCGGGAACAACCAGGGCCAGCTGCCTTCTCTTGAAACACAGGCCACTCCTCAGGCCAGTAGCAAGGGACACTCTGACCCAGCTCCAAGAAGAAGATCCCTTACATTCCCTACAAGCCAGAGGATTATCATTCTCAACATGAGTGAGTGGCAGTACCTCAGGAAATTCAGACTTTCATGACAGGTTGTTGATGCTACTCTCTCCATGCTTCTCTTTCATTGGATTTCATAGCTTGTCCCAACTCTGATTCCTATCGATCCATTATCATGTTAATCTTTTAAAAACGTTTTGGCATATCTTGTAGTCCTTTTTGCCAATGTCTAGGAGGCCGTAGGCTCCCAGCTGAGAACCCCTCATCCAAATGGATCAAACGAGTATATTTGTGAACATAGGAACATAGGAATTGTTAGCTGATAAAAGACCAACAACTGGTCCATGTGCCATCTAACAGCCTGGTAGTCACATAAAACAACAATAAAGGAACTGTTGACCAATCTAAGAAATTTGTCTCTAATATTTAGTTTCTTCAATTCAACACTTTGCTTTGATATTTTGATGGCAAATTGTATACCATGCATTACTTTTAGTAATAAATCCACCTTAATTTATCACCACTTTCCTACTAGTTTTTAAATGCTTTGTTTCCTTTTTTATCTGTTGTTTGATAATCCCATCCACCCAGACACTGCTGGGCCTTCACACTGTGCCTTTTTCTTTGCCTTGGGTACAGATTGTTTTATTGGAATCAGCTCCTGGAAGAGACATCCATAATCCCTCCACTATCTTCAATGCATTCACACCTTCCTGTCCATTCTGACAAGATTTCTAATGCATTTCAGTAATAGCTATAAATCAGGAGGTGAGGGGGAGAAGGGAACCTGGTGAAAGTACAATCACTAGGGAAGCAGTACTGGGCGAACTGATGGAGTCTGCGGGCTGACAAGTCTCCAGGTCCTTATCGACTTCATCCTAGGGCCTTCAAAGAGATAGCTAATGAGATCGTAAATGCACTGCTGTTCATTTTCCAAAACTCCCTAGGTTCTGGAAATGTTTCATCCGACTGAAAAGAAGCAAATGTGACCTCTCTATTCAGGAATGAATGCAGACAGAAACAGGAACTATAGAATCATAGAATCCCTGCAGTGCAGAAGGAGGCTATTTATTTGGCTCATTGAATCTGCACTGACTCTCTGACAGAGCATCCCATCCAGGCCCTATTCTCATAACCCCCACCTCCCCACCCACCCGTATAACCCCTCAATAATCTTCCCAAACCTACATATCTTGGGACACGAAGGGGCAATTTAACATGGCCATTCCACCTAACCTGCACATCTTTGGACTGTGGGAGTAAATCGGAGCACCGGAGGAAACCCACGCAGACATGGGGAGAATGTGCAAACTCCACACAGACAGCGACCCAAGGCTGAAATCGAACCTGGGTCCTTGGCACTGTGAAACAGCAGTGCTAACCAATATGCTGCTGATATAGATTAGTGATCTTGATGTCTGTCATGGAGAAGGTGTTAGAATCGATCATTAAGGAAGTTATAGCTGGGTACTTCAAAAAATTCAAGCGAGCTGGGAAGAGTCCGCATAGTTTTGTGAAATGGAGATCATGTCTAACCAATTTATTGCAGTTTTTTTTAACAATAACTCGCATTGTGGATAAAGAGCAGCCTGTATATGTATTGTACTTGGATTTCCAGAGGCATTTGATAAGGTGCCACATCAAAGGTTATTTCAGAAAATAAGAAAATAAAAGTTGTAGGGGCTAACGTATTCGTCTGGATTGAAGATTGGCTAGCTGGCAGGATACAGGGAGTATGCATAAATGGGTCTTTTTCTGATTGGGTGTTTGTAACAAGAGGAGTCCCGCAGGGGTTTATGCTAGGGCTTCAAATTTTTACAATTTGTATCAATCACTTAGTGGACGGGAGTGAAGGCATGGTAGCTAAATTTGCAGATGACACATAGATATAAAATTATGTTGTGAAGAAGAGATAGTGAGGTTTCAGAGGAATATAGATAGGTTGAGTCAGTGGACAGAAATCTGGTCAATGGAGTTTAATGAGGGAAGGTGTGAATAAAGAAGTAGAGCATTGCTTAAATGAAGAATGATTGCAGAGTTCCGAGGCATAGAGGAATCTAGGTGTTCTAATGCATGAGTCACAAAAAGTTAGCATGCAGGTACAACAAGTCATTACGAAGGCTAAGAGAATGCTATCAAAAGTTTATTTATTATTTATCACAAGTAGGCTTACATTAACACCGCAATGAAGTTACTGTGAAAATTCCTTAGTCGCCACATTCTGGCGCCTGTTCGGGTACGCTGAGGGAGAATTTAGCATGACCAATGCACCTAACCAGCACATCTTGTGGACTGTGGGAGCAAACCCAAGCACCCGGAGGAAACCCATGCAGACACGGAGAGAAGGTGCAGATTCCGCACAGACAGTAACCCAAGCCAAGGATCAAACCTAGGTCCAGACGCTGTGAGGCAACAGTGCTAACCACTGTGCAACTGAGGAATTAAACATAGAAGTTAGAATGTTATGCTTCAGTTATACAGGGCATTGGTGGGACCAGGTTTGCAGGGGTGTAGTTTTGGTCTCTTTATTTAACAAAGGATATAAATGCATTGGAGGAAGTTCAAAAAAGGTTTATTTGATTAATACCTCGAATGAGCAGGCAGTCTTATGGGGATAGGTTGGATAGGCTGGGCTTGTTTGCACTGGAGTGTAGAAGACTGAGGAGTGACTAGATTGAAGTATAAAAGATCCTGAACAGTCTTGACAAAATACACATGGAAAGGATGTTTGCTCCTGTGGGTGAGTCCAGCACTCGGGGCATTTAGTTTTAAAATCAGTGGTTGCTCTTTAAGGGAAGAGTTGAGGAGGATTTTTTTCTTTGAGGGTTGTCTGACAAAGGCAGTGAAGGCAGGGTCATTGAATATCATAGAATCCCTACAGTGCAATATGAGGCCATTCAGCCCATCGACTGCACTAATCACAATCCCACCCAGGCCCTAACCCATAACCCCATATATTTACCCTACTAATCCCCCTGATACTAGGGTCAATTTAGTACGGTCAATCAACCCAACCCGCACATCTTTGGATTGTGGGAGGAAACCGGCACACCCGGAGGAAATTCATGCAGACATGGGGAGAACGTGCAAACTCCACACAGACAGTGACCCAAGGCCAGAATTGAATCCAGGTCCCTGGCACTGTGAGGCAGCAGTGCTAACCATTGTGCTGCTGTGCCACCCTTATATCATTAAGGCAGAGGTAGATGGATTCTTGTTCTGCAAGGGAATCAAAGGTTATCAGGGGAAGCAGAATTGGAAACACAAACAGGTTAGCCATGATCTGAATGAATGGTGGAGCAGACTCAAGGGGCCGAATGGCCCTACATCTGCTCCTATCACATATGATCGTATGTTCAGATTTAACATTGTTTTTCTGAATATTCGGCGATCTTGAATGGTAACCATTCCAATGTTTGTTCTGTTAAATGTGAGCACATTATGACGATTGACATTTAACAACTCACCCACTTTACGTTGGAGATTCAATCATCACTAATGTTTATAATCAAATCCAGGATTTTTATTAGACCTTTGATGAAATCACAATTACATTTTGAAGAAGAACAAAAAACCTTGCACTCAAAAACCTGTAAATTACTTTGTAGTCAAAGAATCGGCATTGACATATGATTACTATTGCTTTGCAAGGAACTATCATTTGCACAGGGCAAGTTACAATGTGAAAAGAGGCCAATTAATTTGTTCGGATGTTGGTTGAACATAATTCTTGGTTAGGAGAAGTTCCCCTCTCCTTTGAAAAGGTGCCTGAGTATCTTCTACATTCTTTAATGAGGACTTTGTTTAAAATCTCAGCTGAAGGATGTTATAGCCAACAATGTGTTCAAGTTCGAAGTAGGTTGAGCAAGTTTGAACTGATGGCCTTCTAACTCAGATTAAGAGTGACACAACTGAGCAAAAACTGACTCTTTAATGGCCGAACTTTGCGGTTGGAAGTAAAACCAGGCTGCTCGCTATTGAGATTGACGAATGCTGTCCCCACAAAGTTCTAGAAAGTTCTGAGGTGTGGGTTTCTCTTTTTCTGTAACACCATACATTTACCCTAGCTAAGGGGCAATTTAGCACGGCCAATCCACCTAACTCGCACATCTTTGGACGATGGGAGGAAACCGGAGCACCCGGAGGAAACCCACGCAGATACAAGGGGAATGTGCAAACTCCACACAGACAGTGACCCAAGCTGGGAATCGAACCTGCATCCCTGGCGCAGTGAGGCAGCAGTGCTAAACACTGTGTCACCATGCCGCCCCAACCACTGTGTCACATGTTATTGCGTGAATGTGCAGATTCCCAAAATTGCTGTCAGTTTCAGAGGAGTAAATGTAGAAACCATTGACCATTATTGGCATCATTACAAATGGAAAATCAACATTACAAAATGTTTCATGTCCTGTTTTCTATGAAGACTAATATTTGTGATCTGCTTCCATTCTACCCAGTCATAGAATCATAGAATCCCTACAGTGCAGAAGGAGGCCATTTGGCTCATCAGCCTGCACCAACAACAACCCCACCCAGACTCTATCCCCATAACCCCAATCCCACTAATCTACACATTTTAGGACACTAAGGGGCAATTTAGTAAGGTAACCCGCACATCTTTGACTTGTGAAAGGAAACTGGAGCACTCAGAGGCAATTTAGCATGGCCAATTAACTTAAGTTGCACATCTTTGAATTGTGGGAGGAAACTGGAGCACCCAGAGGAAACCCATGCAGAGAACATGCAAACTCCTCACAGTCACCCAAGGCTGGAATTGAACCCGAGTCCCTTGTGCTGTGAGGCAGCAGTGCTAACCACTGTGCCACCATGCCACCGCATACATACACACACACCTGCTTCTGAGCTGAGCTTCACTCCATCTGACGAAGGAGCCAGGGCTCCGAAAGCTGATGGCATTTGCTACCAAATAAACCTGTTGGACTTTAACCTGGTGTTGTTAAAACTCTTACTGTACTTCGCATGAAAAAGCCAGGAGTCTCTTTTATTCTTGTTCCCACCAAACAAGGATACATCTGGGACTGCTTTTAGCAGACCCTCCTGGGAGGTCTTTTATATAGCTCTTCTTTTTTAACTAAAATGTTCGTTTACAAAAGCATAAACTTTCAGCACAAACATCATGGTCGGAATTCTCTTCCCGTTCACACCCCGCCCCTGCTGCCAGCGAGGACGGAGAATTAGACGCTCAGCCAAACCTCTATTCATTGCAGCAAGACCAGAGAATTCCGGTCCACATCTCCTCCCGCTTTTTTTTAAGAGTTTAAAGTTTTTTTTAAAGTTTATTTTATTAGTCACAAATAAGGCTTACATTAACACTGCAAGGAAGTTACTGTGAAATTCTCCCAGTAGCCACAGTTCGGCACCTGTTTGGGTCAATTCACTGAACCAGCACGTCTTTCAGTCTGTGGGAAGAAAACAGAGCAAGCCCACGCAGACACGGGGAGAATGTGCAAACTCCACACAGTGAACCAAGCCGGGAATCGAACCCACATCCGTGGCTCTGTGAGGCAGCAGTGCTAACCACTGTGCCGCACCGGAGGATTTAGCACAGCCAATCCACCTAACCTGCACATCTTTGGAATGTGGGAGGAAACCGGAGCACGCAGAGGAAACCCACACAGACATGGGGAGAATGTGCAAACTCCACGCAAACACTGACCCAAGCCGGGAATTGAACCCAGGTCCCTGGCACGATGAGGCAGCAGTGCTAACCATTGTGCCACCGTGCACAAAAGTCTGAGATCACGTATCCACTGACTCAAGAACAGCTTCTTCCCTGCTGTCATATTTCTCTACATCATAGCTATGACTGTAACACTATATTCTGCACCCTCTCCTTTCCTTCTCCCCTATGTACTCTGTGAACGGTATGCTTTGTCTTTATTGTGCGTAAGGAACAATACTTGCCACTATATCCCAATACATGTGACAATAATAAATCAAATCAAATCAAATCAAAAGACGAGCCAATACTTTCATTTTGCTGAATCCGATGTGACTGAAGTGAAGTTCTTCCAGCACTCGTGTTGAGAATTTTGAAGGAATAACTGCTCTGATTCCCTGTAACAAACAACCTTCTCGCAGAGTCAGCTCAAATGTACGCACGTGGTAAGGTCTGAGCTCAGTAGCCATTTCTTGGGGTGCACACCAAGCTTTCTGTGTGTACAGGTAAACTTTGCAAAGCTCAGTACCCTTCTACAGTTCAAGATAGCATGGTGGCACAGTGGTTAGCACTGCTGTCTCACTGCGCCAGGGACCCGGGTTCAATTCCCGGTTTGGGTCACTGTCTGAGTGGACTCTGCATGTTCTCCCCGTGTCTGCGTGGGTTTCCTCCGGGTGCTCCAGTTTCCTCCCACAGTCCAAAGATGGGTTAGGTGTATTGGCTATGCTATATTCTCCTTTAGTGTACCCGAACAGGCGCTGGAGTGCGGCGACTAGGGAATTCTCACAGTAACTTCGTTGCAGTTTTAATGTAAGCCTACTTGTGACCAATAATAAACAGACTTTAAAGTCAAACTTGATCCGCTTAAACAGACAACATGTTTATCTGTTTCACATTGAAAGCAGTAACTTCATTTTGAGTTGTGGAGCTGTGGTGTAACGGAAGTCTGGAAAGTGCATCCACATTTCCATAATTCTCAGTAGAGCAAAATATAATTTTGCTATGGTAAGCAAATAAGATCGGTGCACACCTTTGCAAGTACACAGCATCAAGTGTCAGGGATTGTGACTTTGGGCTAAGCAATGGCTTGTGGTCTGTAATTAACAGGAATTTACATCCATACAGATACTTGTGGAACTTCTTAACTCCATAGATTAGTCCAAGAGCTCCTTCTCAATCCGGACATAACTTTGTTCTGTCTTGGCCAATGTGCATGAGTCACAATCAGTGGACCTTCCATTAGCGTCAGGAAATGTGTGGGAGATGACAGCTCCAACACCATGTCCAGATGCATTACAAGTCAGACTGACAGGTGACTTTTCATTGAACTGTGCCAGGACTTCAGCAAAAACATTCCTGACAGACTTCTGACCAATCTCATTTTGCAATTCGCCTCAGCAGATTATTCAGTGGTGCTGTCTTGGCAGCCAAAGTGAATATCAACTTGCAATCATAACTTACAAGTGCAAAGAATGAACAAAGCCCCTTTTGCATTTTTGGGCTGTGGTGCATTTGCTGGTGGGGGTGGTATACAGACCACCAAACTGTAGTGGTAATGTTGGGAAAAGCATTAGACAGGAAATCAGAGATAGATGTGCTAAAGGAACATCTGTGATTATGGGCGACTGTAATCTGCACACAGATTGGGAGAGACAAATTAGTCATGGTACAATAAAGGAGGAATTTCTGGATGCATACGGGATGGTTTTCTGGAGCAATATGTTGAGGAACCAACAAGGGATCAGGCCATATTGTGCAATGAGAAAGGATTAGTTGGCAATCTAGTTGTGAGAGAACCCTTGGGGACGAGTGACCATAATCTGGTAGAATTCTTTGTCAAGCTGGATAATGATCAATTTATATCAATAAATTGGGAGTGTTTGACCACAGCTGACTTGTCCCATTCAATGTGGTTGCAGCAAGTTTAATATATAATTGAATCTGAGACCAGGGGTCTTGAATCTCAATAAAGGTAACAATGATAGTATGGGGCATGAATTGGCCATGATGGACTAGGAAACATTACTGAAGGAAAGACAATGGAAAGACAATGGCAGGCATTTAAAGAACAAATAGGTGAACTACGGGAGTTGTTTATTCCTATTTGGCACAAGAGTGGTAAGAGAATTGTGGCCAAACCATGGTTTACAAGGGAAATTAGAAATAGTATCAGATTCAAGGACGAAGCCTACAAATTGGCAAGAAAAAGCAATAGGCCTGAGGATTGGGAGCAGTTTAAAATTCAGCAAAGGAGGACCCAGGGATTGATTAAGAAAGGAAAAATGGAGTATGAAAGTAAGCTAGCGGGGAACATAAAAACTGTAAAAGTTTCTGTAGATATGTAAAGAAAAAAAGTTTGACAAAAACGTATGAAGGTCCCTTACAGTCTGAATTCATAATGGGGAATAAAGAAATGGCTGAGGAATTAAATTTGTACTTTACTTCAGTCTTCACAAAATAAGATATGAATAATGTGCCAGAAGTGCTGGGCGGAACATGTTTTACTAAGGAGCTGAAGGAAATCAGCATTAGTAGGAGAAACGGTTTTGGGAAAATTGATGGGATTGAAGGTGGATAAATCTCCAGGTCCTGATAATCTTCACCCCAGAGTGTCCCTGGAAATAGTAAATCAATTGGTGATTATTTTCCAAAATTTGGAGCGTAGCTAATGTAAGCCCGCTATTCAAAAAGGGAGGTAGAGAGAAAACAGAGAAGTATAGACCAATGAGCCCAACGTGGAAATTGCTGGAGTCTATTATCAATGATTTCATAACTTGGCATTTGGAAGGAGGTGGTATAATCAGACAAAATCAGCATGAATTTACAGAAGGGAAATCATGCTTGACGAATCTATTGGAATTTTTTGAGGATGTAAATAGGAGGGTTGACTGAGGAGGACCAATGAATGTGGTCTATTTAGACTTTCAGAAGGCTTTCGACAAGGTCTCACATAACAGACTACTATGTAAAGTTAAAGCACATGGGATTGCAGGTAATGACATGAGACGGATAGAAAGCTGGCTAGCAGAGCGGAAGCAAAGAGTTGGCATAAATGGGTCTTTTCTGATTGGCAGTCAGTGAGTAGTGGGGTTCTGCAGGGATCTATGACACCGACTGTTCACATTATATATTAATGATTTGGAAGAGGGAACTGAATGTACTATCTCCAAATTTGCAGATGGTACAAAGTTGGGTAGGAGGGTGAGATGTGAGGAGGATGCAGAGATGCTTCAGTGTGATTTGGACAGGCTGAGTGTGTGGGCATCTGCATGGCAGATGCAGTATAATGTGGATAAATGTGCGGTTATCCATTTTGGTAGCAATAATAGGAAGATTATTACTTAAATGGGTGCAAATTGAGAGAGGTGGATTCTCAAAGAAACGCTGGAGTCCTCATGCATCAGTCGCTGAAAGTAAGCGCACAGGCACAGCAGGCAATAAAGAAAGCAAATGGTATGTTGGCCTTCATAGCGAGAAGGTTTGAGTATAGGAATAGAGATATTTTGCTGCAATTGTGGCGTTGGTGAGGCCAAACCTGGAGTACTGTGTGCAGTATTGGTGTCCTTAACTGAGGAAGGATGTCCTTGCTATAGAGGGAGTGCAGTGAAGGTTTACCAATCTGATTTCTGGGATGGCAGTTCTGTCATATGAGGAGAGATTAAGTCAGTTAGGATCATATTCACTGGAGTTTAGAAGAGTGAGAAGGGATCTCATCGAAACTTATAAAATTCTAACAGTTTCAGACAGGGTAGACTCAGAAAGAATGTTCCCAGTGGTGAGGGAATCCAAAACTAGGGGTCATAGTTTGAGGATAAATGGTAAACCTTTAAGAACTGAGGTGAGGAGAAATTTCTTCACCCAGAGGGTGGTGAATGTGTGGAATTCACAACTACTAAAGTTGAGGCCAAAATATCATCTGATTTCAAGGAGAAATTAGATATAGCTCTTGAGGCTAAAGGGATCAAGGGATATGGGAGGAAAGCAGGATCAGGATATTGAATTCAATGATCAGCCATGATCAAGATGAATGACAGAGCAGGCCTGAAGGGCAGAATGGCCTACTCCTGCTTCTAGTTTCTGTGCTGCTTTGTTCCAGTCCACACAGGACCCTGCCGAGGATCTCTAAATTTGTTGGGTTTTTTTTCAGTGATGAGCATGTTGTCTTGGAAGCAGATCCCACCAGGGTGGCCCAACAGTATTTTGTCCATTACCTGCTGGGATAAGGCTGTTGATGATGCAATTCCAAATGGTAGACTTTTGTATTGATAAAACCTCTGTCTGGTGGCTGTATGCTTCCTGGAATCTTCACTGAGCTACATTTGCAAAAATGCTTGTGATAGGTCAAGCTTTGCGAATAATTCACCTTCATTCAGAGCAGCAAACAGGTCCTCACTTTTCAGTAGTGGGAACTGATGCACTTCCAGGAAAGGATTAATGGGGATTTTAGAGTGACCACATATTCTGATAGATCCTTCATCCGTCACTACTGGGACTATAGGAGCTGCTGACTCTGCATTGTCAACTTTCAATTATATGAAGGTTTTTCAAGTTGTTCGAGTTTCTGCTCAGTTTTCTGTCACATTGTGTAGGGAGGGAACTGAACATGTTTTGAAGAAACTTGGAAAAGCTTCAGCCTTCACAGGAAGTTTGTCTTCAATGTTTTTAATAACTCCAAAGATGTGTGGGTTAGGTTGAATGGCCATGCTAAATTGCCCCTTATTGTCAGAGGAATTAGTGGGGTAAATGCGTGGGGTTGGGGTGACAGGGGCTGGGTGAGATTGCTGTCAATGCAGGCTCAATGGGCTGAATGGCCTCTTTCTGCACTGTAATGATTCTATATTGCTATGACTCTAAATCCCACGATACTCTTTGAAAACATCAGCAAGCTTGTCTAACAAGGATTGCAAGATGGGGTTGCGATGCACTTAATTTATTTTATTCCAGTTCAGCTGAATTTCTTCTAGCCAGCTTCTGCCCATGAGCGATGGGAAAACCCCTTTCACAATGTTGAGTGGCAACTTTGTTGTCTGATCTCCATATTTAGCTTGAACTGACATGTTTCCAAGAGTATTCACAAGCTGACCTGCGTAGGTGCTTTGCTGGAGGAGGGTTTGCTCCAATTGGCATTTCTTGAACAAAATCTCCCACGTCTTCTTTGAAGCAATGGAAACAGATGCTCCAGTGTCAACCACCATCTCAACCATTTTACCATTTAAAGCAATGTCAACTTTTAGTCCTCCATTGAGATTCAGATCAGACTGAATGCAATATCATTCTCACCTACATTGTCAATGTCAGTTTAACTTTCCGTTTCATCTGGACTTACGTTACTTCTGTATTTTGTTTCTGATTAACGCATCTTTTTAAAATGCCTGTTTACTTTCATGTATGATTTGTCTGTGTGCTCCTGATGATGCTTTTCCATGGCAGTTCAGCTTTACTGTGATCAGCCTTTGAACTACATGCGTGATGTACACGACCCTTTCTTCCACACTTGTGACAATCAGCGGCTTTCCACTTACAGGTTACTGCATTATGCCCTTTTCCATTACCCTGGTAACAGGTTTTGAAGAAAGTGTTCCCTGACTTTACTACTTTTGACTTCAGCAATGTTGGAATGTGTTTTAAAACCTCCAGCTTGTTTTCTGCCATTTCTAAGCTTTGTGCAATCTCAAACACTTTCTTCAGCATCAACTCTTGCTTTTCTCATTAATTGATGCTGAATTCTTTCGTTTCTTAGTCCGCAAACTAAGCAATCATGCAAAGTTTCTTCCAGGTGATTTTTAACCACAATGTTCTGCTCATTTTCTCAACGCAGCCAGGAACTGGGAAAGTGATTCTCCCTCATGCTGCTCTCTTTGGTGAGGCTTGAATCTTTCAGCAATAACTGCTGACCTGGAAATGAAGTGCATTTGCAAAACATTGACAAGCTCTTTCAAGCTTTTATCTGCAGGCTTGTCTGGGGCAATGAGATTTTTTTGTAAAGTGAAGGTTTTCATTCTGAACACCAAGGAACACCAAGGCCTGATTTCCCTCTTCAATCTCATTCGTAACGACAAACTGTTTCATTTGCTCAATATGAAATACAAAGTCCTTAGTAGCTGGAACAAGAGCCCATAATGCCCCTAATAATGAAGATCCTTGTCGCCATTTGAAATGCTTTGTCACTTCGAAACAATTAAGAATACAAACACACACACTCACATCTGCTTCTGAACTGAGCTTCCCATCAAAAACCAAACGTCTCTTTTGCTCTTTTCCCTCCAAAGCATGACACACCCGGGACTTTGTTTTTAGTGCACACAGCTGGCAGGTTTTTGATAACTAGATTCATAGAAACCCTATAGTGCAGAAAAAGGCCATTCAGCCCATTGAGCCTGCACCAACAACAATCTCAGCCAGAGCCTACCCCCATATTTACCTTGTGATGCGCGATTAATTCACTCGAGATGCTAAATCGTACTCGGAAAATAAAGGCTTTTATTAGCAACAAGAATAGAGCGTACAGCTTAACAATACAATCCTAGACTAAAGGGTCACTAGGAAGTGCAGTGACCTTTATACCCCTATAGGAAGGCGGAGCCAACCGGAGTGTACCACAGAACAACACCAACAGGTGGAACACCCCAACCCTAACCCCAACAGCAAGAAGAGTAACATATGTACAAGTACCCATAATGGTAACCATCTATGGTTCACCACATTCATCCCTCCTTTAAAAACTAAGGCCGGTGGGGCAAAAAAAAACAGTACGAACTGTCCATATATTCACAAGTTCAGTCGTATCGGAAGTTCGCACCATCTCTGCGACCTCCGCAGCACTGGCGGTAGCGCCAGTTTTGGTGACCGTGGTGACCCTCTCTCCAAGGTGGTGTCCAGTGACTCCTCCAGTTCCTCACGCATGGGTGGACCTCGAGGTGGCGACAATCTCCTGGACTCAGGCAAGCTGTACACGGGAGTAAGAGGATTAAGTGGCGGTCCCGATACTGCCCGCGCCGTGTCAGGAGGGGAGAGAATGGGCAAAGGAACCCTAACCAGGGGTGCGGGAGCGACGGGGGTTTCCAGGTCCCCTGCAGGCGCCAGATCTCGGAAAGAGACCGTGTCCTCTCGCCCGTCAGGATATGCTATATAGGTATATTGAGGGTTGGCGTGGAGGAGATGGACCTGTTCGACCAAAGGGTCGGACTTGTGGGTCCTAACATGCCACCGCAGGAGGACAGGTCCTGAGTACATCAACCAAGACGGCAGTGAGGTCCCAGAGGAAGACTTCCTAGGGATGGTAAACATCCGCTCATGTGGGGTAGCATTGGCTGCCGTACACAGGAGGAACCGCATTGAATGGAGCGCATCAGAAAGTACCTCTTGCCAACGGGAGGCTGGAAGACCCCTAGACCTTAACGCCAGTAAGACAGCCTTCCAGACTGTAGCGTTTTCTCTTTCGACCTGCCCGTTACTCCTGGGCTTGTAACTCGTAGTCCTACCTGAGGCAATTCCTTTAGAGAGCAGGTATTGCCTCAAGTCGTCGCTCATAAACGACGAACCCCTATCACTGTGGATATAGTTGGGGTAAACGAACAGGGTAAAAAGATCCCGCAGGGCTTTGATGACCGTGGCAGCAGACATGTCAGAACAGGGAATGGCAAAAGGGAATCATGAGTACTCGTCAACCACGTTGAGGAAGTACACATTTCGATCTGTCGAAGGAAGGGGGCCCTTGAAATCCATACTTAGTCTTTCAAAAGGGCGAGTGGCCTTAATGAGGTGTGCCCTGTCAGGTCGGTAGAAGTGCGGCTTGCATTCAGCACATAACTGGCAGCTTCGCGTTATCGACCTGACATCCTCTATGGAGTAGGACAGATTCCGGGCCTTTACACAATGGAAGAGCCGAGTGATCCCTGGATGGCAGAGATCATTGTGGAGGGCCTGTAGCTGGTCCTCCTGCACACTGGCACATGTTCCACGCGACAGGGCATCTGAGGGCTCATTGAGCTTCCCCGGATGATACATGACATCATAGTTGTAGGTGGAGAGTTCGATTCTCCACCTCAAGATTTTATCGTTCTTGATTTTTCCCCTCAACGTGTTATTGAACATGAATGCCACGGACCTCTGGTCCGTGAGCAGGGTAAACCGTTTTCCCGCCAAATAATGGCGCCAATGCCGTACGGCCTCGACAATGGCCTGAGCCTCTTTTTCCACAGAGGACTGCCGAATTTCAGGGCCTTGGAGGGTGCGAGAGGAAAAGGCGACGGGCCTGCCCGCCTGGTTAAGTGTGGCGGCCAGGGCGAAATCAGATGCATCGCTCTCCACCTGGAAGGGGATGGACTCATCGACAGCGTGCATCGTGGCTTTCGCGATGTCAGCTTTTATCCCTTCAAAGGCTAAGCGAGCCTCTGCCGCCAGGGGAAAAGAGGTAGATTTTATGAGCAGAAGGGCTTTGTCCGCATAATTGGGAACCCACTGTGCGTAATACGAGAAGAAGCCGATGCATCTCCTCAGTGCTTTGATGCTAGTAGGTAGGGGAAGTTCAAGGAGGGGACGCATACGGTCTGGAGCGGGGCCGATGACCCCGTTTTCCACCACGTATCCGAGGATTGCTAGGCGGTGCTTGCTGAATACACACTGCTCCCTGTTATAGGTCAGATTCAGGTGAGATGCAGTGCGTAAAAACTTCAGGAGGTTGGTGTCGTGGTCCTGCTGGTCATGGCCGCAGATAGTGATGTTGTCCAGGTACGGGAAGGTAGCCCGTAGCCCGTTTAGGTCCACCATTCGGTCCATCTCACGCTGGAAACCCGAGACCCCATTAGTGACGCCAAAAGGGACCCTTAAGAAGTGGTAAAGACGGCCATCCGCCTCAAAGGCCGTGTATTTCCGGTCCTCTGGGCGAATGGGGAGCTGGTGGTAGGCTGACTTCAAGTCGATGGTGGAGAACACCCGGTACTGCGCAATCTGGTTGACCATGTCAGATATGCGCGGGAGAGGGTACGCGTCCAGCTGCGTGTACCTATTAATGGTCTGACTATAGTCTATGACCATCCGGGGCTTGTCTCCAGTCTTGACCACCACGACTTGTGCTCTCCATGGGCTAGTGCTAGGTTGGATGATCCCTTCCCTGAGGAGCCGCTGAACCTCAGATCGAATAAAGATCCGATCCTCAGCGCTGTAACGCCTGCTCTTAGTTGCGATGGGCTTGCAGCCTGGCACGAGATTTTCAAATAAAGAAGGTGGGGTAATTTTGAGGGTCGAGAGACTGCATGAGGAGCGCGCTGGGCAATTTGGAGGCTGCTGTTCTCCCACTGAAAGTGGAGGGAGTGGCCCATCGTACTGCAGGATCACACTCTTCAGGTGGACCATAAAGTCTAGCCCCAGGAGTACCGGAGCGCAAAGGTGCGGTAACACGAGGAGCCTGAAGTTCTCATAAACTGTGCCCCGCACCATTAGAGTTACCACGCAGCTCCCAAGAACGGTAACAGATTGGGACCTCGACGCCATAGAGATTGTCTGCCTGACAGTTTGTATGCGGAGAGCGCACCGTTTCACGGTCTCAGGATGAATGAAACTCTCCGTGCTCCCGCTGTCAAACAGACAATGTGTCAGGCGTCCGTTTACCTCTATGTCCATCATGGACTTGTCGAGTCTGTGAGGCTTGGCCTGGTCCAGGATGATTGACGCCACCGTTGGATCCCGAGTGCAACTGCAGGCAGCTGAGATGATCGATGATGAGGACCCCTGCTGGTCGTCTGCGGCCGGTGTCGACCAAAATGGCTGCGCCCATGGATCGCACGTGGTCGATGGCGTTGAAAGTGGCGGCACTCGCAGGTCGCACGTGTCTTGCGTCGTCGTCCTCAGAAATGGCGGCGCCCGTGGATTGCACGTGTTTGAAGACATCGACGAAGCTGGAGACGAGGAGCCGGATCCTGGGGAGTCACACGCAGCACTGCTTGGCTTCGAAGGTGGCTTCGCTCGGCACACTTTAGCATAGTGCCCTTTCTTTCCACAAGCGGAGCAAAATACCGTCCTGGCCGGACATCTCAGGTGAGGGTGCTTCGCCAATCCACAGAAATAGCACCGTGGGCCTCCTGGAGCTGCCGCCGCCATCAGTTCCGAGGTTGAAAACACGATCGCGCATTTCCTAGGAACCGCTGGGTAGAGTTGAGTCGGTGGCTGTGCTTGCCACGATGTTCCCACATGGTCGGTGGGGTAAGTTTCAAGACTTCTGGAAGCCGTTTCCATCGCATCAGCCAATTCCACCGTCTTAGCTAGGTCCAAATTACCTTGCTCTAGCAGCCACAGGCGAATGTAGGATGAGCCAATTCCCACCACAAACGCATCTCGGAACAGATCGTTAGTGTACTGAGTGGCTGACACTGGCTTGCAATTGCAGGTTCTGGCTAGCTGCTGAAGTTCGCGCAGGTACTGACCCGTCGTTTCGCCGGACTGCCGCCGTCGAGTGGCTAGTAGTTGACGAGCATGAATCTCGTTTGGCGGTTTATGGTACAGCTTCTTGAGTAATTTGATGGCCTCTTTGTAGTCTTGAGAATCACGAATTGTAGCATACACCGTGTCGCTTACCCTTGCATGGAGGACCCGCAATCTGTCGGCGTCGGTTTGGACTGCTGTTGAGGCGTCGATATAATCCTGAAAACACTTCAACCAATGGTCGAAAGTGTTCGACGCTCCAGCGGCACGCGGATCTAAGGTAAGTCGATCTGGTTTTAACATTTGCTCCATGGCGTTTTTTTTTCAAAACAAAAATTGTCGCTAATAAAATTGATGCGCGATTAATTAATTCGAGATGCTAGATCGTACTCGGGAAATAAAGGCTTTTATTAGCAACAAGAATAGAGCGTACAGCTTAACAATACAATCCTAGACTAAAGGGTCACTAGGAAGTGCAGTGACCTTTATACCCCTATAGGAAGGTGGAGCCAACCGGAGTGTACCACAGAACAACACCAACAGGTGGAACACCCCAACCCTAACCCCAACAGCAAGAAGAGTAACATATGTACAAGTACCCATAGTGATTACCATCTATGGTTCACCACACCCTGCCAGTCCCCTTAACACTAAGGGACAATTTAGCATGGCCGATCAACCTAACCTGCACATCTTTGGAATGTGAGGGGAAACCGGAGCACCCGGAAGAAACCCACACAGACATGGGGATAACTAGCAAACTCCACACATACAGTAACCCGAGTCCGGAATTGAACCTGAGTCTCTGGCACTGTGAGGCAGCAGTGCTAACTATTGTGCCACCATACCGCCTACTGCCACCGTGCTGCCCACAACTAGAATGTTCTTTTACAAAAGCATAAACTTTAGACACAAGCATCACACACATGTACTGTAAATTGGTAATGACATATAAAATAATGTATACCTCATACAAAATCATAGAATATTTTGAATATTGCACTCATTTTGTTTGGTGGAGGGATGCCAACTTGATTAAAATAGATCTTCACAACATGAATTGTGTTAACTTTCATAAAAACTTAGAAGCAGGCATGAGTTTTTATCTCACATATGCCAGCTATCTTACTCAAGAAACCGTGGGCGAGATTCTCTGGCCTCCCAGCCGTGTGCTTACTGCCGGCAGGAGGTGGCGTGTTGTTTGCTAGCGGCAGGATTCTCTGGTCCCACTGCTGTTAAAGGGAATTCCCATTGACGTCACCCCACCCTGGCGGGAAACCCGTGGGAGGGGGTGCGCTGCTGGAGGGACTGGAGAATCCTGCCGGCGTGAACGGCTGGAGAATCCTCGTCCATATCCTTCATATATGAGATTGGACGGTGAATGTTGGCATGCTATTAGCCTATAGTTATCATCAGAGGTCCTACCGTTTGTCAACGTTATTCACAAATATAATTTCTAGCAAAAGCCGGGGGACAACAGGATTGCAGTTTCCAGCTGGCTTTATTTTGTATCTTCCACTCTTCAGCCCAGTTGAACTGATGCCACTGGTTGCTGTCTTAGTTGGATTCATTTAACTCAAGGATTGAATCTGTAACCTAGCTGAATATTTCAATACCAGCCTGGGGGGAGTGGGGGGATGCAGTTATTCACCAAGCTAATTGGGAGAAGCTGAGGCATTCAACATTTAATACAATGACTGTTCTGTCAGTGAAGCTGAGCTTCCCGTTTTCACAACTGTCAGGGAATGTTACAGACATACAGACAAAAATCTTTGTGTGCGCAGATCTCTCCATTGTGATATTCTGAGCTTGACTTCCTCATCACGCACCCTACTGTCAGACAATAAAATAGAACACTAGTCACTGAAGGTTGCTGCTAATATCTGAATAATAATGTCATCGCTGATTACACAATGCATTTAAGAAATGCATGCTTATCATATTTTTTGTCAGGGGTTTGTCTAAATTTCAGCTCTGTTTTACACGGTGTCGATTTGTCTGCACCAGGCAGCTCGTGTGCTGAGAATGCAGGCTAATGGTTGATTTGAGCTCGGGATGTGTTTGTTTTAATCTGAGTTAATGCATTTTTGTTTATTTGGTTTTTCCCCTGGGGTTTCAGAGTAAAGTTTTGATTAGGTTGATTGGCCAATACAGAGTTGTATGAAAAGATAGAGCTAAGATTGCAGGGAAAACACATGCAGTTCTCTTTGATTTCAAAACAGTCAGTTCCTGCATGGTCCTGAAAGAAGCAAGAGGTGTCTCTGTCTCTCTTTCTCTCTCTGGAGGCTGCTGTTTGGGGTTGTCAGAAGACAGGTGTCTCTCTGTCTCTCTCTCTCCAGAGGCGTTCATAGTACTGTTAACAAGTACAAGACATAAGCCTGGGGGGTTGCTAACTGATTTGAAAAGGGGTATCTGTAAGAGGAGTTTTGCTTGAGTTGGAAATAACCAAGCTAGGTTAGCGGTTAAGAATTTTATCTTGTCATGTTTAAGCAATGTTCAAATGCTAAATGTTGAACTAATTCATTTGTTATAGCTAAACTGTATTGTTAAAAAGAAGTTTGTTTTGATAAAAGCTTCCCAGTGCATCAATAGAATCACACCCAAGGCAGCATTTCCAGCCGTGCTCGGCCCAAGACCGGATATTTCCGCCGAAGGTTTATAGGAACTTTGAATGGTCTGCCGAATTTTCTGTCCCACCCGCTATGATTCCCTGACAGGCGGGAGGGAAAATTCCACCCCTGGAGTGAAACTCTTCATCCTCAATGCTAAAACAAAAAAATCTGTTGGGGTATCGTCGGGTTTCATAACATATTTTGGGGTTTCTGTTAACATAGAACATAGAAAGCCACAGCACAAACAGGCCCTTCGGCCCACAGGTTGCGCTGATCATATCCCTACCTCTAGGCCTATCTATAGCCCTCAATCCCATTAAATCCCATGTACTCATCCAGAAGTCTCTTAAAAGACCCCAACGAGTTTGCCTCCACCACCACCGACGTCAGCCGATTCCACTCACCCACCACCCTCTGAGTGAAAAACTTACCCCTGACATCTCCTCTGTACCTACCCCCCAGCACCTTAAACCTGTGTCCTCTCGTAGCAACCATTTCAGCCCTTGGAAATAGCCTCTGAGAGTCTACCCTATCCAGATCTCTCAACATCTTGTAAACCTCTATCAGGTCACCTCTCATCCTTCGTCTCTCCAGGGAGAAGAGACCAAGCTCCCTCAACCTATCCTCATAAGGCATGCCCCCCAATCCAGGCAACATCCTTGTAAATCTCCTCTGCACCCTTTCAATGGCTTCAACATCTTTCCTGCAATGAGGTGACCAGAACTGCGCGCAGTACTCCAAGTGGGGTCTAACCAGGGTCCTATAAAGCTGCAGCATTATCTCCCGACTCCTAAACTCAATCCCTCGATTAATGAAGGCTAGTACGTCGTACGCCTTCTTGACCGCATCCTCCACCTGCGAGGCCGATTTAAGAGTCCTATGGACCCGGACCCCAAGGTCCTTCTGATCCTCTACACTGCTAAGAATGGTACCCTTCATATTATACTGCTGCTTCATCCCATTGGATCTGCCAAAATGGATCACTACACACTTATCCGGGTTGAAGTCCATCTGCCACTTCTCCGCCCAGTCTTGCATTCTATTTATGTCTCGCTGCAACTTCTGACATCCCTCCAAACTATCCACAACACCACCTACCTTGGTGTCGTCAGCAAACTTACCAACCCATCCCTCCACTTCCTCATCCAGGTCATTTATGAAAATGACAAACAGCAAGGGTCCCAGAACAGATCCCTGGGGCACTCCACTGGTCACTGACCTCCATGCAGAGAAAGACCCCTCCACAGCCACTCTCTGCCTTCTGCAGGCAAGCCAGTTCTGGATCCACAAGGCAACAGCCCCTTGGATCCCATGCCCTCTCACTTTCTCAAGAAGTCTTGCATGGGGGACCTTATCGAACGCCTTGCTGAAGTCCATATAGACCACATCCACCGCTCTTCCTTCGTCAATGTGTTTGGTCACATTTTCAAAGAACTCAACCAGGCTCGTAAGGCACGACCTGCCCTTGACAAAGCCGTGCTGACTACTTTTGATCATACTAAACTTCTCTAGATGATCATAAATCCTGTCTCTCAGGATCCTCTCCATCAACTTACCAACCACTGAGGTTAGACTCACCGGTCGGTAATTTCCCGGGCTGTCCCTGTTCCCTTTCTTGAATATAGGGACCACATCTGCAATCCTCCAATCCTCCGGAACCTCTCCCATCTCCATCGACGATGCAAAGATCATCGCCAAAGGCTCCGCAATCTCCTCCCTCGCCTCCCACAGTAACCTGGGGTACATCCCATCCGGTCCTGGCGACTTACCAACCTTGATGCCATTCAATAGTTCCAACACATCCTCTTTCTTTATGTCCACATGCTCGATCCTTTCTGTCCACCGCAAACCAGCAGTACAACCACCCAGATCCCTTTCCACCGTGAATACCGAGGTAAAGTATTCATTAAGCAGCTCCGCCATTTCTAACGGTTCCGCACAAACTTTTCCCCCTTCACCTTTTAAGGGTCCTATGCCTTCACATCTCATCCTTTTACTCTTGACATATTTGTAGAAAGCCTTGGGATTCTCCTTAATCTTACCCGCCAAGGTCTTCTCATGACCCCTTCTCGCTCTCCTAATTTCCTTCTTAAGCTCCTTCCTACATCCCGTATACTCCTCTAAATCCTTAACACCTCCTAGCTCTCTGAACCTTCTGTACGCCTCTCTTTTCTTATTCACCAGGTTCATCACAACCTTCGTGCACCACGGTTCCCGTACCCTACCAACACCCCCCTGTCTCATCGGAACGTTGTCATGCAGAGCTCCAGACAAACATTCCTTGCAAATCCTCCACTTTCCTTCGGTACTTTTCCCCAAGAATGCCTCCTTCCAATTTACTCGTCTAATTTCCTCCCTGATGACACTGTATTTCCCTTTACTCCAGAGAAACACTTTCCTAGCCTGCCTGATCCTATCTCTTTCCAATGCTATCGTGAAGGAGATAGAATTATGATCGCTATCCCCAAGATGCTCACCCACCGAGATATCCTCCACCTGTCCAGGTTCATTAGCCAGCACCAGATCAAGTACAGTCTCTCCTCTAGTAGGCTTATCCACATACTGTGTCAGGAAACTCTCCTGGACACACCTAACAAATTCCTCTCCATCCAAACCCCTAGCCCTAGGGATATTCCAATCTATGTTTGGGAAATTAAAATCTCCCATCACGACAACTCTGTTATTCCTACATCTCTCCAGGAAATGTTTCCCCATCTGCTCCTCAACATCTCTGTTACTATTGGGCGGCCTATAGAAAACACCCAGCAAAGTTACCAACCCCTTCCTGTTCCTAACCTCCACCCACAGAGACTCCGTAGTCAATCCCTCCACGGCGTCCACCTTCTCTACAGCCGTGACACTATCCCTGATCAACAGTGCCACTCCCCCCCCTCTCTTGCCTCCCTCCCTGTCCTTCCTGAAACATCTAAAACCCGGCACCTGAAGCACCCAGTCCTGTCCCTGAGACATCCAAGTCTCCGTAATGGCCATCACATCACAATTCGAAGCAGCAATCCACGCTCTAAGCTCATCCACTTTATTCACTACACTCCTGGCATTAAAATAGACACATCTCAGACCTTCAGCCTGAGCACTTCCCTTCTCCATCACTCGTCTAACCTCCCTCTTACCCTGTCTACATTCCTTATCTATTTGCGAGTTAACCTCCTCGCTCTCAGTCCCCTCATTTCGATTCCCTCCCCCCAACCTTTCTAGTTTAAAGTTCTGGTGTCCTAACATACAAAAGAATGAAAGAGGGACATTGCAATTATATATTATAGAAGATAATTGATTGAAATATTAATGGAATACATTGCAACTGGTCAAAGTTGTTAACTTTCATAGTAGAAATTTCATTGTGTGAGGAGAAAGGAGTTTTCATATTTCTCATTTTTGGAATACCACTGCCATATTTTCATATACTGGAAAATAAGCTTATGGAGATGTGACTCGTTTAATGGGATTAGAGACAGAAAGACTGCAATGAACAAACATCAATAAGAAAAGTGTGAAGGCAAGTGGTTTGATAAGTTAATGAACTAAGGGTGCTAGGAGAACCTGTAAAGAGACAAGTAGTTTGAAGTTACCTGTTGTATTTTAACATGGAACATATAACTGGAAGATTGTAAATAGATGAGGAAAGTTAGTGTAGGTTTACTTTTAGAATGTAGTAGTCGTAAAGTGAAAAAAGGGGTGAATCAATTCCGGGAGAAGAGAATGTCCAAAAGATTGTAGGAAATAATAGTGGGTAAGATCCAAGAGGAAAAAGCAGATTTAAGAAAATGCTAAAGACAGTGTTTGTGGTGATTGTTGGTAAGAAAACGTAGGGCGGGATTTTCCAGCTGTTCCCACTTGCAGGAACTCCTGGTCTCGCTGATGGAAAGCCATCACCATGGGATTCCTGGCATTGGAGGGTGCAGATAATGTGAAAGTGCATTGACAACGGCAAGACCGGAAGATCCCACCACCTGCCAATGGTCCACTGCTTCTTCTGTCACAAAACTCCTCTTCAAGATTTTTTTTTAGTTAGGCCATCATGATCGGCACAGGCTTGGAAGGCCGAAGGGCCTGTTTCTGTACTGTACTTTTCTTTGTTCTTAAAATGGGGGGAGGGGGTCAT